>NC_041383.1:501630216-501712839 GCF_002162155.2 Triticum dicoccoides
AGATGCCCGCTCGCCTCCGCCCCCCAGCGCCGCCGCCTCCGCGACAGGCCTCGCCGCCGTTCGCCTGCTCGCCCGCCAGCGAGCGACCTGCCAGGTCGGAGCCCCGCCGCCCTCTCCTTCTTTCTCCTTCCTTCTCCCTCTCCCTCATGGCGTCTCTCTCTCTCCCCCCGCAGGTCGCCGCCGCCATGGTCCCCGGTGCCGCCCAGACCCGCCGCCGCCGGGAATGGGGTCCCCGGGGCCGGATCCGCCCGGATCCACCGCCCCTCGGCCTCCTCCTGGCCTCCCTGCTGACCGGCGCCGCTGCCACCCCGCTGCCATGGCCGCCTCCCTCCTGCGTGCTCGTGCAGGCGCACGAGGAAGAGGACGATCGGGCCTCCATCTCCCATGGGCCCCGCGCCCTCAGCCCACAAGCCGGCCCAGTCTCCGGCCTAGCGCGGCTCCTCCTCCTTGGCCTGCCTCCCTTGCTTCCTGGGCTTGGCCCATGGTGAGAACCCAACTAAACCCCGCCCGTGCGCTATTTAGTATATCGCGCCCGCTCGTTTTTTTCCAAAAATCTACTAAGTCCCTAAAATAATTGCATTCTCGTGCATACTTTGACCTGTCATATCTTGTTGCATACTGCTCCGTTTCATGCGTGTCATATATAAAAATGTTCGCTGTGAGATGCTCCATATCTGGAGATAGCTCAGTGTTCATGTTTTGTCATGCTTTACCTGTACATCATGTCCATGCCTTTTGTTTTCACATTGGGGTGCTGTAGCATGTTGTTTTGATGCTTGCAAGATGCCTAGTTGCTGTTTTGGACAGCTTGTCCTTTAAACTTGTATAGAGTGTATGTGTGGAACATTGCTCCGTTTTGAGTGTGCTCTATATGAAACTTGCTTAGATTTGCATGTAGTTTCATATTACCTTGTTGCATCCATGTTTTGAGTGTGTTTGCTTGATGTTTGAACACATTTTGCATCAATGCCATGTTTAACTTGTTTTGCTCATATCTTCTAGGCCGTAGCTCCGAATTAAATGAACTTTATATGTAACTTGACTAGAATCTCGTGTAGATCATCTTGGTGCATATTAACTTGCTGTTTAACAACTTGAACATAAGGTTTATTCAAATCTGGTCCAATTTCGAAACTTGCATATGAGGACTTACCGGAATTGTTATATGTTGCTTCCGGCCTCATTTAAACTTGCTTCGATGTGTTGCTCTTGTTTGCATCATCTCTTGCCATGAGTAGCTTCATGTAGCCTTGTCTGGCATCATGCTTGGTTGTGCATCATGTCTTGTATATGTGTGGTGTGTTTATCATGTTGTATGCTTCTTCTCGATAGTTCCTGTTTCGTTGCGATCGTGAGGATTCGTTCGTCTACGCTTGGTTTGGCTTCATCCGTTCGTCTTCTTCATGGATTCGTTCTTCTTCCTAGCAGGATTTCAGGCAAGATGACCGCTACCCTGGATCTCACTACTATCATTGTTATGCTAGTTGCTTCGTTCTATCGCTTTGCTGCGCTACCTATCTTCTGCTCTTCAAGCCTCCCAATTTGCCATGTCAGCCTCTAACCTTTTTCACCCTTCCTAGCAAACCATTGCTTGGCTATGTTACCGATTTTGCTCAGCCCCTCTTATAGCGTTGCTAGTTGCAGGTGAAGTTGAAGATTGCTCCATGGTGGACAAGATTATGTTGGGATATCACAATATCTGTTATATTATTAATGCATCTATATACTTGGTAAAGGGTGGAAGACTCGGCCTTATGCCTGGTGTTTTGTTCCACTCTTGCCGCCCTAGTTTCCGTCATACTAGTGTTATGTTCCCGGATTTTGCGCTCCTTACGTGGTTGGGTGATTTATGGGACCCCCTTGACAGTTCGCTTTGAATAAAACTCCTCCAGCAAGGCCCAACCTTGGTTTTACCATTTGCCTCACCTAGCCCTTTTTCCTTGGGTTTCCGGAGCACGAGGGTCATCTTTATTTTATCCCCCCTCGCGCCAGTGCTCCTTCGAGTGTTAGTCCGAACCGAGCCGCCTGCGGGGCCACCTCGGGGAAACTCTAAGTCTGGTTTAACTCGTAGCCTGTCTCATCCGGTGTTGCCCTAAGAACGAGATATGTGTAGCTCCTATCGGGATTTGTCGGCACATCGGGCGGCTTTGCTGGTCTTGTTTTACCATTGTTGAAATATCTTGTAAACTGGGATTCCGAGTCTGATCGGGTCTTCCTGGGAGAAGGTATATCCTTCGTTGATCGCGAGAGCTTATCATGGGCTAAGTTGGGACACCCCTGCAGGGTATAAACTTTCAAAAGCCGTGCCCGCGGTTATGGGCAGATGGGAATTTTTTAATGTCCTGTTGTAGATAACTTGACACCAGATCCGATTTAAAATGCATCAACCGCGTGTGTAGCCGTGATGGTCTCTTCTCGGTGGAGTCCGGGAAGTGAACACGGTTTTTGGTTATGATTGACGTAAGTAGGAGTTCAGGATCAGTTCTTGATCATTGCTAGCTTCCCGACCGTTCCGTTTGCTCTCTTCTCGCTCTTATTTGCGTATGTTAGCCACCATATCATGCTTAGTCGCCACTGCAACCTCACCACTTTACCCCTTCCTTTCCCTTTAAGCTTTGCTAGTCTTGATACCCATGGTAATGGGATTGCTGAGTCCTCGTGGCTCACAGATTACTACAACAACAGTTGCAGGTACAGGTTATGCGATGATCATGACGCGAGAGCGATGTTTTCTTGTTTTGGAGTTCTTCTTCTGCTTCTTCTTCGATCAGGGGATAGGTTCCAAGTCGGTAGCCTGGGATAGCAGGGTGGATGTCATTTGAGCTTCTGTTTGTGTTTCATCCATAGTCAGATGTTGTTATTGTGTATGATGTATTGTTGTATTCGTGTGGCATTGTATGCCTCTTGTATGTATCCCCATCTATTATGTAATGTTGATGTAATGATATCCACCTTGCAAAAAGTGTTTCAATATGCGGTTCTATCCTTGGTGGGACCTTCGAGTCTCTTTAGGATAGTATCACATATTGGGCGTGAGAAGTTGGTATCAGAGCCTCGCCCAACCCTAGGAGCCCCCCTTGATTGATCGTGTAGTTTGGCCGTTGTTGAGTCTAGAAGAAAACTGTTTTAGAGTCTAGTTATATCGGAGAGTAGGAATTCTCTTTACTCCTCAGCCCATTCATCACTCTGGTAAGGAATCTTGACATAGGTGTTTTGAATTACTCCTCTTCCCCTTCAAATTTTTCTTATGATCACGCAGTTGGTTTTCCGATCGTTGGCTCTCATCTCTTTTCATCCGGTGCTTTTCTCGTCAAGTTGACTCAAGCCTCTTCATTGTTGCCAAGTTCAATCCTCAGTTGTTTTCTTTCCCACCCGCCCTCCCTTCTTCCGGGACCGGAGTCCGTTATCGAGTATCCATCCTACTCATGCGAAGTCTTTGCTTTCTTTCCTCAATGATTTCAACCGGTGTTTTCTCTTCAAGTTATTCGTCGGTTCCCCTTCCAAGTTGCCTTTGTTTTCCCGCACTCCCATGCTTTTTCTTCTCGGAGCCGCTTCACTCTTTCATCAATTATTTCAACCGATGAATTCTCTTTTGTTTGACATTCTTCATCTCTTTTCCGGTGGACTCAATTCAAGTTTTTCGTAGTGATTATATTCTTTTCCTCGGCTCAAGTGTTTTCCCTGCTCGTTTTCCTCTTGCCAGTTTATCTTTCCGGAGTGTTCAAGACATCTCAGGAGATTCGTCTGTGTTCCAATTAATTCGAGGTTGTCATCTCATTAAAATATTTCAATTGTTCCGGTGCATCATCTATCTTTTCAACAATCCTTTCCAACGGTGTTTTCTTTAGTGGGCCCTAACCCACAGGTCTTTTCCCAGGATCTTACCTGACTCTTCTAATTTCCCCGGAGTTATTCTCATGTTCTCGGAGTTTGACGTAAGAATTAATTTCATCAGTCAGATGCCATCTCCAAGATTGCTTTCAAATTCTTGTCATCTTGGTTCAACCCTTCCTCTTTTTATTCCCCCGGAGTATCTCAGTAATTTTGGTGGTGTTTCTCGTCGTCCTTCTCAATGTTTGAAGATCGAAGAAGAGTTTGTCCTCTAAATCTTGTCCGTTCTCCTGGAGATTCGTGGTGCTAGCTTCATGTTATCCTCCAAATTATTCCGTTTGTCGGAGATTCTATTCTTACCTATCCGGAGTATATCGGAGTTGTTTTTCCCGTTTCTTTTCTCCGGAGGCCATCATTTCAGCTACCGTTATCCAATTATTTTGGTGCTTCATTCAAGTGTTCTTTAATCAGCTCATGATCTCTTTGTTCTTTTCCATCTAATCCCCTCTAGAATACTTGTTCTTCTAATTCTTCCCGGTGTTTCATTCTCCTTCATCAGTAATTTTTCTAATTCTTTCGGTGGTTCCATCAGATTCCTTTTCCGTTCTTATCATATTAATTCATTCGTGCTTCCAAATCCTACCGGTGGTTCATGAAGACTCTCACAAGTTTTGTGCTATACCCCCTTAATCCTTTGCAAGAAGAATAAGTGGTATTTAAAATCCATTGCTTGTCATTAATTTAATTGGATGAGGATAAGCATAACGTAAATCTTATTCTTATTTCATCCAAGTAAGTAATCCCTTCCTATGGAGTTTGTTCATGATGAGTAAATTCTTGATTCCAAGTGATCCATCTTTCTCTTCCGGATTTCAAATTTCCTCGACCATCTCGTGGAACCTCCATCTAAATCATCGCAAAGCTTTAATCTTATTCTTTCATCCTTCAATTTTATTTCGTCATCCTTTCGTTACTGGAGTTCTTCATGGTGGTTCGTCATGATTTAATTCATTCTTCAAGACTTCATCAAGAATTTTGTTGGTGGAGTTCAAGTATCCTTCTTCTTGCTTCTCGAGGTGCAAATAATTCTCCGTTTCTTTTGAAGTGGAGTTTTGCATTTCTTCATTCTTCTCAGCTATTCAGACACTAGTTGTGGTATAATTTCACCTCAAGTTTTGAGTTGTTTTTGATAAGTCCACAACAAGTTTATTCTTTTCGTTGTTGATTTTCTCAACAACTCCATTCAATCCTTCTAAGTTCTTTTCATTCACTTCTTTCAATTCTTCCGGAGGCATTGCGTTGCTCATGTCGTCGAGTGTCATTCCATCTTGTGAAGTTCGTGTTCTATTCCTCCATGTTTCAGTCGGAGTGCTGCCTAAATCCTTCCAGTCTTATTCGTTTATCATCTCGTTCTAACTGGAGTGCTTTTAGAGTCTATCGTGTTTCCATGAGCATTTGATTCTCGTCATTCTCGTCGTTCCTCTCTTCTTCTCGAGTGCTCTCGATTCTTTGCTTCTTCTCTTGAGCTCTTGTTTCACCTCATCGCTTTTCCCTCCCGTCTCGGTCCTAAGATCTCGGGACGAGATCTCTTGTTAGTGGAGGAGTGTTGTAACGCCCCGGATTCGATGCGCCAGGTGTCTTCTAGTTATTCGCCGTCATTGCCATGTCATTTGCTTGCGTGTTGCATTTTATCATGTCATCATGTGCATTGCATTGCATACGTGTTCGTCTCATGCATCCGAGCATTTTCCCCGTTGTCCGTTTTGCAATACGGCACTCCTATGCCCTCCGGCACCCCCTTTTGCCTCTTTTCATGTGTGGGTGTTAAACTTTCTCGGAATGGCCCGAGGTTTGCCAAGCGTCCTTGGTATAGCACCGGTAGACCGCCTGTCAAGTTTCGTGCCATTTGGAGTCCGTTTGATACTCCAACGGTTAACCGGGAACCGTAAAAGCCCTCTTTGTGCTGCAGCCCAACACCCCTCCAAAGTGGCCCAAAACCCATCTAACTCTCCTCCATGCTCTGGGTCGTTCGATCACGATCGTGTGGGCGAAAACCGCTCCTCATTTGGACTCTCCTAGCTCCCTCTAGCCATAAATAAGCCTTCCCCCGTCAAAATCTCGGATGAAATAGACCCCTAGCCCATCTCCTCCCACCGCGCCGGACATGTCCGTCCGCGCCAGACGAAATCGCGCCGCCGCCCGCAGCCAACCACATCGCGCCACCTGTCCCCCCCGCCGTCCCACGACGCCAGGCCCGTCGGGGCCCGGATCTGACCCGCCGTGGGTCGAATCGGGCCCGAGCCGCCGCCGACGCAGCCCGGGGCGCCCGCGCCTCCGCGCCCGAGATGCCCGCTCGCCTCCGCCCTCCAACGCCGCCGCCTCCATGCCAGGCCTCGCCGCCGTTCGCCTGCTCGCCCGCCGGCGAGCGCCCTGCCAGGTCGAAGCCCCGCCGCCCTCTCCTTCTTTCTCCTTCCTTCTCCTTCTCCCTCATGGCGTCTCTCTCTCTCCCCCCGCAGTTCGTCGCTGCCATGGTCCCCGGTGCCGCCCAGCGCCACCGCCACCGGGAATGGGGTCCCTGGGGCCGGATCTGCCCGGATCCACCGCCCCTCGGCCTCCTCCTGGCCTCCCTGTCGACCGGCGCCGCCGCCACCCCGCTGCCATGGCCGCCTCCCTCCTGCGTGCTCATGCAGGCGCACGAGGAGGAGGACGACCGGGCCTCCATCTCCCGTGGACCCCGCTCCCTCAGCCCACAAGCCGGCCCAGTCTCCGGCCCAGCCCGGCTCCCCCTCCTTGGCCTGCCTCCCTTGCTTCCCGGGCTTGGCCCATGGTGAGAACCCGCCTAAACCCCGCCCGTGCGCTATTTAGTATATCGCGCCCGCTCGTTTTTTTCTCCAAAAATCTGCTAAGTCCCTAAAATAATTGCATTCTGGTGCATACTTTGACCTGTCATATCTTGTTGCATACTACTCCGTTTCGTGTGTGCCATATATCAAAATGTTCGATGTGAGATGCTCTACATTTCATTCCATTGTGTCATGCTTGTTTGAGATCATCTTGATGCCTGAATCATCATTGCAAGAGTGCTATATGATGTTAATTTGCTGAAACTGTTATAACTTGGTGATTTGTCATTTTTGTTGCATTTGATGTGTCCATCCTATGAGCATGAGCTCTACATGTGTTTTATACTACATCATGCCATATTCACAGGGGTGCCATCCATGTATTTTTGTGAGTCTTGTAGTAAGTGCATCGAGCGTAGGGTACTTGCTGTTACTGTTTTGCTAGGCTGAAACTGCTATATTATGATGCTATGTAAACCTGCTGCTACAAGTCATTCTATGCATAATCTAGAGATGTTCACTAAGGATGTTTTATTATACATATGACGCTCTATCCATTCATGCCCCTGGATGCATTTATAGTCTGTTGTAGCTTGTTGTGATCTTGCTCTCAACTTGCTAAATAATGTTGCTGTCAGCGTGTTAACATTAAGTTCAGTTTTGCCATGTGTTTTGCTAGTGATCCATGCACCCTATGAACTTGATATTGCCATGCTTAGCTTCATAAACATTTATTCTTACTGTTGGTCGCCTTGACATGCCATGTATTGATCTGTGGTGAGTGGTTCAAGCTCACCAACATGCCTACTTATCATTGATCCTGCCATGTTTGAATCTGCCATATAATTTGCCATGTTTACATGGGTGCCATCATATCTTCTGAGCCTTTTTGGCTCATGGTCAGTAAAGGACTTTTGTTCTATGCAATTTGTAGGTTCATGCCATGCCTTTGTTTTCTATGATAAGTTCCTGTAGCATGTTGTTTGATAGCTATAAACATTGTAACCTGATGTTATTTCTGCAAAGTCTGAAACTGTTATTATTTGCAATCTTGCCATGTGTTTTGGAGCATGTTCTAGTGTTTTCTGGAGATAGCTCAGTGTTCATGTTTTGTCATGCTTTACCTGTACATCATGTCCATGCCTTTTGTTTTCACATTGGGGTGTTTTAGCATGTTGTTTTGATGCTTGCAAGATGCCTAGTTGCTGTTTTGGATAGCTTGTCCTTCAAACTTGTATAGAGTGTATGTGTGGAACCGTTGCTCCGTTTTGAGTGTGCTCTATATGAAACTTGCTTAGATTTGCATGTAGTTTCATATTACCTTGTTCCATCCATGTTTTGAGTGTGTTTGCTTGATGTTTGAACACATTTTGCATCAATGCCATGTTTAACTTGTTTTGCTCATATCTTCTAGGCCGTAGCTCCGAATTAAATGAACTTTATATGTAACTTGACTAGAATCTCGTGTAGATCATCTTGGTGCATCTTAACTTGCTGTTTAACAACTTGAACATAAGGTTTATTCAAATCTGGTCCAATTTCGAAACTTGCATATGAGGACTTACCGGAATTGTTATATGTTGCTTCCGGCCTCATTTAAACTTGCTTCGATGTGTTGCTCTTGTTTGCATCATCTCTTGCCATGAGTAGCTTCATGTAGCCTTGTCTGGCATCATGCTTGGTTGTGCATCATGTCTTGTATATGTGTGGTGTGTTTACCATGTTGTGTGCTTCTTCTCGATAGTTCCTGTTTCGTTGCGATCGTGAGGATTCGTTCGTCTACGCTTGGTTCGGCTTCATCCGTTCGTCTTCTTCATGGATTTGTTCTTCTTCCTAGCGGGATTTCAGGCAAGATGACCGCTACCCTGGATCTCACTACTATCATTGCCTCACCTAGCCCTTTTTCCCTTGGGTTTCCGGAGCCCGAGGGTCATCTTTATTTTAGCCCCCCCCCCAGGCGAGTGCTCCTTCGAGTGTTGGTCCGAACCGAGCCGCCTGCGGGGGCACCTCGGGGAAACTCGAAGTCTGGTTTTACTCGTAGCCTATCTCATCCGGTGTTGCCCTGAGAACGAGATATGTGCAGCTCCTATCGGGATTTGTCGGCACATCGGGCGGCTTTGCTGGTCTTGTTTTACCATTGTTGAAATGTCTTGTAAACCGGGATTCCAAGTCCGATCGGGTCTTCCTGGGAGAAGGTATATCCTTCGTTGATCGCCAGAGCTTATCATGGGCTAAGTTGGGACACCCCTGCAGGGTATAAACTTTCGAAAGCCGTGCCCGCGGTTATGGGCAGATGGGAATTTTTTAATGTCCGGTTGTAGATAACTTGACACCAGATCCGATTTAAAACGCATCAACCGCGTGTGTTGCTGTGTTGGTCTCTTCTCGGCGGAATCCGGGAAGTGAACACGGTTTTGGGTTATGATTGACGTAAGTAGGAGTTCAGGATCACTTCTTTATCATTGCTAGCTTCACGACCGTTCCGTTTGCTCTCTTCTCACTCTTATTTGCGTATGTTAGCCACCATATCATGCTTAGTCGCTGTTGCGACCTCACCACTTTACCCCTTCCTTTCCCTTTAAGCTTTCTAGTCTTGATACCCATGGTAATGGGATTGCTGAGTCCTCGTGACTCACAGATTACTACGACAATAGTTACAGGTACAGGTTATGCGATGATCATGACGCGAGAGCGATGTTTTCTTGTTTTGGAGTTCTTCTTCCGCTTCTTCTTTGATCAGGGGATAGGTTCCAGGTCGGCAACCTGGGCTAGCAGGGTGGATGTCGTTTGAGCTTCTGTTTGTGTTTCATCCGTTGTCGGATGTTGTTATTGTGTATGATGTATTGTTGTATTCGTGTGGCATTGTATGCCTCTTGTATGTATCCCCATCTATTATGTAATGTTGATGTAATGATATCCACCTTGCAAAAAGTGTTTCAATATGTGGTTCTATCCTTGGTGGGACCTTCGAGTCTCGTTAGGATAGTATCGCATATTGGGCATGACAATGGTGCTTGCAAAAGTAGAAAATAAAATGGAATAGAGGAAAATACTTTGACTCTTGCATAAAAGTAAAACATAGGCCCTTCACAGAGGGAAGCAGAGGTTGTCATGTGCTTTTTGGTTTTGTATGCACAATCTCTTAATGCAAAAGAACGTCACATTATGGTGCCCCTTATGATAGCAACATTTATTATCCAGTTCGTCGCTTTTATTGCTTTGCCATCACAACTTCATACAACGCTTATTTTCCCTTACACTAAAGGATCAAACACATTTAAAAGCAATTTTTATTGCCTTTTTGCACCGATGAAAACTTACTTGAAGTATCTTACTCAATCCATAGGTAGATATGGTGGACTCTCGAAACATGGATTTGGGTTTAAGGGTTTTTGATGCACGAGTAGTATCTCTACTTAGTTCGGATTTTTAGCTAGCAAGGATATTGAGCAAGCACCACATGTAGAAGGATCTATGACAATATAACTTCTATGTGAATATGAACAAACATAAATCATTATGTTGTCTTCCTTGTCCAATGTCAATAGTTTGGCATAAAATATTTAATGGGGGCTCACAATCATAAAATATGTCCAAGATAGTGTATTTGCATGTGAATCCTCTCTTCCCTTATTAATTCTTTCATGAATTGCATCATTGACCAATGCTATGTTTGTCAACTTTCAATAAATTTTACCACTTATACTTTTCCTTATGTGGTGTCATTACTTACCATAAGATTAGCATATGATCTTTTTCATTATTTTCCTTTATTTTGATTGAAACATAAAAGTAAAGAAGAAAAAACTCAAACTAATCATTATTATATAAATCTCACCCGATTACATAGATAGATAGATCACGAAACAAGCACTTGGAAATAGTTCATACTAAACTTTTATTCAACTAAATCACGAAATAGCTAAGGACCGAACTAAGATAGGTAAAGGTAATAAAAGTGATGGTGATACAATACCGGGGCATCTCCCCCAAGCTTGGCACAAGCCAAGGGGAGTGCCCATACCCGTGTACTCAAGCCTCCTTCTTTTGTGATGAAGATGAAGATGGTGGTGGTGATGAGGTGGTAGGAACTTCACATTTCAGCCTCAATAGGTACTCCAGTCTATGATTGATCCTCCAGAGGGTGATGTTTTGCTCTTCCAACAAAATAATTTCACGAGTGAGATATTTATTCTAAACACAAACCGTTCGAAAGCCTTGAAAGCTTAGATTTTAGTACGGGTGAGATGATCATAGTAAGGTTGAAGGATATTCTCCTCTTTCTCGGCCTCCCCTGGAACATGGCTTGTCCCCCTTCCTGAGCCTGGTCCCCCTGCAGCTTCCTTGACCTTGTCCTCCTTAGTGGCTTATTTTGGTTCTTCCCTCCTTAGATCCATCTTCAGCAGCCAAGCATCGCCTTCTACATAGTTGGAGGAGGGAGAAGACATGATGCCTGGCTTGATAGATCTGACAGAAAAACAACACGAAACAAGAATAGAGGATTTCTCCATGATGCGGTGGTCAAATCGTCTGGGGTATATATAAATATTTTTATCTTGGGAAACAAGTATACAGAAGGAAAACAGAGTCGAGAAGGTGCCCGAGGGGCCCACTACCCACCTGGGCATGCCAGGTGGGGCAGGTGTGCCCTAATGTCTTGTGGACACCTGGGTTGCCTTCCCGGTTGTTTCTTATTTTCCTATTTTTTCTAATATTCCAAAACTAACAGCAAATATTTTTCCAGATTTTTCAGAGACTGTTTACTTACCATACCACATACCTCTTCCTTTTCAGTGTTCTGGAGTGTTTTGGAAGGTTTCTTTTATGTGTTCCTCCGGTGTCATAGTTTGGATAATATTGGTTTTAACATTAATAGGCATAGCGGAAATATAGTGTTTAATTCTTTTTCCATTGACCACCTTCGGGTTGGTACCGTCGGCATTATCAATCTTATAACTCCAGAATGATAAACTTCTTCGATGATATATGGCCCTTCCAATTTGGAGAGAAGTTTACCTGCAAAAAATCTGAAACGGGAATTGTACAATAGAACCTCTTCACCAACTATGAATTCCCGCTTTTGGATTCTTTTGTCATGCCACCTTTTAACATTTTCTTTGAATAGTTTTGCATTTTCGTAAACTTGGTTTCTCCATTCATCTAGTGAGCTAATATCAAATAACCTCCTTTCACCGGCAACTTTGAAGTCATAGTTGAGTTCTTTAATTACCCAATATGCTTTATGTTCTAACTCAAGAGGATAATGAAAAGCTTTCCCTTAAACCATTTTATATGGAGACATACCCATAGGATTTTTATAAGCAGTTATATAGGCCCAAAGTGCATCATCCAGTTTCTTAGACCAATTCTTTCGGGACCTATTGATAGTTTTTGTAATATTAATTTTATTTCTCTATTGCTATGTTAAACTTGACCACTAGATTGAGGATTATAGGTGTAAGGGCGTATTTATCCCTAAGTGTTTTGGTGATTGATGACAATGCTTTTGCGGACTAATCGTGTGCCTTGAGTTTCTCAGTTGCTTCATCGCTAGGCACAAGATGGTTCGGTGCCCCTCAAAGACTATAGAAGATGGCGTTTCTCTACGTTTCTTTTTGGTGGATTTGAGTTGTAGGAGAGCCGTACTATTAAGAGGGGGTCCGCATCGGAAAGGTTCGGGTGGAATCATCACGTACACGTTTCCTTCCTTGTCTCCTCCTTTCCCTTGCACTTTGGAGCATTCCCCATCTATCCTCTATGTGAGTGTTTGGACTACCGTTGTTGAGCTTGCGGTAGTACTGCTCCCTGGAGCGGTAGTACCGCAGGCACTTGCGGTAGTACCGTGCCCATGCGCGGTAGTACCGCGGGATCCCACGGTAGTATCGCTCCTTCGGAGTCGTAGTACCGTGGCTCCCTGGCCAAGTACCGCTGCCTTGCAGTAGTAGGCATGGATGTAATTTTTTACATCCGCGCCCACACGATAGTACCGCACGTTGAGGGCGGTAGTACCGCGGGTGCCCACGGTAGTACCGCTCCCCCCGAGCTGTAGTACCGTGGTTCCCTGTCCTAGTGCCGTTGCTTCACGGTAGTAGGGGCGGATGTAATTTTTTACATCCGCACCCACGCAGTAGTACCGTGCCTTGTGCACGGTAGTACCGTGACGGATGTTTGCATCGTCTCTTTGACCACGGAAGTAGGCACGGATGTATTTTTATTCATCCGTGCAGTTTCCAGACTAGGACTTACCTGCCTCGCGGTAGTACAGCGCTCGCGGTAGTACTGCTTGTGTTATAGTCTCTGCAGCTGCTGCGGTAGTACCGTGGTCTCCCACGGTAGTACCGCATGGCCTTGCGGTAGTACCGTGCTCATGGAGCGGTAGTACCGCATGTCGTAGGCTGGTCTTAGTGGATAACAGTTGGATGTTGTCCTCCACTATAAAAGGTGTGTCTCCTACCTCTAGTTGACCACCTCTTCCAACCCTAAACTCCATTGTTGCTCCAAGCTCCATTTTCGGCCGATCTCTCTCCCTAGCCAATCAAACTTGTTGATTTTCTCGGGATTGGGTGACAAGGCCCCGATCTACACTTCCACCAAGAGATATTCGATTCCCCCCACTAATCCCTAGCGGATCTTGTTACTCTTGGGTGTTTGAGCACCCTAGACGGTTGAGGTCACCTCGGAGCCATAGTCCATTGTGGTGAAGCTTCATGGTGTCGTTGGGAGCCTCCAATTAAGTTGTGGAGATTGCCCCAACCTTGTTTGTAAAGGTTCGGTCGCCGCCTTCAAGGGCACCAATAGTGGAATCACGGCATCTCGCATTGTGTGAGGGCGTGAGGAGATTACGGTGGCCCTAGTGGCTTCTTGGGGAGCATTGTGCCTCCACACCGCTCTAACGGAGACGTACTTCCCTTTAAAAGGAAGGAACTTTGGTAACACATCCTCGTCTCCACCGGCTCCACTCTTGGTTATTTCGTGCCTTTACTTTTGCAAGCTTACTTGTGTTGTATCCCTTGCTTGCTTATGTGCTAGTTGTTTTTGCATCATATAGGTTGCTCACATAGTTGCATATCTAGACAACCTATTTTGTGGCAAAGTTTAATTTGATAAAGAAAAGCTTAAAAATTGTTAGTTGCCTATTCACCCCCCCTCTAGTCAACCATATTGATCCTTTCAATTGGTATCATAGCCTCGTCTCTTTATTAAGGACTTTGTCGTCCGAAGAGTATGGTTGACACAAACGACGGTGCGGTGGAGCACTCTGATGTGAATCCTATCTCGTCTACGGCCGATGGGGGAACCTCGGTCTCATGTGAGGAATTCAATGTGGCTTTAGACACATTGAAAAACTCCATGACGACCGAGGTTGAAAGCATGTTTACTAAATTCCTAGAAGGACTTAAACTGTCAACCTCGCCAATGAAAGTGGGTGATCCCACTAACAAGGTGACGGATGCTACCTCCGACAAGGGGAAGCTAACAGTGAAAAGGGTCCCTCTACTAGTGGTAGAAATGGCACCGGCATCTATGCCCATGTGGAACCTCCAACTTATGGTGGACCGATTCCCTCTACTCATTTAAATCATGCCGGTCCTCCTCCTAAGATTAAGAAAAATGAGGATTTTGATTCTTGGGTGTATCGCTTCAAGCATCATTTAAAGCATGTGAATACTAATCTTTGGAGAATCATTGAAGAAGGTTTCTATCCACATGACCCAATCAACTTCACCCCTCGAGAGGCCATGGATAATCAGTTCAATGAGAATGCTCTCTTCATCATCCAAGAATCAATTCTCCCCGAAGATCTCCCTCATCTATGACCCTATGCCGTGGCCAAAGACGTGTGGCAGTGCATTGTATCTCTCTATCGGGGAAGTGCGAGCATTCAACGCTCCAATTATGAAGGGATGCAAGATGAAGCCGATGAGTTTGCTATGAAGGAAGATGAAGAACCTCGTGAGCTCTTTCGTAGAGTAACCAAGCTTGCGGTCTCACTCCGAGATCATGGGAGCAAGGACACGAATGACAATTGGATCAAACGCAAGTTCCTCAAGGCCATGATGCCCTACAACAAGGCCATGTCCTCCATCATTCACCAAAGACCGGACGTCCACTCCATGACCTCAAGTGAAGTGTTGGATGAGTTCGTTGCCATGAGCATCTTGGACAAGACCGCCGATAACGTGGTGCTCCGGTCTCAAAGAACAAAGAAGCCCAACCTTGCCTTGAAGGCCAAGGTTATTGTGGAAGAAGAGGAAGAAGAGGAAGATGGGGAGAGCAATCCCGAAGATACAAAATATGATTATCACGAGCACATGGCTCTTGCTTCAAGGCAATTTTGGAGCAAGAAGAACTCAAGACCCAACTTCAACAAGAACAACTCAAGTGGCTTCAAGGGAAAGCAACGAGTTAGAACTTGTTACAATTGTGGCAATGTGAGCCATTTCGTTGCGGACTGTCCTTACGAGAAGCGGGAAGACAATGGTGGCAAGCTCATCCGAAAAGACAAAGCCAAGTCTTTCCCCAACAAGAACAACTTCACCAAGAAGACTCCTACTCGAGGGTTAGTGGTTCAAGAGGAATACCATGAGGATGACGATGATGATGAAGATAGTGAAGCAATGGCCATGGCATCCGTTGCCATTGCCACAACTCCCCGGATGTCTCTCTTTGATTTACCCAACGAGAACATCATCGCCAAGTGCCTCATGGCTAAAGCCACCAACAAGGTAACCCCCAACATCAAAACCACCATCATTCCTAATCCCTCATTGACATATAGCATTGATGATAGTGAGGGGTCTAATGAGGAAGTAAATGAATTTGAGTTTTTTATGAGTAAGCTTAAGGGCAAACCCAAGAAGCACATTGTTGCTCTCTTGGAACAACTTGGTGAAGCCAATGACATGATCAAGGCTCACGAAGAAACCATCTCTAAGATGGAAGGTCATAGTCGTGACTATGCTGATGAGATATCGGATCTCTCTAATGCTCTTGAGGAAGAGCGTGGGCATCGTTTGGCTCTTGAGGAGTCACAAAACAATGACCATGCCAAATTAAAGAAAGATCTTGATCATGCTCTTGTCGTGTCTCGTGTGCTAACTTCCGAGAAGGCTAAACTTGGGGTTGATCATGCTAGACTCAAGGAGGAGTTTGATGTACTTGAAAAGGCCCACAAGGTCTTGAAGGGTGCTCATGCAAACCTCAAGGAGTCTCATGCTCAACTCCAAGTTAAGCTAACTAAGGAAAAGGCCACATTTCCTCACATGGTCTTAATTGATAATGCAAATGCTACTAACCCGTGTTGTGAGCATGTGCATCTTGTGGAGGAGAATGCCAAGTTGAAGAAACAACTCGAGAAAGGCCTTGTGTCATGCATACAAGGTAAGAAGAACCTAAATGACCTTTTGAGCAATCAAAAGGAAGTTGTGGCCAAGGAGGGAGTTGGGTTCTCACCCAAGTCCAAGAACAAGAAGAAGAATGAGAAGAAGAATGACAAGACCAAATGACCTCCCCCGCTTAAGCAAACTTTTGTGAAGGAGGGAGGGGGTGCTCCTAAGGAGAAGAAGAACAATGCGAAGAGTGGTGATGCCAAAAGGGGCAAAGTCATCTCTCCCAACAAAGCGGGCGACTTTAACCCTTCTTATGTGTTGTGCCGTGCTAGTGATGGGCATGTTTATGCTCGATTTGTTGGTTCTTCTTATGAGTACATTGAATGGTCTATTTGGGTTCCTAAGACCCTTGTTACTAACATCAAAGGACCCATTACTAAATGGGTACCTAAAACCAAGCATTGATCTTTTGTAGGTGTTTGCTTCCGGTGGGGGTCATGGTTGCTCTATAGTGGAGCAACAAATCATATGACCGGGAGCAAGGATTTGGTGGTGGACATGCAAAAGATCCCATCTACGCCCAGCAATGTCGAGTGGGGTGATGCCTCACATTCTAAGGTATTGGGTCTTGGCAAGGTTGTCATTTCTCATGATCTAACGATCGAGAAAGTCATGCTTGTTGAGTCCCTTGCATACAATTTACTTTCCGTTCGTCAACTTGCACTCATGGGCTTTGCCACCTTCTTTGATGTTGATACCGTGGCCCTCTTGTGGAACAAGACTCTTAAAGTAGCCTTTGTTGGGCATGTCGAGAACGCTCTCTATGTGATTAACTTTTCGGAGCGACCCACTAAGACCGCGACATGCCTAATGGCTAAAGTTGATGTGGGATGGCTTTGGCATCGCCGTTTAGCCCACGTCAATATGAGATCTTTGCAAAGTCTTCTCAAGGGGGGCCATGTCCGTGGACTAACAAATGTTAGTTTTGCCAAAGATCGTGCTTGTAGTGCTTGTATCGAAGGAAAGCTTCATGATACGGCTCACCCTCCCACGACTATAATCTACTCGAAGAGACCCTTGGATCTCCTTCACATGGACCTCTTTGGGCCTCCATCCTTTGATAGTCTTGGGGGAAGAAAGTATTGCTTGGTGATTGTGGATGATTATTCAAGATACACTTGGGTATATTTCTTCAAGAGGAAGAGTGAAACCCAGCAAACCGTCATCGACTTTGCAAATGAAGCTCAACGACAACATGATGCAAAGATCTTGACAATAAGAAGTGACAACGGCACCGAGTTCAAGAACTACACCTTGGATGAGTTCCTTAGTGATGAGGGGATCAAGCATCAATATTCAGCTCCATACACCCCTCAACAAAATGGTGTTGCAGAGAGGAAGAACCGAACATTGATAGATGCGGCAAGGACTATGATGGCGGAGTTCAAGTCTCCATAGAACTTTTGGGCCGAAGCCATCAACACCGCGCGTCATGCATCAAATCGGCTCTATCTCCGCAAAGGCTTGAACAAGACTCCTTATGAAATCCTCACCGGTAACAAGCCCAATCTCAAGTACTTCCGGGTGTTCGGGTGTAAGTGCTTCATTCTCAAAAAGGGTGTTCATTTGTCTAAATTTGAGGCTAGAGCTTATGAGGGCATATTTGTTGGTTATGCTACAAACTCTCATGCTTACCATGTTCTCAACAAGTCCATCAGACTCATTGAGGAGACGTGTAACGTGGAGTTTGACAAAAATAACGGCTCCCAAGTGGAGCAAAGTGGTACTTGTGATGTAGGTGATGAAATTCCTCCCCAAGCCATAATAAGAATGGGTATTGGTCATATTCTACCCATTGAGGAACCCCTTGTGGCCGAAAGAGAAGGACAATGCTCCACTCAAGTGGAGCCATCACCTCTCCAAGACCCACACGCTTCCGAACAACAAAGTGAAGGCCCTCAACCTCATGAACAAGACAAAGGGCAAGATCAAACTCAAGATGGTGGTGATCCACCAAATGATGCCCAAGGTCAACTTCTCCCCCTCGAGCAAGTTTAAGATCAAGAGCAAGCTCAAGATCTCGAACAAGCTCAAGACGGCGCTCAAGATAATCAAGTTGATCCTCCTCCTTCCACATCCGAGGAGGAATTAGAGCGTCGTGCCGTGAAGATTGCTTCCAAGCTCACCACCAAAGGCCATCTTATGGAGAATGTGGTTGGAAGCCTAAGAAAGGGGGTAAGCACTTGTAGACAATTAGCAAACTATTGTGAACATCACATGTTTGTCTCTTGTGTTGAACCCCAAAAGGTCTATGAGGCGCTCGAAGATTCAGATTGGCTCAATGCCATGCATGAAGAACTCAACAACTTCGAGTACAACAAGGTGTGGAGATTGGTGCCACGGCCGTCGGGGAACCATAATGTCATTGGAACCAAGTGGATTTTCAAGAACAAGCAAGACGCTCATGGGAACATCATTCGCAACAAGGCAAGATTGGTAGCACAAGTCTACTCCCAAGTCGAGGGTATCGACTACGGTGAAACCTTTGCTCTTGTTGCTCGCCTTGAATCCATTCGTTTGTTGATTGCTTATGCTTCCCATCACAACTTTAAGTTACAACAAATGGATGTGAAAAGTGCTTTTCTTAATGGTCCTATTAATGAGTTGGTTTATGTCAAGCAACCCCCCGGGTTCGAGGACCCTTACTTCCCGGATCATGTATATCAACTCGATAAGGCACTCTATGGCCTTAAACAAGCCCCACGTGCGTGGTATGACCACCTTACCGAGTTGTTACAAGATCGTGGATTTGAAGTTGGGCAAATCGATCCCACTCTTTTTACTAAGAAGGTCAAAGGGGAGTTGTTTGTGTGCCAACTATATGTTGATGACATTATCTTTGGTTCCCCTAACAAAGCTTTCAATGAAGAATTTGCCGCTCTCATGACCTCTAAGTTCAAAATGTCTTTGATGGGAGAGTTGAAGTTCTTCCTTGGTTTTGATATCAAACAAAGAATAGAAGGTACCTTCATCAACCAAGCCAAATACACTCAAGACATGCTTAAGAGATTCAAGCTAAGTGATGTCAAGCCGACCTCTACTCCAATGCCCACCAAGTGCCAACTTGACATTGATCCCAATGGTAAAGCGGTGGATCGAAAGGTATATCACTCTATGATTGGATCCTTGCTTTACCTTTGTGCATCTAGACCGGATATCATGTTGAGTGTGGGAATGTGCGCACGGTTTCAAGCCACACCAAAGGAAAGCCACTATGTGCAGTCAAGCGAATCTTTCGATATTTGGCTCATACCCCAAACTTTGGCCTATGGTACCCAAGAGGAGCTAACTTCAAGCTCGAAGGATTTACGTATTCCGATTGGGCGGGAGACAAGGTGGATAGGAAGTCCACTTCCGGAAGGTGCCACTTTCTTGGTTGCTCTTTGGTGAGTTGGTCTTCCAAGAAGCAAAGTTGTGTGTCTCTCTCGTCCACCGAAGCGGAATATGTGGTGGCCGGTAGTTGATGTGCACAACTCTTATGGATGAGGCAAACTTTAAAGGAATACGGTGTCATTTGTGACAAAGTGCCTCTTTGGTGTGACAATGAAAGTGCCATCAAGATTTCTCTCAACCCGGTGCAACATTTCAAGATGAAGCATATTGAGATTCGGTATCACTTCATCCGGGATCACATTAGGCGAGGGGAGATCGAGCTCAAGTATGTCAACACTCATGATAACCTTGCAGATATTTTCACGAAGCCCTTGGATGAAGCAAGATTTCGCGAGTTAAGGCATGAGCTAAATATCATTGGTTCGAGCAATGTGACTTGAGACCGTGCACACCCCACCTCACTCAACTTGTTATCTAGTTTAGGTGTAGGCATGGACATAGGGGGAGTGTCGTTCTCTCAATGAACCCTCCCTCCCCCCATTATGCATAAATCGATCAACTCTTTCACATTAGCCATTTTTGATGGTACTTGTGCTTCAAAGATGAGTTTCAGTGATGGGCCCAAGGATAATTCTTCGCGGTGCCATACCAACTGACTCAAACATAGGTGGCTCCGGCCACCGCCCTCTCTTTTTGAGAGGGTGTGTTGTGTGGTTGCTTCTTGTTGTCTTTCTGCCTTTGGGTTGTGCGTGTTCTTGTGGTGTCTCTTGTGCTAAAAGTTTCCTTGCAAAGACCTCTTTTGTGTTGAAACCTGCTTTTTCCTGAGCTCACGGTACTACCGCAGCATGCTACGGTACTACCGCGTGTGGAGAGCTCGGTACTACCGCCCCCACACGGCAGTAATTTTTTACTACCGCCTGGCAGAGCGGTACTACCGCTTCGGTGCGGTACTTCCGCCCAAGCGGTACTACCGCGATGATGTGCGGTACTACCGCGACATCATATACGCGTGGGGATAAGGACGGGGAGGGGGAATTGTAACTCCCCCATACCCATTCGTCAGTTTCCCCACTTCGTCTCTCTCTCTCTCCCTCTCTCAAGAACGGGGTCGGGGTCCTTCGCCGGATCTCCGCCTCCGGCTGCTCTCCTGCAATTCCGTCCGGTGGGATCGTTCCCCACCACGTGCTCTTGCCATGGACCAAGGTCTTTTCCCAACTCCCTCTCGTTTTTGTTGCTTTCTTTGCCTCTAGGTTTGTGGGGAAGACTTGTGTGTTCTTGAGATTTTAGGCTAAATCTATGCAAGAGTAGGATGTAGGAGAGTAGTATCGCGTAGGGATTATACTTGTCTTTTTTTCCTGTGCTAGATTTGATCAACCATAGTACCGCCGTGGTTTCACGGTTCTTCTCAGATTCAAACTTTGGTTTGGATCTGACGCGGTGCGGTACTACCGCGCCACCTGTGCGGTACTACCGCTTGTCCAGTACTACCGCTCGTCAGGCGCGGTACTACCGCGCTAGCTATGGCACTAAAAATTTTACTACCGCTCCCACCCCGGTACTACCGTGTCCTTGCACGGTACTACCACGACTTGGAGCAGTACTAAAATTTTAGTACCGCCGCATCCGGTAGTACTACCGTGGATCCCATCTATCTCATGGCAACTTTCACGTATACTTCCTATGTGTTTCTTATGCTTTGCCGTGGTCTTTGCATTGATCCTTTTTGCTTGTCGTGGGTGTTTTGCGTTTTGTGTCTCAGGTGGTGGCTCTCGCTGTTCCAATCCCAGTCGTGACACTGGCTCCAAGCATCTGCGCAATCCAGGTGAAGCACCAGAGGGCTCCTCTGCCCCCAAGCGCCATGTCAAGGCCACCGCTAGCAAGCACAAGGAACCCGCTAAGGGCATGGACGAGATACCCCAATCTGAGTACATCCGTCTCAGGCAGCTCAACCCGTATGTGATTCCTCGTGCTACCGTCAGAGGCTGTGAGTTGTTTTGGAACAAGTAGTAGACTCTCACCTATCTGGATGTCATCAAGAACACAAAATACCTATGTGGATGTCAAGTGGATAGACATGCATCACCTGAGGAAGGACAAGTATCGTGAGTACTTTGGAGAAGCACTGGATTTGGTGGAGCAGTTTGATATTGAGCATGTGATCTCTTTCCATCTTGACTACGACCCTGAGCTTATTTGTCAGTTCTTTGCCTCAGTGTTCTTTCACTCTGGGGAGGAGCGGAGGATGACCTGGATGACCAATGGTCGTCAGTTGACTGCTACCTGGAAGGAGTTCATGGATCTGCTCCAGGTTCCTGATGACAGGCTCAACTCACCAGTGGGTGTTCGCCCCCATGCCAATTCTAAGTCTTCGAACAAGGACAAGCTTTAGCCGTTCTATGTTGAGAAGGTGCTTGCCAATAGCAAGTCGACGTGGGTGCTCAACTCTTTTCTAGATATCATGTATCGCATCTTCCGCAACTCTCTGTTCCCTCGCATTGGTGAAAAGGACAAGGTGCGTGCCTATATGGTGGATATGATGCTCCTGTGCGAGGAGGCTCGCGTGTCTCAGACTCAGCCACTTGATGTCTCACGCATCATGTGGTGTGAGCTTCGGTTTGCGGTGTTCAACCGCAAGGTGCCTATCTATGGACCATACATGTTTCTATTGATCTCCAAGACTTGGGCGAAGCAGTACCCTGGTGATGAGTTCCTTGCTCCTGACTGGATTCGGCATGATCCCATCAGTCTCCGTGTCAAGCCTAACTGGGTCAACACTACTACTCGTGGTGAGGCGACTGCTGCTAAGAGGGTTGTTGATGAGGATGAGGCTGAAGTAGAGGATGTTGCTGCTGACCGTGCTGCTGGGTCTTCCCATAGTTCCTCTATGCCCTCGTGGGCCAAGAAGCTGAAGGACAAGATGAAGACTCTTTTCTGCATGCAAGCTAAGGGTCAGTACATGACTCACATGGCATCCAAGGAGAGTCGTCGCCGCAACAAGAAGATTCTGAAGCTATACGGAGAGGACGTGTCTGGTGGGTCTGAGGATCACATTACTCTAGAGGCTGAGTGGATGGAGAAACAAGGCTACAAGTGGACTGATTCTGAGGAGGACGTCGAGGAGACCATTCCTGCTGCCGGGTCTGACGAGGACCGTTGGGATGATTTCGCTGCTTGAGCCACCACTTGTGTGTAGGTGTCCTCCTTGCCTTTTTGGTGTCTCGATGCCAAAGGGGGAGAGAGTGTAGGGATTTGCGAGTTGTGTGTCGTGTTTCGTGTGTTTGCGTGGTCTCGTTTGAACCTGTGTGTCTCGTTTGAACCTCGTTTCGGTTTCTTTGGTTTAGTTTGTCCCTCATATGGTGTAAGACATATGCACTCTATCTATCTTAGTGAGCTAGTGTTATATTGTGCTACCTATGTTTATGCACTTACTTAGATTGTTAGTCTTACATGCCTTATCTCTAAAATATAGGGGGAGTGTTGATCCTAGCTTGTGTGATGTGCAGTCCAAAGCATCCATCTAGATTGCACACATCTAGGGGGAGCCCGTCTACATTTTAGAGAGGAAGGGTTTGCCTATGCTCATTATTATTTCCCCTTGTGCAAATCCCGTATTGTCATCAATCCACCAAAAAGGGGGAGATTGTAAGGGCATATTTATCCCTAAGTGTTTTGGTGATTGATGACAAT
This sequence comes from Triticum dicoccoides, assembly GCF_002162155.2. Taxonomy (NCBI): domain Eukaryota; kingdom Viridiplantae; phylum Streptophyta; class Magnoliopsida; order Poales; family Poaceae; genus Triticum; species Triticum dicoccoides. Next base: position 501,653,300 of record NC_041383.1, read on the forward strand.
GCTTTTGCGGACTAATCGTGTGCCTTGAGTTTCTCAGTTGCTTCATCGCTAGGAACAAGACGGTTCGGTGCCCCTTGAAGACTATTGAAGATGGTGTTTTTCTACGTTTCTTTTTGGTGGATTCGAGTCGTAGGAGAGCCGAACTATTAAGAGGGGGTCCGCGTCGGAAAGGTTCGGGTGGATCATCACGTACACATTTCCTTCCTTGTCTCCTCCTTTCCCTTGCACTTTGGAGCATTCCCCGTCTATCCTCTATGTGAGTGTCTGGACTACCGTTGCTGAGCTTGCGGTAGTACTGCTCCCTGGAGCGGTGGTACCGCAGGCACTTGCGGTAGTACCGTGCCCATGCGCGGTAGTACCGCGGGAGCCCACGATAGTACCGCTCCTTCGAAGTTGTAGTACCGTGGCTCCTTGGCCAAGTACCGCTGCCTTGCGGTAGTAGGCGCGGATGTAATTTTTTACATCCACGCCCACACGGTAGTACCGCATGTTGAGTGCAGTAGTACCACGGGTGCCCACGGTAGTACCGCTCCCCCCGAGCTATAGTACCATGGTTCCCTAGCCTAGTGTCATTGCTTCATGGTAGTAGGGGCAGATGTAATTTTTTACATCCGCACCCACATGGTAGTACCGCGCCTTGTGCACGGTAGTACCGTGACGGATGTTTGCATCGTCTCTTTGACCACGGAAGTAGGCACGGATGTATTTTTATTCATCCGTGCGGTTTCCAGACTAGGACTTACCTGCCTCGCGGTAGTACCGCAGGTGGGAGCGGTAGTACCGTGCTCACGGTAGTACTGCTTGTGTTATAGTCTCTGCAGCTGCCACGGTAGTACCATGGTCTCCCATGGTAGTACCGCGTGGCCTTGCGGTAGTACCGCACTCCTGGAGCGGTAGTACCGCATGTCGCAGGCTGGTCTTAGTGGATAATGGTTGGATGTTGTCCTCCACTATAAAAGGTGTGTCTCCTACCTCTAGTTTACCACCTCTTCCAACCCTAAACTCCATTGTTGCTCCAAGCTCCATTTTCGGCCGATCTCTCTCCCTAGCCAATCAAACTTGTTGATTTGCTCGGGATTGGGTGACAAGGCCCCGATCTACACTTCCACCAAGAGATATTCAATTCCCCCCACTAATCCCTAGCGGATTTTGTTACTCTTGGGTGTTTGAGCACCCTAGATGGTTGAGGTCACCTCGGAGCCATAGTCCATTGTGGTGAAGCTTCGTGGTGTCGTTGGGAGCCTCCAATTAAGTTGTGGAGATTGCCCCAACCTTGTTTGTAAAGGTTCGGTCGCTGCCTTCAAGGGCACCAATAGTGGAATCATGGCATCTCGCATTGTGTGAGGGCATGAGGAGATTACGGTGGCCCTAGTGGCTTGTTGGGGAGCATTGTGCCTCCACACCGCTCTAACGGAGATGTACTTCCCTTTAAAAGGAAGGAACTTCGGTAACACATCCTCGTCTCCACCGGCTCCACTCTTGGTTATTTCATGCCTTTACTTTTGCAAGCTTACTTGTGTTGTATCCCTTGCTTGCTTATGTGCTAGTTGTTTTTGCATCATATAGGTTGCTCACATAGTTGCATATCTAGACAACCTATTTTGTTGCAAAGTTTAATTTGATAAAGAAAAGTTAAAAAAAATTAGTTGCCTATTCACCCCCCCCCCTCTAGTCAACCATATCGATCCTTTCAATAGGGTGATGAAATTCTATGGTTAACATCATATTTAGCAAGCATTTTATGGAAAACATCATGAATAAAATGTGAACCACCATCAGTCATTAAATATCTAGGGACTCCAAACCTTGGGAAAATGACTTCTTTAAGCATTTTAATGGAAGTGTTATAATCATCACTACTAGTTGGAATAGCTTCTACCCACTTTGTGACATAATCAATAATGACCAAAATATGTGTGTACCCGTTAGAGGAAGGAAAAGGTCCCATATAATCAAAGCCCCACACATCAAATGGTGCAACAACAAGTGAATAATTCATAGGCATTTCCTGATGCTTACCAATATTACCTATTCTTTGACATTCATCACACGACAAGACAAACTTACAGGCATCCTCGAAAAGAGTAGGCCAATAAAAACTAGATTGTAATACCTTATGCACAGTTCTATCTCTTGCATGATGTCCTCCATAGGCTTCGGAGTGGCACTTCCGTAGGATTTGTTCCTCTTCACGCTCGGGTACAATGTCTAATAATACCATCTACTCCCTCTTTATAAAGATGTGGGTCACCCCAAAAGTAATGTCTTAAGTCATAGAAGAATTTTTTTTTCTTTTGTTGATATGTGAAACTAGGTGGTATAAATTTAGCAACAATATAATTAGCATAGTCAGCATACCAAGGAGTGTTATGAGAATCATTTATTACTGTTGGGAAATGTTGCATGGAAAACAAAAATATATATATATGCACACGCAAGATCTATCCATGAAGATGCATAGCTATGAGAGGGGGAGAGCATCTGCATACCCTTGTAGATCGCTAAGCGGAAGCGTTTATGAACGCGGTTGATGTAGTCGTACACCTTCATGATCCATTTCGATCAAGCACCGAACGTACGACACCTCCGTGTTCAGCACATGTTCAGCTTGATGACGTCCTCGTCTTCTTGATCCATTAAGAGGGGCGAAGTAGTAGATACTTCCGGCAGCACGACGGCGTGGTGACGGTGGTGGTGAAACTATTTCCGCAGGTCTTCGCCAAGCACAACAGATTTAGAGCGGAGGAGGAACTAGAAGGTTAGCCTAGCTCCAATTAGTCAACTAGTACCAACTACAACTAGAAGAACTAGAGGAGGCTCCAAAACTTGTGTTCTAGGGGCTAGCCCTACTCCTCTATTTATATGTTCAGCCTGGGTTGGTAACTTGGGGAGAGGGCCTCCCCAAAGTCGGTTTGGAATGTAAGGAAGAGTCCTTCTCAGATTCCAGCACTAGATGCCACGGTCCTCGGCGCCTGGCCCAGACACCATGGTCCTTGACGCTTGGCCCAGACACCATGGTCCTCGGCATCTAGCCCAGGGCCAGACGCCAAGGTCCCTGGCATCTGGTCCCTGACCTCCGCAAAAATTCCTTTTGCACGGACCTAAAGCCCCGTGGGCCTTACCCCTTGGCCTAACCAACCTTCCGGTGATCCGATAATTATCTAGTGTATTCTGGAACTCTTTCGAAGACCGAATACAGCCATCCTATATATCAATCTTTACCTCCGGACTATTCCGGAGCTCCTCGTTATGTCTGTGATCTCATCCAAGACTCCGAACAACATTCAATCATCAACATACATAACTCATATAATACTATATTTTCAACGAATGTTAAGTGTGCGGACCCTACAGGTTCAAGAATGATGTAGACATGACCGAGACGCTCTCGGTCAATAACCAATAGTTGGACCTAGATGCCCATATTGGTTCCTACATATTCTACAAAGATCTTTATCAGCCGAACCTTTATGACAACATACGTAGTTCCCTTTGTTCGTCGGTACGTTACTTGCCTGAGATTCGATAATCTGTATCTCTATACCTAGTTCAATCTCGTTAAAGGAAAGTCTCTTTAGTCGTTTTGTAATACATCATCTTGTAACTAACTCCTTAGTCACTTTGCTTGCAAGCTTCTTGTGATGATGTATTACTGAGAGGGCCCAGAGATACCTCTCCGTCATACGGAATGACAAATCCTAGTTGTGATCCATGCCAATTCAACAGACACCTTTGGAGATACCTGTAGAGCACCTTTATGATCACCCAGTTATGAAGGGACGTTTGATACACACAAGGCATTCCTCCGGAGTCCGTTAGTTGCATGATTTCATGGTCGAAGGAATGTGTATTTGACATTAAGAAAGTAGTAGCAATAAATTGAATGATCATATGCTATGTTAACAGATGGGTCTTGTCCATCACATCATTCTCCTAATGACATGATCCCGTTATCAAATGACAACTCATGTATATGGTCAGGAAACCTTAACCATCTTTTGATCAACGAGCTAGTCTAGTAGAGGCTCACTAGTGACTTGGTATTTGTTTATGTATTCACACATGTATTTAAGTTTTCGATCAATACAATTATAGCATGAATAATAAACCTTTATCATGATTAAGGAAATATAATAATAACCACTTTATTATTGCCTCTAGGGCATATTTCCAACAATTACTGCTAGTTGTTCATCAGGAAAAATATCATCAATAGGTAGTGGGTCATCAAGAATATTTTCCAACCTAGACAAGTTATCAGCTACGGGGTTCTCATCTCCTTTCCTATCAGTGATATGTAAGTCAAATTCTTGTAGCAAGAGAACCCACCTAATGAGTCTAGGTTTAGCATCTTTCTTTTCCATGAGATATTTTATAGCAACATGATCCGTGTGAACAATTACTTTGCAATCAACAATGTAAGATCTGAATTTATCACAAGCAAACACAATTGCTAAAAATTCTTTTTCAGTAGTAGCATAATTTCTTTGGGCGTTGTCTAGAGTTTTGCTAGCATAATGGATAACATTTAATTTCTTATTAACTCTCTTTCCTAGAACAGCACCAACAACATAATCGCTAGCGTCACACATAATTTTAAAAGGCAAGTTCCAATCAGGTGGTTGAACAATAGGTGCAGAAGTTAAGGCATTCTTAAGTGTTTCAAAGGCTTCTACACAATCTTCATAAAAAACAAATGGAACATCCTTTTGTAAAAGATTAGTAAGAGGCCTACAAATTTTAGAGAAGTCTTTAATGAACCTCCTATAGAAACCAGCATGACCAAGAAAACTACGAATACCTTTAATGTCTTTATGACATGGATTTTCTCAATTGCATCAACTTTAGCTTTATTCACCTCAATACCTAGTTCAGAAATTTTATGCCCCAAGACAATGCCTTCATTAAACATAAAGTGGCACTTCTCCCAATTCAAGACAAGATTAGTTTGTTCAAATCTCTGCAAAATTCGATCAAGGTTGCTTAAGCAATCATCAAAAGAAGTTCCGAAAATGGAGAAATCATCCATGAAAACCTCAACAATCTTTTCACGAAAATCAGAGAATATAGCAGGCATACATGTTTGAAAGGTAGGAGGTGCATTACATAAACCAAAGGGCATATGTCTATAAGCATAAGTTCCAAAAGTGCAAGTAAAAGTGGTTTTCTCTTGATCAGGTTGTGAAACAGGTATTTGAGAGAAACCAGAATATCCATCAAGAAAACAAAAGTGGTGTGCTTAGATAATCTTTCTAGCATTTGATCAATAAAAGGCAGAGGGTAATGATCTTTTCTAGTAGATTTGTTTAATTTTCTAAAATCAATTACCATTCTATAGCCAGTAACAATTCTTTGTGGGATAAGTTCATTTTTATCATTAGGAACAACAACAATACCTCCTTTCTTAGGGACACAAATAACATGACTTACCCATCTACTATAAGCTATGGGATAAATTATACCTGCTTCCAGACGTTTTAGTATTTAAGTTCTTACCACTTCCTTCATCTTAGGATTCAGTCATCATTGGTGATCAACAATGGGTTTAGCATTAGGTTCCATATTAATCTTGTGCTGACAAAGAGTGGGACTAATGCCCTTAAGATCATCAAGAGTATATCCAATAGCAGCAAGGTGCTTACTCAGAATTTTCAATAATCTCTCTTCTTCATGTTCTGAAAGGTTCGCACTAATAATAACAGGATATATATTTTTCTCATCAAGATAAGCATATTTGAAGTGTCAGACAATTGCTTTAATTCAAACACAGGATCACCCTTAGGTAGAGGAGGACCTCCTAGAGTTTCAATAGGCAAATTGTGTTTAAGGAGAGGTTGTTGTTCAAAGAATATTTTATCTATTTAATTTCTTTCATGAAAGTACATATCATTTTCATGGTCTAGCAAATATTGTTCTAGTGGACCAATAGGAGGTAGGGCAATAGAAACAAGACCAATTATTTCATCCTTACTAGGTAATTCTTTATCATGAGGTTGTCTGCGAAACTTAGAGAAATTAAACTCATGAGACACATCACCAAAACTAACACTGATAGTTTCTTTCTCACAATCTATCTTAGAATTGACAGTGTTCAAGAAAGGTCTACCAAAAGTTATGGGACAAAAGTCATCTTGTGGGGAACCAAGAACTAGAAAATCAGTAGGGTATTTTATTTTCCCACACAAAACTTCAACATCTCTGACAATACCAAGTGGTGTGATGGTATCTCCATTAGCAAGTTTAATAGTGACATCTACGTCTTCTATTTTAGCGGGTGTTATATCATTCATAATTTCTTGATATAAAGTAAAAGGGATAGCACTCACACTAGCACCTAAATCACATAAACCATGATAGAAATGATCTCCAATTTTAACTGAGATGACAGGCATGCCAACAACAGGTCTATACTTATCTTTAGTGTCGGGTTTGGCAATTCTAGCAGCTTCATCACAGAAGTAAATAACATGCCCATCAACAATTTCGACCAAGAGATCTTTAACCATAGCAACACTAGGTTCTACTTTAATTTGTTTAGAGGGTTTATGTGCTTTAATATTATTTTTGTAAACCACTGTTGATACCTTAGCACGTTCCTTTATCCTAACAGGGAAAGGTGGTTTTTCAATATAAGCAGTAGGCACAACTGGATCAACATTATAAATGATAGTTTCATCTTCAACTCTTATCGGTTCTTTAATTTCTTATTTAATAGGGGGATTATATTTAAACCACTTTTCCTTAGGGAGGTCAACATGAGTAGCAAATGATTCACAAAAAGAGGCTACTATCTCAGAATCAAGTCCATATTTAGTGCTAAACTTGTGAAAAGCATCGGTATTCATAAAAGATTTAACACAATCAAACTCAAGCTTAATACCTAACTATTTACCTTCATCGAGTTCCCAATATTCATAGTTGCATTTAATTCTTTCTAAAAGATCCCACCTGAATTCAATAGTCTTCTTCATAAAATAACCAGTACAAGAAGTATCGAGCATGGATTGATCATTACGAGAAAGTCGAGCATAAAAATTCTGAATAATAATTTATCTTGAGAGCACATGATTGGGGCATGAATATGACATTGGCGTAAGCCTCCCCCAAGCTAGAGCGATACTTTCTCCTTCACGAGGACAAAAATTATATATATAATTCTGATCACGATGAACTAGATGCATAGGATATTTTTTTTGGTGAAATTCCAATTTCAATCGATTCCAGTTCCAAGATCCAATATCATCGCATAGCCTATACCATGTCAATACTCCCCCCCCCTCAAGATAAAGGGAAAAACTTCTTCTTAACTTCATCTCCGGGTAAACCTGCAAGCTTAAACAATCCACAAATTCCATCCACATGTGTCAAATGCATATCAGGATGTTTCATTCCATCTCCTACATAAGGATTAGCTAGCAGTTGCTCTATCATACCCGAAGGAATAACTAATATTTTCAGTAGGTGCAGTAGGTTGAAGGGCATTTGTGTTTTCGGTCGAGGTGAAGATACCATGAAGAAACCCCTCAAAGGATTGTTTTCCATAGTAACAAGTGACAATAAATTTCAGCATGTAATATAAATGTATCCTTACCGATTTCCACTTACCAAGAGCGCTTCACTCCCGGCAATGGTGCCAGAAAAGTGTCTTGATGAACCACAAATATAGGGGATCAATCGTAGTCCTTTCGATAAGTAAGAGTGTCGAACCCAACGAGGAGCAAAAGGAAATGACAAGTGGTTTTCAGCAAGGTAATTTCTGCAAGCACTGAAGTTGTCGGTAATAAGTAGTTTGATAGTAAGATAATTTGTAACGAGCAAGTAATGGTAATGGTAAATAAAGTGCAGCAAGGTAGCTCAATCCTTTTTGTAGCAAAGGACAGGCTGGCACAGTCTCTTATAATAAGCAAAGCGTTCTTGAGGGCACATGGGAATTTCATCTAGTCACTTTGATTCGTGTTCGCTACTTTGACAATTTGATATGTGGGTGGACTGGTGCTTGGATGATGTTCTTACTTGAAAAAGCCTCCCACTTATGATTAACCCCCTCGCAAGCATCCGCAACTACAAAAGAAGAATTAAGATAACAATCTAACCATAGCATTAAACATATGGATCCAAATCAGTCCCTTACGGAATATCACATAAACTAGGGCTTAAGCTTCTGCCACTCTAGCAACCCATCATCTAACAACTACTCCACAATGCATTCCCTTAGGCCCAAAGATGGTGAAGTGTCATGTAGTCGACGTTCACATAACACCACTAAGGGAACCACAACATACATATCAACAAAATATCGAACGAATATCAAATTCACATGATTGCTTGCAACATGACTTCTCCCATGGCCTCAAGAACAAAGGCAAATGCTCACAAATAATATCCATGCTCAAGATCAGAGGGGTATTAAATAGCATAATGGATCTGAACATATAATCTTCCACCAAATAAACCATATAGCATCAACTACAAGATGTAATCAACAGTACTAGTCACCCACAGGTACCAATCTGAAGTTCCGGTACATAGATTGAACACAAGAGATGAACTAGGGTTTTGAGATGAGATGGTGATGTTGAATATGTTAATGAATATTGGCCTCCCAAAGATGAGAGGGTTGTTAGTGATGACGATGGCTTCGATTTCCCTCTCCGGGATGGAAGTTCCCCTGGCGGTATCGCTCCACCAGAGGGCAAAAGTGCTCATGTCCAAGTCCTACCTCAAGATGGTGGCGCTCCGTCCCGAAAGTCCTCCTCTTATTTTTTTAGGTCAAAAGATCTTATATACGAGAAGATGGGCACCAGAGGTGGGCCAGGGTGCCCACTACCCACCAGGGTGCGCCTAGAGGGGCTGGCGCGCCCTGGTGTCTTGTAGCCACCTAGCAGCCCCCCTCTAGTAGTTCTTTTCTCCAATATTTATTATATATTCCAAAATAATTCTCTGTAAAATTTCAGCTCATTTGAAGATGTGCAGAATAGGTATCTCTGACATAGCTTTTTCAGGTCCAGAATTCCAGCTATCGGCACTCTCCCTCTTTGCGTAAACCTTGCCTATTATGATAGAAAAGGCATTAGAATTACTCTAAAAAGTGTTATTATGCATAAAAACATTATAAATAATAGTAGGAAAATAGGATGCAAAATTGACATATCAGCTCCCAGATCGCTGATGAGCATATGGCGCTGGCCGAGTTGGTTGAGTACAAGAAGGCAGTGGATTCGGGTGATCTACTAAAGTCTAGGAAGCCGTATGTGGAATGCGCTTTCCAGACGATCGGAGAAACAAAGCCCGTGCATGTGCATCCTGAGGATTTGAATGCCGCTCTGGCCAACATCTCAACCACGCTTGACAGCAAATAGGAAGGCGAGCTCATCCAATTCCTCTGTGAGAACTGGGACATCTTCGCATGGAAGCCTTCTGACATGCCAAGTGTTCCTAGGGAACTGGCTGAGCATAGACTCCATGTCTACTCAAAGATGAAGCCTCTCAAGGAGCACCTCCGACGCTCCTCCACTGAGAAGTGCAAGGCATTTGACGTGGAGATCGAGCAGCTCTTGGGCGTTGAGTTCATCCGAGAGGTATACCACTCCAAGTGGCTCGCGAACATCGTCATGGTTCCAAGAGGAATAACTCTCTCCGGATGTGCATCAATTTCAAGCATATCAATCGAGCGACCATTTTCCTCTCCCCCATATAGACCAGATAATAGATTCTACTGCCGGGTGTGAGTGACTCTCGTTTCTGGATGCGTACTTCGGGTACCACCAGATGTGAATATATGGTCCGGATGAAATAAAAATAGCATTCATCACCCCATTCGGGTGTTTTTGTTATATCACTATGCCATTCAGATTGAAAATTCCGAGGTTATGTTCCAGGGCATGATTCAGACATGCTTACAAAAGCAAATCAATGAGAGCATGGAGGCTTACATGGATGACATCATGGTCTAGTCCAGGAAAGGTTCTGACCTCCTGACCGACCTTGCCGAGACCTTCACAAACCTGTGTCGCTATGGGATTAGGCTCAATTCGGCTAAGTGCACTTTTGGGGTCCCTGCTGGCAAATTACTCAGTTTCCTTGTTTCTGAATGTGGGATCGATGCCAACCCCGAGAAGGTTGGCGTAATTGTCTGAATGAAACAACCCGAGCATCTACATGACGTGCAGAGGCTCACACGCTGCTTGGCAGCCCTGAGTAGGTTCATCTCACGACTTGGTGAAAAGGCCCTGCCCCTTTACTAACTGGTGAAGAAATCTGACAAGTTCGGGTGGACTCCCGAAGCACGGTCATGTTCCAAGAACACAAGGCCTTGCTTTCCACCTAGCCGGTGCTAGCTGCCCTGAGCAGCAAAGAGCCCCTGCTCTTATACACCATGGCCATGAGCCAAGTTGTTAGCACTGTGCTCACCGTGGAGCGTATGGAACAAGGTAAAGCCTTCAAGCTCTAGTGACCAGTCTACTACATCTCCGAAGTTCTATCTCCTTCCAAGCAAAGGTACCCGCATTATCAAAAGTTGGTGTACGGGATTTATCTGACCGCAAAGAAGGTGGCTCATTACTTTCAAGAGAACTTGGTCATGGTGATAACTGATGCTCCTCTGCCCGAGATCATGAACAGAAGAGATGCCACAGGCCGAGTGGCGAAGTGAGCCATCAAGCTCCTTCCTTTAGACATCAAGTTTGAGCCAAGAAGGCCATCAAGTTGCAAGCCCTAGTGGATTTTCTAGCCGAGTGGATGGAGCAGGAATAGCCTGCCCCATGTCTTCTAGAACATTGAGCGATATTCTTTGACGGCTCCAAGATGCTCCACAGCTCCGGAGCTGGAGTGGTCCTGGTGTCCCCTAAATGCGGCCGACTTAGCTATGTGCTTCAGCACACTTTGATTCCTCCAACAATGAGGCTGGGTATGAAGCTCTTTTGTATGTGTTGCGCATGGAAATCTCTCTTGGGATGCACCGACTGATGGTCTATGGTGACTTAGATCTGGTGGTCAACCAAGTCATGAAGGAGTGGGACATCCGAAGTCCAGCAATGACAGGCTACTACAATGCCATCTGGACGCTGGAAAAGAACTTTGAGGGACTGGAGCTCCATCATATTCCACGACTCAAGAACCAGGCAACTAATGACTTGGCCAAGATTGGTTCCACTAGGAAGGAAGTCCCTAAGAACGTGTTCCTGGAGCACTTACAATCTCCCACGATCAAAGAAGACCCTTTTGTGTAGGAGCCCCCGCAACCATTCAGACCATCAAATTCGACTAAGGTTGACATCCCCGTGGTGATCGACCTCATCCAGGAGATTCTTGTAATCACTCTCGAGTGAACCGAACCATACATCGCCTACTTGCTCAGGCAAGAACTCCCTGAGGATGAGGTTGAGGCTCATCAGATTGCCTGCCAATCGAAAGCTTTCATTGTCATGGGCGATCACCTTTACGAAAAGAGCACATCTAGAGTCACTCAGCGTTGCATATCACCAGAGGAAGGACAACATATTTTGCAGGAGATTCACTCGGGAACATACTGATGTCTACTATGCAACTTTATTCTTGTAGACACATGTTGGGCCTCCAAGTGCAGAGTTTTGTAGGACAGTAGCAATTTTCCCTCAAGTGGAGGACCTAAGGTTTATCAATCCATGGGAGGTGTAGGATGAAGATGGCCTCTCTCAAACAACCCCGCAACCAAATAATAAAAAGTCTCTTGTGTCCCCAACACACCAAATACAATGGTAATTTGTATAGGTGCACTAGTTCGGAGAAGAGATGGTGATACAAGTGTAATATGGATAGTAGATATTAGTTTTTGTAGTAAGAATAATAAAAAACAACAAGGTAGCAATTGATAAAACGGAGCACAAGAGGTATTGCAATGCTTGAAAATGAGGACTAGGGTCCGTACTTTCGCTAGTGCAATCTCTCAACAATGCTAATATAATTGGATCATATAACCATCCCTCAAAGTGCGACGAAGAATCACTCCAAAGTTCCTATCTAGCAGAGAACAAAAGAAGAAATTGTTTGTAGGGTACGAAACCACCTCAAAGCTATTCTTTCCGATCAATCTATCCAAGAGTTCATACTAAAATAACACCAAATAATTTCTGATTCATAATACTCAATCCAACACAAAGAACCTCAAAGAGTTCCCCAAGATTTCTACCGGAGAAAGAAAGACAAGAACATGCATCAACCCCTATGCATAGATTACCCCAATGTCACCTCGGGAATCTGGGATTTGAGTGCCAAAACATATATCAAGTGAATCAATATGATACCCCATTGCCACCACGGGTATTCATAGCAAGACATACATAAAGTGTTCTCAAATCCATAAAAGTATTCGATCCGATAAAACGAAATCTCAAAGGGAAAACTCAATTCATCACAACAAGATAGTGAGGGGAAAACACCATATGATCCGACTATATTAACAAAGCCCCCGATACATCAAGATCGTGCCATCAAGAACACGAGAGAGAGAGAGAGAGAGAGCGAGATTAAACACATAGCTACTAGTACAAATCCTCAGCCCCGGGGGTGGACTACTCCCTCATCATCATGGTGGCTGCCGGGATGATGAAGATGGCCACCAGTGATGATTTCCCCCTCTGGCGGAGTGTCGGAATGGGGTCTAGATTGGTTTTCGGTGGCTACAGAGGCTTGCAGCGACGGAACTTCTCATCTAGGGTTACCCCGAGGGTTTTGGAATATTTGGTGATTTATAGGGCAAAGATGGGTGCAGGAGGCCACCGAGGTGGGCACAACCCACCTGGGCGTGCCTGGGCCCCCAGGTGCACCCTGGTGGGTGGTGCCCCCTCGGGGCACCCCCAGGCGCTTCTCTAGACCATTGAATGTCTTCTGGTCCATAAAAAATCCACAAAATGTTTCATGGTTTTTGGACTCCGTTTGATATTGATTTCCTGCGATGTAAAAAACAAGCAAAAAACAACAAATGGCACTGGGCACTGGGTCAATAGTTTAGTCCCAGAAAATGATATAAAGTTGCTATAAAATGATTGTAAAACATCCAAGAATGATAATATAACAGCATGAATGCTTCATAAATTATAGATACGTTGGAGACTTATCAGCATCCCCAAACTTAATTCCTACTCGTCCTCGAGTAGGTAAATGATAAAAGAAATAATTTATGAAGTGTGAATGCTAGCAAAGTGCATAAGTTTGATCAATGATAATTTCAATCACTTTTCTTAGCATCCTAATAGAAATTATTTCTCATAAAACTCATCATGTTAAAGTAGCAACCAATTCACATGTTAAGGTTCAAACAATGAATGCTCTTGAAACTCAACAACCTATGTTCTCAGTCACCAAGCAATTGCAATTCAACTTATTCAACAGAGTCTAAGTAAGAGCTCCACATACTCAACCATCATATAGTCTTCTATGATTTCTAACACTCACCGCATACACATGAGCAAAACATTTAAACCAGACACATAGAAAGATAGGGGCTTATAACTTCGCCTCCCAACGTATTCACCTCAAGGGTGATGTAAACAATAATAACTCATGTTACCCATATCCAACTAGTTATATGTGCCTAGATCTTTCCTCACCACATGATGCTTGCCAAAGGAGAAAATAAAAAGGAATAGAGAGAAAAACTTTGGCTCTTGCTTGAAAGTAAATACTGAAAAGTAAAAGATAGGCCCTTCGCAGAGGGAAGCAAAGGTTGACATGCGCTTTTTGTTTGTATGCTCAACCCCTTAGTGCAAAAGAACATCACGTTATATTGCCCCTTATGATAGCAACCTTTATTATGCAGTCTGTCACTTTTATTCTTTGCCATCACAAGTTCGTACAACACTCAATTTTCTCTTCAACTAAATGATCTAACACTTCTAGAAGCAATTTTTATTGCCTTATTGCACCGATGACAACTTACTTGAAGGATCTTACTCAATCCTTAGGTAGGTATGGTGGACTCTTGAAAATAAGATTTGGGTTTAAGGGTTTTTGGATGCACAAGTAGTATCTCTACTTGGTGTGGAATTTTTGGCTAGCAAAGATGGGGGAAAGCACTACATGTTGAAGGATCAATGACAATATAACTTCTATGTGAATATGAACAAACATAATTCATTACGTTGTCTTCCTTGTCCAACGTCAACAATTTTGGCATATAATATTTGATGGGGGTGCACAATCACAAAAGATTTCCAAGTTAGTGTATTTGCATGTGAAAGTTCTCTTCCTTCTACTAATCATGCATGAATTGCTTGTATGACCAAAATTGTGATTGTCAAGCTTCAAAAGATTTAACTTTCTAAACCTAATGTGAAGATACCACTAGGCATGATATGAACATATAATTTCAAATTCATGATATTCAATTCATTCAAAAATTTACTCTAAGGATATAAGTGAAGCACAAGAGTAAATGACAAACTACTCCAAAAAAAGATATAAGTGAAGATCAAGTGAGTAGTTATGCAAAATGGGTAGCTATTTGAGGACTCTCTTTTATTTAAAACTTTCAGATCTAAGTATTTTATTAAAACAGCAAGAAAAACAAAACAAAATGACATTCCAAGAATAGCACAACTCATGTGAAGAAGCAAAAACTTAGGCTCAACCGATACTAACCGATAATTGTTGATGAAGAAAGGTGGGATGCCGACCGGGGCATCCCCAAGCTTAGATGCTTGAGACTTCTTGAAATATTATCTTGGGATGCCTTGGGCATCCCCAAGCTTGAGTTTTTGTGTCTCCTTAATTCCTTTTATATCACGGTTTCCCTAAATCTTAGAAACTTCATCCACACAAAACTCAACAAGAACTCGTGAGATATGTTAGTATAAATCAATGCAAAACCTTATCAATCTCTACTATAGAAAATCACTAAACTTATTATTTAACATTTCATACTAAATGCTCTGCATATTTAATACTCATGTCCGCAAATAGAATCATTAAACAAGCGAACATATGCAAACAATGCAACCATAACAGCAATCTGCCAAAACAGTACAATCTGTAAAGAATGCAAGAATAATCATACTTCTGCAATTACAAAAATTCTAAAAATTCATCACACTATAGAAAATTTATTAGAGCTTACTTTTCAAAAAGTTTCAACATTTTATTACATTCTGACTTTTCTCGGGAATTTTCGCAACAATGATAAACTTTCTGTTTTGAAACATCAACATGTAGACTTGCAAAATAAGCATGGTAAAGGCTATCCTTGACATTTTTATTGAAAAATAAAGATTCAAAACATTATTATAAATAACATCAAGAAATTCCTAACAAAATAAAATGACACTCCAAGCAAAACACATATCATGTGACAGATAAAAATGTAGCTCCAAGTGAGGTTACCGATAATGTTGGAGACGAAAGAGGGGATGCCTTCCGGGGCATCCCCAAGCTTAGTTGCTTAGATCTTCCTTGAATATTACCTTGGCGTTCCTTGTTCATCCCCAATCTTAGCTCCTCATATCGACATCTCTCCAAAAACTTGAAAACTTCAATCACACAAAACTTAACGGAACTTCGTGAGATAGGTTAATATGATAAGAGCAAACCATTTCACTTTGGTACTCTCAAAGACAAGAGTCATAATTGTTTCCACACAATTCCTACTATAGCATATCATTTCCACAATTTATATAGCAATATAAGCCATAGAAACTATAAAACAAGCAAACTATGCATTGAAAACAGAATCTGTCAAAAACAGAACAATCTGTAGTAGTCAGTACTCCAACCATACTTCTGCTACTCCAAAAATTCTGAAAAATTAGGAAAACATAGATAATTTGTATATCAATCACCTTTATTAAAATTCGGATCAAAAGCACATTCCAGTGAATTTTCAAAATTCCTGGACTAAGCGCAAAAGTTTCTGTTTTTGCACAGATTCAAGTCAACTATCATCCACACTATCCCAAAGGCTTTACTTGGCACTTTATTGAAACAAAAGCAATAAAACATGATTACTACAGTAGCTTAATCATGTGAACACACAAAAACAGTAGGTCAAAGTGTTGGGTTGTCTCCCAACAAGCGCTTTTCTTTAATGCCTTTTAGCTAGGCAAGATGAGTTCAATGATGCTCGCATAAAAGATAAGGATTGAAACATAAAAAGAGCATTATGAATCATAAGTTCCTCTCTCATAATAATTGGCAGTAGCATCATGAATAGATTCATAAATACAACCATCACATAAAGCATTCTTTTCATGATCCAAAAGCATAGAAAATTTATTACTCTCCATGTAAGCAATTTTATTCCCATTCGCAATAGTGGGAGTATCATATGAAACTCGAATACTATTTTTTTTCCATGTTAAGAGAGTAATGTTCGGTAAAGGTATATTAAAAATTACGACAATAATTATCACTACTTTTTATAACCTCAGTATCATCACAATAATCATCATAAGTAGCAACTTTGTTCTCATCATAGATAGGAGGTATGCAATCATCATAGCAAATTTGATCATTCAAAGTAGGAGGACTAAAAAGATCATCTTCATTAAGCACATCATCCCAAGCTTGGGATAAACCTTAATTGCAGCAAATAAATTCTCAAACATGTCATTCTCATCAAACATAGCATCCCCAAGCTTGTGGCTTGGCATATCATAAACATAATCACTCTCATCATTAATAGTATGAATAGCACCAACGGTATAACAATTGATATCATCATGATTTCCCAAGTTGGTGCCAAAAAGGTTTCCAAGATTATAAGAAGTATCATTATCTTCCTAATCATAATCATCACAACAAGCAATAGGCATAACAAAATCATCATCAATAGTGCTCTCGGACATTGTGCCATAAGACATAGAAGCAATATCATCATCAAGTACATCATCCTCCACAATTATTTTTGATTCATTTTCATGAGACACAACAATAATAGGAGCAACATTATTTGGGAGAGATACCTTTTTGCCTCTATTATTTCTTCTTTTCTTCTTCTTCACCACATCATGTGTGGGTTTAACTTAATTTTTCAAGCTTCTTATTGATGAGATTGGTTGAATAGGGAGATCCTCCTTGTCACCTATTTTATCACGAGAGACAGTAGGAGGGAAAGTGGAAATCTTTACCCTTTCATTAGTATTCCTTTTATATTCTATTGGTTTTCCCATCTTTCTATAGTTGGCAATATAAGCATTCTCATTGCAATTTATCATGCAAAAAATATAGATATTTTTTAGTTTAGTTTCAATGTCGTTTGTGAGAATGAATACTTCAAACCAATTAGTTTTATGTGTCAATTCTTCACTCCGCAAAAATAGACAAATCTCATTATAAAGTTGAAGGGTGTTCAAGTTATTGCAATATTTGGACACGAATCGATCATGAAAAAGCATGCATTGGAAATTAAGATGACCAAACTTATTGCAAAGTTCACAAGTAATAGAACAAAGAGAACACAATTTTGTAGCAAGTTCATCTATCACTTTGAGCAAAGAATTGGTTCCATCATGTTTATGCTTCTTTCAAAATCTATCTTCTCTATAAGGCACTTCTTCACAAACTTTATGCACTCCAAAAAAATTGACATGCTCATAAGAAACATTTTTATCATGACTTGTGAAATCATCATTAGCATTTTGGATATTCAAAGAATTCATACTAACAACATTGCAATCATGCTCATCATTCAAATACTTTGTGCCAAAAAATTTATTGACTTCTTCTTCTAACAATTGAGCACAATTTTTTGATCCATCATTTTCAAGAAAGATATTATAAAGATGATCAATAATATGATGCAACCTTAATTCCATATTTTTTATGTAGTTTTATTTTATAAACCAGACTAGTGATAAAACAAGAAACTAAAAGATTGAATTGCAAGATCTAAAGATATACCTTCAAGCACTCACCTCCCGGGCAACAGCGCCAGAAAAGAGCTTGATGTCTACTACGCAACTTTATTCTTGTAGATGCGTGTTGGGCCTCCAAGCGCAGAGTTTTGTAGGACAGTAGCAATTTTCCCTCAAGTGGATGACCTAAGGTATATCAATCCATGGGAGGTGTAGGATGAAGATGGTCTCTCTCAAAGAACCCTGAAACCAAATAATAAAAAGTTTCTTGTGTCCCCAACAAACCAAATATAATGGTAATTTGTATAGGTGCACTAGTTCGGCGAAGAGATGGTGATACAAGTGTAACATGGATAGTAGATATTTGTTTTTGTAGTAAGAGCAATAAAAACAACAACGTAGCAATTGATAAAATGGAGCACAAACGGTATTGCAATGCTTGAAAATGAGGCCTAGGGTCCGTACTTTCGCTAGTGCAAGCTCTCAACAATGCTAATATGATTGGATCAAATAACCATCCCTCAAAGTGCGATGATGAATCACTCCAAAATTCCTATCTAGCAGAGAACATAAGAATAAATTTTTTGTAGGGTATGAAACCATCTCGAAGCTATTCTTTCCGATCGATCTATCCAAGAGTTCGTACTAAAATAACACCAAATAATGTCAGATTCATAATACTCAATCCAACACAAAGAACCTCAAAGAGTACCCCAAGATTTCTACTGGAGAAACAAAGATAAGAACGTGTATCAACCCATATGCATAGATTACCCCAATGTCACCTCGGGAATCTGCGAGTGAAGTGCCAAAACATATATCAAGTGAATCAATACGATACCCCATTGTCACCACGGGTATTCATAGCAAGACATACATAAAGTGTTCTCAAATCCATAAAAGTATTCAATCTGATAAAACAAAATCTCAAAGGGAAAACTCAATTCATCACAACAAGATAGTGAGGGGAAAACACCATATGATCCGACTATATTAACAAAGCCCCTGATAAATCAAGATCGTGCCATCAAGAACACGAGAGAGAGAGAGAGAGAGAGAGAGAGAGAGAGAAAGATTAAACACATAGCTACTGGTACAAACCCTCAGCCCCGAGGGTGGACTACTACCCCCTCATCATGGCAGCCACCGGGATGATGAAGATGGCCACCGGTGATGATTTCCCCCTCCGGGGGAGTGCCGGAACGGGGTCTAAATTGGTTTTTGGTGGCTACAGAGGCTTGCGGCGGCTGAACTTCTCATCTAGGGTTACCCCGAGGGTTTTTGGAATATTTGGTGATTTATAGGGCGAAGAGGGGGTGCGGGAGGCCACTGAGGTGGGCAGTGCCCCCTTCGGGGCACCCTCAGGTGCTTCTCTGGCCCACTGGATGTCTTCTGGTCCATAAAAAATCCACAAAAAGTTTCGCGGTATTTGGACTCCGTTTGATATTGATTTCCTGCGATGTAAAAAACAAGCAAAAAACAACAACTAACACTGGGCACTGGGTCAATAGGTTAGTCCCAAGAAATGATATATAATTGCTATAAAATGATTGTAAAACATCCAAGAATGATAATATAACAGAATGAATACTTCATAAATTATAGATACGTTGGAAACGTATCACATGCACATCCTCTCTGGATTCATCCTGCACCAATGAGGCCACCCGAGACATAGTGTGCCGGGTGCCAGTTCTATGTGAACCAGTCGCACAAGCTAGCGCCCGTGCTAAAGACGATCCCCCTCTCCTAGCTGTTCATCGTCTGGGGGCTTGATATGACCGGGCCCCTCTGGACTGGGGTGAGTGGTTTCACTCATTTATTGGTGGGGTCGACAAGTTTATTAAGTGGGTTGAAGCGAAGCCTATAAAGAAGTTGGACTCATCGACTGCCATCCAGTTTATCAATGAGATATTCTCTAGATTCGGAGTTCCCCATAGTATCATTGCCGACAATGGGTCTAACTTCTACTTGGACGAGTTCCGCGAGTTCTGCTATTCTCAAGGCACTCGGGTCGATTACGCCTCCATGGCTCACCTGTAGACGAATGGCCAGGAAGAACGGGTGAATTGACTGATACTCTGAGGGTTGAAGCCTCGCCTTATGCGTGACCTAACACACGCAACAGGAGTTTGGATCACTGAGTTTCCATAGGTCCTCTGGGGCCTACGGACAATCTCAAACCGATCCACTAATCGACTCCATTCTTCATGGTGTACGGATCAGAAGCAGTCTTGCCGAGTGACTTAATTCACAATTCCCCCTGAGTGGATCTGTATTAAGAAGCCGAAGCAGAGGAAGCGCGAAAGGATGGCCTCGACCTCCAAGAGGAAGAGTGTGAATTAGCACTCATCAGGGTAACCGTGTACCAACAAGATCTGTGTTGCTATCATGATAGGCATGTTAGGGGACGAGCCTTCCAGGAAGGAAATCTGGTCCTCCGAGTGGATCAGCAGAATCCTCACAAGCTAGCACCCCCACGGGAGGGGCATTTCGCCATATCGAAAGTCATGAATAATAGAGCCTACTGACTCTACAATTTCAGCAAAGGCATAGAAGAGCTCAGGTCTTGGAACACGGACCTACTCCGCATACACTTAGAATAAAATTCCTCACTGTAATAGTTTCCTAAATGAACTTAAATGAATAAAAGTCTTTCTTTTCCTGTATATAGTCTAGTTCAGCCTAGAGCCGCATTTTCACCCAGGTGACTAATAGCATTCGGAAACTAACACACTCCCGGCAGGTGAATTGGCTTAGTTGCGAACCAGTTTTCGCCTAAGTTCAAAAACATTTTGAGTGAGGACATGCTCCACACTCTGGAGCTTAGATGTGGATCAGCTTTCGCCTAAGTTCATAAAAATTTCGAGTGAGGACACGCCCCACACTTGGGGGCTTAGCTATGAACCAATTTACGCCTAAGTTCAAAAGCATTCCGAGTGAGGACACTCTCCAAACTCGGGGGCTTAGCTGTGAACCAGTTTTCGCCTAAGTTCAAAAACATTTGAGTGAGGACACGCTCCACACTCAGGGGCTTAGTTGCAAACTAGTTTTCTCCTAAGTTCAAAACCATTCTGACTGAGGACACGCTCTACACTCGGAATGTTTTACTGCAGACAGGTTTTCGCCTAAGTTCAAAAACATTCCAAGTGTGGACATGCTCCAAAATCGGGGGCTTGATATGTCTCCAACGTATCTATAATTTTTGACTATTCCGTGCTATTTTATTATCAATCTTGGATGTTTTATAATCATTATATAGTTATTCTATATCATTTTTTG
Organism: Triticum dicoccoides; assembly: GCF_002162155.2. Taxonomy (NCBI): domain Eukaryota; kingdom Viridiplantae; phylum Streptophyta; class Magnoliopsida; order Poales; family Poaceae; genus Triticum; species Triticum dicoccoides. The sequence goes on from NC_041383.1 coordinate 501,674,404, forward strand.
GTACTAACCTATTGACATAGTGCCAAGTGCCACTTGCTGTTTTCTGCATGTTTTTTACATCGCATGAAATCAATATCAGAAGGGGTCCAAATACCACGCCAATTTACGATGATTTTTTATGGGCCAGAAAGAACACAACGGGCCCTGGTTGCACCTCAGGGGAGTCCCGAGGAGGGGACAACCCACCAGGGCGTGCCAGGAGGCCCAAGCGCGCCCAGGTGGGTTGTGCCCACCTCGGGTGCCCCCTGGACCGACTCTTTGCTCTATAAATACCCCAATATTCCATAAACCCTAGAGGAGTCGACGAAGTTTCCATCCAGCCCCCACAGAGTCCAGAACCACGAGATCCAATCTAGACACCATCACTAACGGGTTCACCACTTCCATTGGTGCCTCTCCGATGATGCGTGAGTAGTTCTTTGTAGACCTTTGGGTCCATAGTTAGTAGCTAGATGGCTTCCTCTCTCTCTCTCTCTCTCTATCTATCTCTATCTCTCTCTCTCTCTCTCTCTCTCTCTCTCTCTCTCTCTCTTGATTATCAATACAATGATCTCTTGGAGATTCATTTGATGTAAGTCCTTTTTGCGGTGTGTTTGTTGTGATCTGATGAACTTCGAGTTTATGATTAGTTATATCTTTTTATATCCATGAAAGTTATTTGAGTTCTTTGATCTCTTATATGCGTGATCTCTTATATCCTCGTATTTCTTCTCCGATATTTGGGTTTTGTTTGTCCAACTTGATCTATTTATCTTGCAATGGGAAGGGGTGCCCGGTAGTGGGTTCGATCTTACAGTGCTTGATCCCAGTGACAGAAAGGGAACCGACACGTATGTATCGTTGCTAGTAAGGGTAAAAAGATGGGATCCATATCTGCCGCAATAGATAAACGGATCTTGTCTACATCATATGTCATCGTTCTTATTGCATTACTCCATTTTCTCATGAACTTAATACACTAGATGCATGTTGGATAGCGGTCGATGTGTGGAGTAATAGTAGTAGATGCAGGCAGAAGTCAGTCTACTAATCTTGGACGTGATGCCTATGTAATGATCATTGCCTGGATATCGTCATGATTATTTGAAGTTCTATCAATTGCCCAATAGTAATTTGTTCACCCACCATTTGCTATTTTTCTCGAGAGAAGCCACTAGTGAAACCTACGGCCCCCGGGCCTTCTTTCTCATATATTTTCCTTGCTATCTACGTTTTCCTTGCGTTTATTTTCAGATCAATTAAACCAAAAAATACAAAGATACCTTGCTGCAATTTATTTTTTCCACGATCTATTTATCTCATCTACAAATTTACCTCACGTCCTTTGCCTATCTTGAGGCGTCGTACCCCGAAAGGGATTGACAACCCCTTTAACATGTCGGGTTGCGAGGTGTTGTTCTTTGTGTGCAGGAGTTGTTTACGTTGTGTTGCTTGGTTCTCCTACTGGCTCAATAACCTTGGTTTCATATCTGAGGGAAATACCTACCACCGATGTGCTGCATCATCCCTTCCTCTTTGGGGAAATACCAACGTAGCTTCAAGCGACATCAAAAGGAATTTTTGGCGCCGTTGCCGGGGAAGATCTTCAACATAACCAGGTTCCTAATCACAAATCTCATCTCCTTGCAATTTGCATTATTTGCCTCTCGCTTCCTCTCCCCCGCTTCACACAAATTTGTTGTTTTATTCGCCTCTCTTTTTCCGTTCGCTGTTTTCTTGTCGGATCTATCCTTTGCCTGCAATCATGAGTGATTCCGGTATGGCACCAACAGATGATGGCCTAAATCCTAAATTTGGACATACGGGCAATCTGGATGCTAAAACTTTTATCTTGGGGCAAGGGAATGTTATGGGAAAAGAATGTATTCAAGAATTTTTCAATTGTGTTGGGAATCTAAGTCTTGATGATGCTCCTATACTTAAAACTACTAGATCTTATGTGGATGCTATTTCAGCACTAGTTCTAAAACTTGAAAGTAAATTTATTCATACCCATCCTACTTTGCAAAGATTGTTTTTGAGGTCCCTGACATAAAGAATCCTAGGGCCAAGAAGTTGGCCGCCCCTGTTCTTATAAATGAATTTGACTACATAATACGGGAAGCTAGGGAAATCTTTGATTTTTATGGTATGAATCGTGAAAACCCCATGATAGATGAAATTCTTTATAATAGTGATTATGCACTAAGGCATCTGCTTGGGGATAATAAGATATTTGATGAGAATCTTAAAAAGGAAGTCCCCGTTCTAGATATAATCCAACAAGTTTTTAATAATGTTAATCAACACTACCCTTGGATTGTTGCGGGTAATCAAAGGGGCTATGATGAAAACCAACTAAGAAATGCTAATGTTTCCATGGATAATATGTTCTATGTTGTGTTTACAAAACTCCATGAAGAAAATAACTCTAAGAAAATTAATAAGAAAAAGGATGACAAAACTTAGATCCTTGCTTTATGCCTAGCTAAGGGCATAAAACTATAGCGCTTGTTGGGAGGCAACCCAATGAATAAAATTTATTTTTGCTTTTTTCTTTCTGTTCTTGAGTGTTAGCACAATTATGGTATTGTTATAAATTTCTTTATGCTTTAATTAGTGTTTGTGCCAAGTAAAGCCTTTAGGATCTTCCGGGGTGATAGTTGTTTGATCTTGCTGAAGAAGACAAAAACTTTGTGCTCACGAAAATAATTATCATAAATCACAGAAAAGAGCTTTTGCCCTGATTCTTTTTTTCAGAATATTATATACAAATTATTCTGGTCGTCCTAATTTGGTAGAATTTTTGGAGTTACAGAAGTATACGAAAGTTCCAGATTACTATAGACTGTTTTGTTTTGACAAATTTTGTTTTCTTTGTGTTGTGTGCTTATTTAATGGCTCTATGGTTTTCTTTGATGAGTCTTTGCCATAGAAAAGTTGGAATATAGTACATATAATACAAAAACAAAATATGAATTGGTTTGACACAGCACTTATAGTAGTGGTTTGCTTTCTTTTACTAATGGATCTCACAAGGGTTTTGTTGAGTTTTGTGTGATTGAAGTTTTCAAGTTTTGGGTTATCTTACGATGGATGAAAGAAGGATGGAAGAGCCTAAGCTTGGGGATGCCCTGGCATCCCAAGCTATTATCCAAGAATGAGCAACCAACTAAGCTTGGGGATGCCCCCGAGTGGCATCCCCTCTTTCTTCTAACGGCTATCGCTGTTTTACTCGAGACTATATTTATATTCATCACATAATATGTGTTTATCTTGGAGCATCTTGTATGATATGTATCTTTGCTTGTTTTATTTTGTTCTTTAAGTCATCAATCCTTGCTGGACACACCTATTTGAGAGAGCTAAAATTATGTCATGACTTGTTAGAATTGCTCTCTATGCTTCACTTAAATTTTTATGAGCAATGGACTTGCTCTAGTGCTTCACTTATATCTTTTTGAGAACGGTGTGCTTAGTATTTTTGAAGAAATGCTCTCTTGCTTCACTTAGATTTATTTGAGAGTTAGTAAAATTTTGAAGAAATTCTCTCTTTCTTCACTTCAATTATTTTGAGAGAAATAAAATATGTTATGCTCATGATCTTCACTTATATTTGTTTGAGCTTATGAAAAGCAACACATGAAAATTAGTCCCAAAGTGATAGATATCCAAGAAGGATAAAGAAAGAAGAAAATATATGTCATGAAGATCATTGGACAAAATAAACTTGATTCTTAGTAATAGTTTTGAGATATGATGATGTGATATGTGAGTCATGTTGGTAAGTAATTGTGCTTAGTAAGAATATTGGTGTTAAGGTTTGTGATTCCCTATGCATGCAGAAAGTCAGTAATCATGCAATGAAAATTATATCCTACTTGTGGTGCATTATTCGGTGTTAATTATGCTTAATGCTTGCTTATGAGATTATTCGTTTCTTGGTTGGTCGCTTCTCAATCTTTTTGCTAGCCTTCATTTTGCACCAAGTATGACCTCTACTTGTGCATCCAAAATCCTTTAAACCGGTTTTGCCACATGAGACCACTATATCTACCTATATGCGGTATTATTTCGCCGGTCTAAGCAAATTTGCATGTCCATCTCTAATTTTCAAATTGAACTTCTCTTTTGTGTGTTTGTTTCGCTCGCGGAACGGTGACGAGTAGCTAATATTTTGCATGCTAGATGTGTTATTCTCACGATGAGTGTTTATTCACTTGTCATTGCATGAGAGTAAGGCAAAGGTATTAGGGATGCCCAGTCCCGAAATGCAAAAATGAATTTACTTTATGTTGTCAAATGATAAATTCCTTGGAAAGTGTTGGTATGGAGGGCACCCGTGGATAAGGCTAGCCATGGAAAGTGAAAGTTATGGTGGAAAAAGGAATAAACTTTATTTTCTGTTTGGGAACCGCCTATGATGTATCTAGCATGGGAAGTGTTGGGATGCTCCAAGTCATTTTCGTTGGTGGGATGGATACACCTCCCAAAATGTTTTTATCTCTATTTTTTCACTTTGAGCTTTGGCACCTCTACAAATCCCTACTTCCCTCCACGAAGGGCATTTGTTTTACTTTATGAAATCTTTATTTTTGAATTTGAGTCTCCATCCTCTCTTATAAAAGCACCAACTAGGGTACAATATGATCGTACTTAAGTATTGGGTGTAGCTAATATTCAAGTGTGTTTTATGAATGGATCAATGTTTGAGCATGATGGGCTAGGGATAACTTGTTTTAGCATTGATATTTTGAAAGACATGGTTGCTTGTTGATATGCTTGAGTATCTAAATTATTATGTCTAGACTATTGCTTTGAATCACATAAAAGTCCAAATTTCCATGCTATAAAGAAAAGAATATGATATGACATGATAAACAGCACTCCACATCAAAAATTCTGTTTACTCGAGGACGAGCATGAGTTAAGCTTGGGGATGCTGATACGTCTCCAATGTATCTATAATTTTTTACTATTCCGTGTTGTTTTATTATCAATCGTGGATGTTTTATAATCATTATATAGTCATTTTATATCATATTTTGGTACTAACCTATTGACATAGTGCCAAGTGCCAGTGGCTATTTTCTGCATGTTTTTTACATTGCAGGAAATCAATATCAGAAGGGGTCCAAATACCATGCCAATTTATGATGATTTTTTATGGGCCAGAAGGAACACAACGCGCCCTGGTTGCACCTAAGGGGAGTCCCGAGGAGGGGACACCCACCAGGGCGCGCCAGGAGGCCCAGTCGCGCCCAGGTGGGTTGTGCCCACCTCGAGTGCCCCCTGGACTGACTCTTTGCTCTATAAATACCCCAATATTCCAGAAACCCTTGAGGAGTCGACGAAATTTTCATCCAGCCGCCGCAGAGTCCAGAACCACGAGATCCAATCTAGACACCATCACGGAGGGGTTCACCACTTCCATTGGTGCCTCTCTGATGATGCGTGAGTAGTTCTTTGTAGACCTTCGGTCTGTATTAGTAGCTAGATGGCTTCCTCTCTCTCTCTCTCTCCCTCTCTCTTGATTATCAATACAATGATCTCTTGGAGATCCATTTGATGTAAGTCCTTTTTGCGGTGTGTTTGTTGGGATCTGATGAACTTCGAGTTTATGATCAGTTATATCTTTTTATATCCATGAAAGTTATTTGAGTTCTTTGATCTCTTATATGCGTGATCTCTTATAGCCTCATATTTTTCCTTTGATATTTGGGTTTTGTTTGGCCAACTCGATCTATTTATCTTGCAATGGGATAGGTGTCCGGTAGTGGGTTTGATCTTACGGTGCTTGATCCCAGTGACAGGAAGGGAACCGACATGTATGTATCATTGCTACTAAGGATAAAAAGATGGGATCCATATCTGCCGCAATAGATAAACGGATCTTTTCTACATCATGTCATCATTCTTATTACATTACTCCGTTTTCTCATGAACTTAATACACTAGATGCATGGTGGAGAGCGGTTGATGTGTGGAGTAATAGTAGTAGATGCAGGCAGAAGTCGGTCTACTAATCTTGGACATGATGCCTATGTAATGATCATTGCCTGGATATCGCTATGATTATTTGAAGTTCTATCAATTGCCCAATAGTAATTTGTTCACCCATAGTTTGCTATTTTTCTCGAGAGAAGCCACTAGTGAAACCTACGGCCCCCGTGTCTTCTTTCTCATATATTTGCCTTGCGATGTACTTTTTCCTTGCGTTTATTTTCAGATCTATTAAACCAAAAAAAATACAAAAATACCTTGCTGCAATTTATTTGTTTCGTGATCTATTTATCTCATCTACAAATTTACCTCACGTCCTTTGCCTATCTTGAGGCGTCGTACCCTGAAAGGGATTGACAACCCCTTTAACACGTCGGGTTGCAAGGTGTTGTTCTTTGTGTGCAGTGGATGTTTACGTTGTGTTGCTTGGTTCTCCTACTGGTTCGATAACCTTGGTTTCATATCTGAGGGAAATACCTAACACCACTGTGTTGCATCATCCCTTCCTCTTTGGGTAAATATCGACGTAGCTTCAAGCGACATCAGGGCTTAGTTGCAAACCAGTTTTCGCCTAAGTTTAAAAACAATCCGAGTGAGGACACACTCCACACTCAAGGGCTTAGATGTGAACTAGCTTTATCCTAAGTCAATCAACACGCTAGCGAATAAAGATTAAAAGCTCAGATCCATCCAAATGTTCAAAGCAAAAGCAAAGTAAACGAGCTCGAAGCTTGTTAGAGTTTACGGTTACATCGTCCACCCAGCATTCCGGGGCAAATTTAAGTCAAACAAGTATTTATACATCCGGCTGAGGGCTGGCTGGCTCAACGAAGGTCTCCAAATCGATCCCATCGGAGATGCGCGTGGCGGCCTCGGCGAATGTCTCCATGAAGTCCTCGAACTTGAGTTTGTTCTTGTTTACCACGTGGAGATTCTTCAGCTTCTCCTCATCCACATCCTTGAAACAAACGCAAATGAGTGACAAGGCCACGTCGGCAACACTACGGGTCGTGAACTTCTTCCACGCCTGCACTTGGGCAGGGATCTCATTTAGCCGCATCATGATAGACTCCATATCAGCCTGGACCGACTCCCCGGGCCGCAGCTCCTTGTCAATTCTTCCCATGGTGGCACGCAACCGAGTGATGTAGCCCAAGGTGTTATCGACGTGTTAGTCCAATCAAAGGACGGCGAGAGCAGCCTTGTCGTTGATGAGTTGCCTTGATGGGTTCAGGTCCCTCTTGATCTGCTCTGTCTCCAGCTCCACATAGAGGCAATACTCGGTTGGGTAGCATAAAATCGACAGTTGAAGAAGTCCGAGAGGAAAGGAATTTCATTTGGGTCAGTGACTTACCAGCGAGATTTTCATTCATCTCTGAGTAGAAGTTGACGATATACTGCTCGAGTGCATTCTTCTTCTCGAGGAGCTGAGCGACCTCCTCCTCCAAGGTTTTCTTCTCCTGCTCAAAGGTAGCGGCCTGATCCTTGCACTTCTTAACCCACTCAGAGGCTTCACCTTTCGTCGCGACGATGGCGGCCTTCGGAGTCTTGCTCTCCTCCTCCATCTTGCCGACTGATGCCAACTTCTCCTTAGTGATCTTGGTCTTGGTCTTGGTTTCCTTTTGTGCCAGCACCAACTGCTTGTCCTTGTCCTCCAAGGCCTGCTTCATGGTGTCTAAAGAAATAGAAGTCCTGAGCCTCTTTAGAAGTTGGGCATTCTTGCTACGAACATCTGTCGAAGCGGATTGACTTGGATCAAAGGAGATAACGCAATACGATGACTGGAGATGGGAAACAACTAACCTCCAAAGGTCTTCTTCTCCTTCTCCAGTCGAGCGCTCTTGTGTTTCTACGCATCCAGGTCTCCTCGGAGTGATAACACTTCCTTCTCCAAGGTGGCGTAGTGTGATCCCAGCTTGCAGGCTCTCTGTACCAAACAAGAAGACAGCCAGCCAGAAGATATGGACATGATCAACATCAACTATACTAAGTCCGGGATCATTCGGCTGGACACCGGGTCGGCTATGAAGAAGATTGAGGATAACAACACCATGATCCTCAATCATTCAGCTGACCTTTGAGTCGGCAATGAAGAAGATCGAGGATAACAACGCCTTGATCCTTAATCATTCAACTGACCTCCGATTCGACAATGAAAAAGATCAAGGACAACAACACCTTGATCCTCAATCATTCAGCTGACCTCCGAGTCGGTAATGAAAAGATCGAGGACAACAACACCCTCGCCTTCATCTCATCAGACGGCCCACTTGGTTAGCTGAGTGCGGCCGTGCACTCTGAGTGCCAAGCGATGGTAACGGTTCTGAAGACTGCCACTGATTGCAGTCTCGGAGACTACACCCAATGGGTGCACTCAGCATGCCCCCATTGGAAAGTGACTCATGTTGATGAGCTAAAAAATAGTAGAAACTCTACGACTACCATCGACTACTTCCAATCAGCGGTAGCCTCGGGGACTACACCCAGTGGGTGCACTCAGCATGCCCCCACTAGAACCGAAAACACTTGAAAAATAGCATGACTGAGCCTGAGTGGTAACGGTGACTAAAACTCAAGCTCTAAGACTCCCGTCAACTGCTTCCAGTCGACGGGAGCCTCGGGGACTACACCCAGTGGGTGCACTCAGCGTGCCCCCACTAGAAAGAAAACACCACACCTAGTGGGTGTGCTCCGTGCAAACCCACTTTCAAGAATACTATGGACCATTCAAAGCGGGAAGAGGAAGCCAAAATTCAGAAACTTCAACTGAAAATCATACTCGCAATGGTACTTACTCGGACATTGGTCTGCAGCGCCTCGCTGGCGTCATACGCGTCCTTCAGCCGATCACACACCAGCTTCACCTTGATTAGAGCCTCCTTGCTCGCCCCCACTTAGTCTTCTAGGACATGGTACAGGGGGTAAGCGGTGACAGAGGTGCAAGTGCAAATCTTGGAGTCGGAATCACAGCAGTCTCGGGCGCATAACTTCTCAGGGCCAGAGGACTCGGTCTGGTGGACCTCATGACGGCCTTGGCTGGCGAAACATGCTCCACCCAGCGAGGGCTAGCCTCTAGCATGACTACATCGACGCCGATCGCCCTTCCCTTGCCAGCCTTCAGGTTGGGCGGGTCAGCCTTGTCGTCATCGTCCAACTGGATGACCTCGGGTGGTGGTGCGTGAACACATGAGTTGGACACATCAGTAAAAGGCAGTCAAATAAGGATCCAGAAGTCTCAATAAGTCGGCATGTGCATACCTTTGGAGGTGGCGGCGTCCGCCGCGTCAGTATCGCCCTGGTCCTGCTTGGGAGCATTCAGGTCCAGCGACATCGTCGAAGTCTCATTACTGCGAGATACAATGACACTCGGACGTCACCCAAGTCAACATAAAAACAAACAAAGACTTCACAAAAACACTTATGTCGATGCCACCGGCACTGTCACCTTGATTTGAGGCACAACGAGCTTGCGAGGCTTGGAGGCAATCTGCTTGGGCTGCTTCTCGGCAAAGCTTTCTGCTTCAGCATGCTTTCAATTCGAGCTATGCATCATTCGCCCTGAGGCAGCCGGCTGCCGAGCCCCTCCCGCTTTGCCACTCGGATCGTGCAGCGCCTTGGAGTGAGACACCCAGGGGCTCTCAAAAGAGGGCGAGGACTCGGCCTCCTCCCCCTCCTCTGCGCTCTCGTCCTCGTCACTCTCATCATCGTCATCGTCCTCCTACTCTGAGTACTGGTGCTCGGTGTCACTTCATACGTCTCCAACGTATCTATAATTTTTTGTTGTTCCATGTTGTTATATTATCATTCTTGGATGTTTTACAATGATTTTGTTGAAACTTTATACCATTTTTGGGGACTAAGCTATTGACATAGTGCCCAGTGCCAGTTGCTTTTTTCTTGTTTTTTACTTTGCAGAATATCCATATCAAACGGAGTCCAAATGCCACAAAACTTTTTGGAGATTTGTTTTGGACCAGAAGACAACTTGGGAGCCAATGAAACACCAGATGGGATGCCCATGGAGCCCACCACCCACCTGGGCGCACCAGAGACCCTTGGCGCGCCCTGATGGGTGGTGGGGCCCATGGAGGTCTCCTCCACCACCTCTCAGCTCTATAAATACTGAGATATTCCAAAAACCCTAAGGGAGCGATCGAAACACAATTCCAGCTTCCGCAAGTTCCAGAACCACGAGACCCAATATATATCCCTCTTCCGGCACTTTGCTAGAGGGGAACACGATCATGGAGGGATTCATCATCCTCATTGGTGCTCCTCCAATGATGCGTGAGTAGTTCATCATAGACATATGGGTCTGTAGGTAGTAGCTAGATGGCTTCTTCTCTCTTTTCGATTCTCAATACAATGTTCTCCTCGATGTGCTTGGAGATCTATTTGATGTAATGACATTTTGCGGTGTGTTTGTTGGGGTCCGATGAAGTGCGAGTTTATGATTAGATCTATCTATGCATATTATTTGAGCTTTCTTTAATATCTTATATGCATGATTGTTATTGCCTCGTATTTCTTCTCCGAATCTTTGGTTAGTTAGGCCAACTTGATTGATTTTTCTTGCAATGGGACGAGGTGCTTTGTGATGGGTTCGATCTTGCGGTGTCCTTACCTAGTGATAGACGGGGTAGCGAGGCACACATGTATTGTTGCTATTAAGGATAAAAAGATGGGGTCTATTCCTACATGAATAGATCTTGTCTACATCATGTCATCGTTCTTATTGCATTACTCCATTTCTTCATGAACTTAATACTCTAGATGCATGCTGGATAGCGTGAACGTGTGGAGCAATAGTAGTAGATGCAGAATTGTTTCGGTCTACTAATCTTGGACGTGATGCCTATATACACGATCATTGCCTTGGATATTGTCATAATTATTTGCTCTTCTATCAATTGCCCAACAGTAATTTGTGTACCCGCCATATGCTATTTTCTCGAGAGAATCCACTAGTAAAATATACGGCCCCCGGGTCTATCTTTTATCATATTGTTTTCAGATCTATTATTCCAAAAACCCAAAAAATACCTTGCTGCACTTTTTCTTTACTTATTTTATTTTGCGTTCTTGCTAGATCTATTTGTCCAATCTCATACAATTTAATCTATCTTTTTACCATGGAGGGATTGACAACCCCTCTTATGCGTTGGGTTGTAAGTATTTGTTCTTTGTGTGCAGGTACCGTTTACATAGTGTTGCTTGGTTCTCCTACTGGATTGATAACCTTGGTTTCATAACTAAGGGAAATACTTGTCATAGATGTGCTGCACCATCCCTTCCTCATTAGGGAAATAACAACGCAGATTCAAGCTATCGTCAAAGGAATTTCCGGCGCCGTTGTCGGGGAGACATCATCAACATCTATTAGGTTCCTAATCACAAATATCATCTCCTTGAAATTTACATTATTTTCCATTTGCCTCTCGTTTTCATCTCCCCCACTTCACAAAAATTTGCCTTTCTCTTGTCAGATCTCTTTTTTGCTTGTGTTGCCATGTGCCTTCTATTTGTTTGCATCTTCGCTTGCTAAAAATCTATTGATATGGATCCTCATCCACTCGCTAATCTTTTTAAAAGATCCAACTATGTTGAACCAATTTCTAGTGAATTGAGTTCACTAGATTATCTTTATCTTTATGAAGTTGTGCTTGAGATTCATGAATCTAAAAATTGTGATGAAGTGCTAAAAGAATAAACTTATAAAGTGATTCATGATAGCTTCTTGAATGAAAAGCATGATTGCAATGATGTTATTATAAATTATATTAATGTCAGTTATGCTAATAATATGCAAAACCCCAAGCTTGGGGGTGCTAATTTTGTTATGTCCGCTATTTATTGCAATGATCATGATTGGGGTGATTCTTCTTATGATCTTGAAACTTTATTTAAGCCTCATGATGAATATGATAGTGATAATAGTGTTTCCAATAATATTGAAAGTGGGTTTGGAAGAGTGGAAACTTTAAGTAAAAATAATCCCACATACTTGGAGTGTGTTCATTCTCATGAAATTTTTGATAAAAGTGGGTTTGGAGAGGTCATGACTTTAGTTGATATTAATCCCACTATCTTGGAAGATTCTAAGTTTTATGCATGTGGGTCAGGGAGAGAAAATTTTATATGATGGATATCTTGTTGAATTTGAATATGATCCCACATGTAATTATTAGGAGAAAGAGAAATATGGTTGTAGAAATTCTCATGTTACTAAATTACCTCTCATTATGTTGAGATTGTCAATGTTTTATTCCTCTCCTTTGCATAAGCTAGATATTTCTTGTTTTGATAATTTGTTTTCTTATAAAATTACTATGCATAGGAAATATGTTAGACTTAAATATGCTTGTCACATGTGTTATGATGCTCTCTTTGTGTTTCAATTATTATCTTTCATGTGAGCATCATTGAAATCTCAAAGCCTATCTTAATGGCTATACAGAAAGAGCTTGTTGGGAGATAACCCAATAGTTATCTTTGAAATTTTTGTTTTTCTTTCTGTTCTTCAATAAATATATAGTTGTGCCTCTGATTAGAGTGTGTTTTTGTGTTTTAATTAATGTTTGTGCCAAGTAAAGCCTTTAGGATCATGTTGGGTGATAGTTGATTTGGTCTTGTTGAAAAACGGAAACTTTTGCGCCTGGTAGCCGAATTGTAAAAATCACAGAAACCTAATTTTTCTCTGATTTTTTTTACAAAAGATTGATACACAAATTGCCTATGCTGTCCTAATTTTTCATAATTTTTGGAGTTACAGAAGTTTGGTTAGAGTTCAGATTACTACAGATTGTTCTGTTTTTGACAGATTCTGTTTTCGTTGCATTGTGTGCTTATTTTGATGAATCTATGGACTATATCGGGGGTATATGATCCGTGGTAAAGTTACAATACAGTAGGTATAATGCTATAATAAAATATGAATGGGTTTGCAACAGCACTTAAAGTGGTGATTTGCTTTATTATACTAACGGATCTCACGAAGGTTCTATTAAGTTTTGTGTGATTGAAGTTTTCAAGTTTTGGGTGATATCACCATGGATGAAGGAATAAGGAGTGAAAAGAGCCTAATCTTGGGGATGCCCATGTCACCCCAAGTTAATATTCAAGAAGAACCAAGCAACTAAGCTTGGGGTGCCCCGGAAGGCATCCACTCTTTCTTCTAACAACCATCGGTAATTTTACTTGGAGCTATATTTTTATTCGTCACATATCATGAGTTTTGCTTGGAGCGTCTTGTATTATATGAGTCTTTGCTTATTTTTATTTTTAGCTCCTCACAATCATCCTTGCTGGACACACCTACTTGAGAGAACCATAATTGTGCTATGATTTGTTAGAATTGCTCTATGTGCTTCACTTAAAATTTTTTGAGATATGGAATTGCTCTAGTGCTTCACTTATATCTCTTTGAGCACTGTGTGCTTAATTTTTTAAGAAATACTCTCATTGTTAACTTAGATTTATCTGAGAGTTATTAAGAATTTTGAAGAAATTCTCTCATGCTTCACTTATATTATTTTGAGAGATGAAAATTTTTATGCTCATGTTCTTCACTTAAATTTGTTTGAGTTTGTCAAAAGCAATTGCAATATATGAACTTAGTCCCAAAGTGATAGATATTCAAGAGAGATATAATAAAAACTTTCATGAAGATCATTGGGCAAAACAAATTTGATTCTGTGTAATAGTTTTGAGATATGATGATAGTAATATGTGAGTCATGTTGGTGAGTAATTATGCTTTAGTAAGAATATTGGTGTTAAGGTTTGTGATTCCCTATGCAAGCACTAAAGTCAATACTCATGCAATGAAATTACATCCTACTTGTGGCGCATTATCGGTGTTAGTTATGCTTAATGCTTGTTTATGAGAACTTTCATTTCTTGGTTTGTTGGTTCTCAATCTATTTGCTAGCCTCCATTTGTACTAAGTGGGAATACTACTTGTGCATCCAAAATCCTTAAACCCAGTTTTGCCATATGAGTCCACCATACCTACCTATATGCAATATTTCGAGCCGTTCTAAGTAAATTTGTATGTGCCAACTCTAATTTTCAAAATGAATTTCCTTTTTGTGTGCCCGTACCGCTCATGAAGCGGCAGGGGGTGGCCAATATTTTTCCATGCTAGATGTGTTATTCTCAAGATGAGTGTTTATTCACTTGTCATTGCACGAGAGTGTGGAAGTAATAGGGGTGCCCAGTCCCGAAATGAAAAAGAAATTTACTTTATGTTGTCAAATAATAAATTACGTGGAAAATGTTGGTATGGAAGGCACCCATAGATACGGCTAGCCATGGATTGTGAAAGAATTGTGGAAAAGGAATAAACTTTATTTTATGTTTGGGAACCGCCTACGATGTATCTAGCATGGAAAGTATTGGGAATTACTCGGTCGTTTTCGTTGACGGGAAAAGCATGCCTCTCAAAACATTTTATCTCTCAATTTAAGCTTTGAGCTCTAGCACCTCTACAAATATCTGCTTCCCTCTGCGAACGGCCTATCTATTTACTTTTATGCAATTTTCATTTTTATTTGCGTCTCCATCTTCTCTTATAAAGCACCAACTAGGGAGCACTATGACCATACTTGTGCATTGGATGTAGCTAATATTCGAGTGTGCTTCGTGAATGGATCAATGATTGAGCATGATGGGCTAGAGATAACTTTCTTTAGTGTTGATATTTTGAAAGACATGGTTGCTTGTTGATATGCTTGAGTATTGGAGTCTTCATGTCAAATATAGACTATTGCTTTGAGCCATCTAAAAAGTCCAAATGTCCATGCTACAACAGAAAAGAATATGTGATCAACATGTTAGGCAACGTTCCACATCAAAAGTTCTATTTTTATCATTTACCTACTTGAGGACGAGCAGGAATTAAGCTGGGGGATGATGATACGTCACCAACGTACCTATAATTTTGATTGTTCCATGCTGTTATATTATCATTCTTGGATGTTTTACAATCATTTTATAGCAACTTTATATTATTTTTTGGGACTAACCTGTTGACATAGTGCCTGGTGCTAGTTGATATTTTTTGCTTGTTTTTTACTTCGCAGAATATCCATATCAAACGGAGTCCAAATGCCATGAAACTTTTTGGAGATTTTTTTTGGACTAGAAGACAACTTGGGAGCCAAGGAAGCACCAGAGGGGAGGCCCATTGGGCCCACCACCCACCTGGGCACACTAGAGACCCTTGGCGCGCCCTGATGGGTGGTGGGGTCCATGGAGGTTGAGGGAGTCCTGGATAAGGGGGTATCCGGACAGCCGGACTGTATACATCGTCTGGACTATAGAAGTGTCAAGATACAAGACTCAAGACTTCAGCTCGTGTCCGGATGGGACTCTCCTTTGCGTGGAAGACAAGCTTGGCGATTCGGATATTATGTTTCCTTCCTTGTAACCGACTCCATGTAAACCCTAGCTCTCTGGTGTCTATATAAACCGGAGAGCATGGTCCTTAGAAGGCCGATCACAATTACAATCATACCATCATAGGCTAGCTCTTAGGGTTTAGCCTCTACGATCTCGTGGTATATCTACTCTTGTACTACACATATCTTCAATATTAATCAAGCAGGAAGTAGGGTTTTACCTCCATCAAGAGGGCCCGAACCTGGGTAAACATTGTGTCCCTTGCTTCCTGTTACCATCAGCCTAAGACGCACAGATCGGGACCCCCTACCCGAGATCCACCGGTTTTGACATCGACATTGGTGCTTTCATTGAGAGCTCCTCTGTGTCGTCGCTTCAAGGCTTGATGGCGTCTTCAATCGCCAACAACACAGTCCAGGGTGAGACTTTTCTCCCCGGACAGATCTTTGTGTTCGGCGGCTTCGCACTGTGGGCCAATTTGCTTGGTCATTTGGAGCAGATCGACAGCTATGCCCCTGGCCGCCAGATCAGGTTCAGAAACTTGAACTACACGGCGGATATTCGCGGAGACTTGATCTTCGACGGATTCGGCCCTGTGCCAAGAGCGCCGGACAGTCACGACGTGCACGGCCTAGACCTGCTGTCGGATAATGCTCGGAACATCATCCCTACAATAGCCCCGGATCTAAATCCGGAACAGGTCGCATTGCCCGAGGACGAAGGGATGGACCCCGCCCCACAGGCCGCACGCTCATCGGCGGTGGAGCCGAACATAGGTCACATCTCTGTGGAGGCCTGTGACCCTGGGCCCCCGGACTCATATTCGGTTGTTGGCTCACGACCGCACACTCTCGAGCCAGCCGAGCCATGTTGGGCTCCGGTAATGGAGTTTACCGCTGCGGACATCTTTCAGCACTCGCCTTTCGGCGACATGCTGAACTCATTAAAGTCCCTCTCTTTGTCAGGAGGCTCTCGGCCAAACTATGTCCGGCTTGAGTGGGAAGCAGGCGACGAAGGAATTCGCTGCCCACCCACCACCCACTTTGTCGCCACGATCGATGATTTAACCGACGTGCTCGACTTCGACTTTGAAGACATCGACGGTATGGACGATGATGCAGGAGACGTATAGGAGCCACCGCTCAATGGACGATGGACAGCCACCTCTTCATACGATATATACATGGTGGACACTCCGAAAGAAGCTAATGGCGATGAGGCAACGGAGGATAACCCCTCCAAGAAGAAAGCAAAGCATGGGCTCGCCCACGCTGCTCCAAGCCCCGCCAAGGCAATACCGACACCGGAGACGAAGACAATCCGAACGGTGCCAACGATGAATACAACCCTGAACAGCCCGCCTTCGAGCAGGCCGAACATGAAGATGGGCATGATAGCCTAGATGAACAGGCGACGGACGGGTATCCGGAGGAGGACAACTATATGCCCCTCTCCGAAGACGAGATTAGCCTCGGCGACGACGAGTTCGGCGTACCCGAAGACCCCGCAGAGTAGGAGCGCTTTAAGCGTCGGCTTATTGCCACTGTGAGAAGCCTGAAGAAGAAGAAGCAGCAGCTCCAAGATGATCAAGATCTGCTCACAGATAGATGGACAGAAGTCCTGGCAGCCAAGGAATATGGACTCGAGCGCCACACGGCTGACCGGCCACCTCGAGGTCGGGATAAATCGGCATATCAGCCCGAATACCAGCCCCCACCCCCGCGCCGGTTTACCATGGCCCGGGGCAATACTCAGGGTCTGCGCGATAAACTGGATAACGCTGCAGGACAACCAAGATCGATCTACGGATCACGGGGGCGCACCGCAGCACATGACGATGACCGTGATACCGGATACGCTACCAGCAAATCCAGCCGGGCCGAATATAACCAGTCAGACACAGCCAGACTGCATCATGACATAGCCCGGCACAGAGGCGCCGCACACCCCCTCTGCTTCACCAATGAAGTGATGGATCATGAATTCCTAGAAGGGTTGAAACCCGTAAACATCGAATCATACGATGGCACAACAGACCCCGCGGTATGGATCGAAGATTTCTTTCTCCACATTCACATGGCCCGCGGAGACGATCTACATGCCATCAAGTATCTTCCCCTTAAGCTCAAAGGACCCTCCCGACACTAGCTTAACAGCCTGCCCGCAAATTCCATTGGCAGTTGGGAAAACCTGGAAGACGCATTTCTTGATAACTTCCAAGGCACATATGTGCGACCTCCGGATGCCGATGACTTGAGCCACATTACTCAACAGCCCGGAGAATCAGCCAGGAAATTCTGGACTTGGTTCCTAACTAAAAAGAACCAAATAGTCGACTGTCTAGACGCCGAAGCCCTGGCGGCCTTCAAGCATAATATCCGTGACGAGTGGCTCGCCCGACACCTCGGACAAGAGAAACCCAAGTCTATGGCAGCTCTCACGACACTAATGACTCGCTTTTGCGCGGGCGAGGATAGTTGGTTGGCTCGCAGCAGCACGACGCCACATTCTGGCACATCAGACGTCCGTGAGAACAATGGCAAGCTACGACACAACAGACACAAGCGATGGAACAACGGCGACAACACTGAAGACACGGCGGTCAATGCCGGATTCAGCGGATCCAAATCCGGTCAGCGGAAGAAGCCATTCAAACGCAACAATCAGGGACCGTCCAGTCTAGACCGTATACTAGAGCGCTCGTGCCAAATTCATGGCACCCCGGACAAGCCAGCCAACCACACCAATAGAGACTGCTGGGTATTTAAACAGGCCGGCAAAATAAACGCCGAAAACAAGGACAAGGGGCTGCACGGCGACGATGACGAGGAGCCCCGGCGTCCGAACATGGGGGTACAGAAGAAATCCCCCCCCCCAGGTGAAAACGGTCAACATGATCTACGCCACCCACATCCCCAAGAGGGAACGGAAGCGAGCACTACGGGACGTCTACGCGATGGAGCCAGTCATCCCCAAATTCAACCCATGGTCAGCTTGTCCGATCACCTTCGATCGTAGGGATCACCCTACTAGCATCCGTCATGGCGGCTCAGCCACATTGGTTCTAGACCCAATCATAGACGGATTTCACCTCACAAGAGTCCTTATGGACGGAGGCAGCAGCCTGAACCTGCTTTATCAGGACACAGTGCGCAAAATGAGCCTTGATCCTTCAAGGATTAAGCCCACCAAAACCACCTTTAAAGGTGTCATTCCTGGAGTAGAGGTCCGCTGTACAGGCTCTATAACATTGGAAGTGGTCTTCGGATCTCCGGATAACTTCTGAAGCGAAGAGCTAATCTTCGATATCGTCCCTTTCCGCAGTGGTTACCACACACTGCTCGAACGAACCGCATTCGCCAGATTCAATGCGGTACCACACTATGCATACCTCAAGCTCAAGATGCCAGGCCCGCAGGGGTCATAACAGCCAATGGAAATATGGACCGCTCTCTCCGCACATAAGAGCACACTGCGGCCCTTGCGGTCGAAGTACAATGCGGCCTCCTCCGGCAAATCACCAATCCGGCGATGACAACCTCAAGCTCCGTCAAGCGAGGACGGAACACCCCACAACAGGATCAGCAGGCACGCCAAGAGCATGACTAGCAGTCCGGCCTCCGCTCAAGTCCCACCCAAGCAGCATTCATGCCACGCGTACACAATTACGCACTCAAAATACCATGGGCACAGGCGGAGGCGTAGCAGTGGCTCAGTCAACAGTACGGTATTGCTTCGTAACCTTTCCTTTTACCCTTAAGGACATCGCTTTAGTGCAGCTTCTCCAGAAGAGTCGGATTGTCGGACTTACATAGGAGAGGAAACACAGGAGGCAACAGGCTTTGGGCACAGCAGGAAACACCCAGGTGGAATCTATTTTCGATCGTTGTTTCTACTTTATCTATCTGTACGTAGCCTGCCCCTGGATAGGATATGTTAAATGATCCTATTTATCTCCGCTTAATGCATTCATTGTAAACATACGCCTAAACATATTATTCATCAATGGGAGATCATATATAGCGTCAGCTTATTATTCTTATTGGAGCATTTTTTACAAATGTCTATTTGATTTTGCATCCGTACACTTTGGTACACTTAGTTTGCCAGGGGCTTCGTATGACGCCCCATAATATGGCAAGACAAGTCCGAACACTTTCAACAGTGCGGCACCCCAAACTTATAGCATTATATGCATCAGCTCCGAATCATGTCTTGGGTCTACAGTTGGGATAGCTCGGCTCCCTTGTTTTGGTACCTTACGTTCCGTTAATTCGGCTAAGGTAGCGCAGGGAGAACTACTGCGGTTGTGCCCTGGTTCTTCCGGACGAGCACCTCAGTAGAGAAAGCACAAAACTGACCGGCATGATGTGGCGAGAGCTGGTCGCTGTTCGGGAGGTCTTAAAATCCTTAAATATTTTTCCGCTTTAGGCGATAATTCGGCTTTGTCCGATATAGGCGTGTATAGCGCCCCAATTTGGCCTTCCAGATTCTAGGGGCTTCGCCGAAATTTAAAATTGTAGACTTCTATGGCTAAGTGAAGGTTATAAAGCCGTATAGTCCGATTGCCTTGTTCGCTGTGCTGGACACCTCCTTAAGGGACCAAACATTTGGATAAAGAGTGTCCGGGTTTTCCACGAACACCCCAGTACTAGTTACATGGGGGCGGAAGCCGACGACTGGCCTACTTTCAGAATTTGATAAACAGCCACACAGAAGGTAATATTTTAAATAACAAAAGCGCTACATGGCGCAAGTAACTTCGTCTTTAAATTACAAATATGACAGAGGTGAATTCATTCAAAAATTATGTCTTTGGTACATTCATCGGCCACGAGGCAAGCACCCTTCATCACGCCATCATAATACTTCTCGGGGACGCGATGCGGCTTGCCCTCCGGCGGCTTGTCCTTCACCAGCTTCTCCGCATCCAGCTTGCCCCAATGCACCTTTGCACGGGCAAGGGCCTGGCGGACACCCTCAATGCAAATGGATCGCTTAATAACTTCTAGTCGCGGACAGGCATCCACCATCCACTTGATCAGGCCGAAGTAACTGGTGGGCAGAAGCTTACCAGGCCATATCCGAACTATGAGATCCTTCATAGCCACTTCGGCCACCTTGTGGAGTTCGACCAACTGCTTCAGTTGGTCACTCAGAGGCGTTGAATGTTCGGCCCCAGCATACTGGGACCAGAACAGCTTCTCCATTGAGCTCCCCTCCTGGGCACGGTAGAACTCCGCGGCATCTGATACGCTGCGTGGCAGATCTGCGAATGCCCCTGGAGAGCTCCGGACTCGGGTAAGTAAAAGAAACGCCTCCTCCACATGTCTGCTTTGCATAAAGAATTTCTTACCCGCCATTATCTTTTTGGCCTCCTGGATCTCTTGCTGTGCCCTATCGGCTTCGGACTTGGCGTCTTTTATATTTGTAAGGGCCTTCGCAAGCTCGGCCTCTTTTGCTTTAAGCTCATGCTCCACGGACTCGAGCTTCTTGCCGAGCTCCTGGAGCTCTTCTTGTACTTCGCCCACTCGGGCTTCTTGCTTTTTGCGCTCCTTGCGTTCCGAGGCCACTTTGTGTTCGGCCTCGGACAACACCTTCTTGAGAGATGCCACTTCGGTGGTGGCCTCTGTTACCAAATCACAACGCTTCGTCGTTAGCATAATCAAATTTTATTTACCATTTATTATATGAGAGAGGGGAATCATTCACCTTTGCTCTCCTCGAGCTGCCTCCTCGTGAGGCCGAGCTCCCCCTGTGCCTGCTCTAAGTCCTGCGTTAGGCCGGCAATTTCGGCTGTGCGAGCAGCAGCGGCCAGCAGCACAGCCTGTTTATTTACATTCAAACTTATTGTTAGACTCCTACGGATTATAATTGACCCCCCGTTTGGTTTTTCCTTCCAAACACCAAACAGAGTATCAGGGGCTACTACCTATCGGGTGGTAATTTCACACATTTTTACTTACCTCAAAGCCTGTCAGGAGGCTGGTGCAGGCTTCGGTTAGTCCGCTCTTGGCGGACGAAACCTTCTGAATCACCGCACTCATAATAGTATGGTGCTCTTCATCTAGAGAAGCGTCGCGAAGCGCTTCCAGCAGACAATCCGGCACCTTGGGCGCAACGGAAGTCCTTGATACGGACGGCCCTCCCTCCCTAACGAGGGGCTGCCCGCCTAAGTCTGGAACCACTGAAGGCTCCGGAACAGTGATCGGCTAAGAGCCTGGCTTACCGTGGCTCCCATCAACATGATCCGCGGGGATCTTGAACCCAGCGAGTCCGACATCTAGGATGCCGCCTTGAGGCGTCTCCAGGGCCACCTCCCCCATCTCTGGGAGCCTTTTGGACAACACCTCTGCATCGTCCGTAGGCCGAGGAGACATGGCCGTCGGGAGTGAGTTCATTGCTGACTCACTCAGGGACCCGTCCGAAGATGACACTTCGGGATGGGCCCTAGCCGGACTGCATACAAGTTTGGCATTACAAACAAAACTATGAAGCGAAATTACGATTGAGTGCGGATACTTACGATCACACTAGGGGCTTCTTCCTGGGCAGCCACCCTTCCTCGCTATCGGCGGCAGTGGCAGAGTAGTCCGGAAGGGACACCTTTCCCTTCATGGACATCCCAGTCTCTCCCACCGGGGCGGCCTTCCTCTTCTTCCCTCCCCTGACGCGGGGAGGTGGTGTTTCTTCTTGCTCCTCCCCGCCTCAGCGGGAGGAATCTGTCTCGTCGTCATCAGACGACAAGGGTATGACGGCCTTGCGCCGGGGGCCTCTCCTGGTCCCCTGGTCCGCCGTCTCAAGCCCCCCATCCTGTCCGGATAGGGCGGCCTCTTCTTCTTCTCCTTCTTCCCCTTCGGGGGAGGAGTCTTCCTCGTCCTCTTCGGACGAGGCTTTGGGCACAGCCTTGCGCCGGAGACTCTTTCGGGTCCCTGGGGCCTTCTTATCGGCCTTCTTCTCCGGCCCCTTTTAGGGCGCCGGGACCAGCATCTTCGTCAGGAGATCAGTAGCCGGGCTTTTCGGTAGAGGAGCCAGACAGTCTATCTGCTCCGCTGTCTCCACGTACTCCTGAACAAATATACACAATCACTTAGGAATTCCCCATGAATATGAGGGGAGGTACTTCGGAGGCCTTGAACAACACCTTCCACGCGTTTTTGTGCTTCATGCCGTAGAGCCTCTGGAGCGTCTGGTGTTCGGTCGGGACAAACTCCCATAGATTAAATGCCCGCCTTTGGCACGGCAGAATCCGGCGAATGAGCATGACCTGGATCATGTTGACAAGCTTGATGTTCTTGTCCTTCATGCCCTTGACGCAGTTGATGAGTCCGGTCAGCTCTGTAGATTCTCCCCATAACAGGCCCTTCTGTTCCCAGGAGGTGAGCCGCATAGGGGTTCCAGATCGGAACTCAGGGGGGCGCCACCCAGTTGGCATCGCGCGGCTCGATGATGTAGAACCACCCCGATTGCCACCCCTTCACGGTTTCCGCAAAGGAGCCGTCAGGCCAGGTGATGTTAGGCATTTTGCCCACCATGGCTCCTCCGCACTCCGCTTGCTGGCCGCTCACGATCTTTGGCTCACGCAGAAGGTTTGGAGCCACAAGCCGAAATGAGGCTTAATGCGGAGGAAAGCCTCACACACGACAATGAACGCCGAGATGTTGAGGACGAAATTCGGGGCTAGATCATGGAAATCTAGCCCATAGTAGAACATGAGCCCGCGGAAAAAGGGGTGGAGTGGAAACCCCAGTCCACTGACGAAGTGGGCAAGGAACACGACCCTCTCGTGGGGTCCTGGAGTTGGAATGACCTGCCCACCGTCTGGTAGCCGGTGCGTTATGTCTGCGGCCAAGTATCCGGCCGCCCGAAGACTTGCGATGTTCTTCTCCTTCATGGTGGAAGCCACCCATTTGCCCCCTGCTCCGGACATGTTTAGCAGTGCAGAGGAGACTTGGACTAGGGCGTTGGAGCTCGGGGAGGAAAGAGTGGGCAGAGGAGGAAGAAGGCGTGGGTAAGAATGGGGAACTCTTATCCCTTTATAGAGGCGACGAAAGTGGTGCGCCTCCCCACTAGCCTGTTGAGAATCGCTTACTTCCCAGGCGCCACGATTGATGGCACGGGGGATTACCCATACCCGTATTGATGAGAATCCCGTGATAAGGGGACATGATCTCTGCTTTGACAAGACGTGTCAAGGAAACCGCCTCGCAATGCGCGCTGTGGCTGGTTGTGAAAAAACCATTCGAATAATGACCTGGCTGTAATGGCATGTCACGTCATCTAAAAGTTGTCAGCTGAAGTATCATTCTCTCTATGATGGTATGTGAAGATCATTTTGCACATCCGGACACGGCCTACGTGTTCGATAAATAACCTTGGAGTATTCGGAGGAGGAACCCACCTTGCAATGCCGAAGACAAGACTGCGCACCGGACTCATCGTCATTGAAGCCTGGTTCAGGGGCTACTGAGGGAGTCCTGGATAAGGGGGTATCCAGGCAGCCGGACTGTATACATCGTCCGGACTATAGAAGCGTCAAGATACAAGACTCAAGACTTTCGCTCGTGTCCGGATGGGACTCGTCTTTGCGTGGAAGACAAGCTTGGCGATTTGGATATTATGTTTCCTTCCTTGTAACCGACTCCATGTAAACCCTAGCTCTCCAGTGTCTATATAAACCGAAGAGCATGGTCCTTAGAAGGCCGATCACAATTACAATCATACCATCATAGGCTAGCTCTTAGGGTTTAGCCTCTACGATCTCATGGTAGATCTACTCTTGTACTACACATATCTTCAATATTAATCAAGCAGGAAGTAGGGTTTTACCTCCATCGAGAGGGCCCGAACCTGGGTAAACATTGTGTACCTTGCTTCCTGTTACCATCAGCCTAAGACGCACAGATCGGGACCCCCTACCCGAGATCCGCCGGTTTTGACACCGACAGAGGTCTCCTCCACCGCCTCTCAGCTCTATAAATACTCAGATATTCCAGAAACCCTGAGAGGGCGATCAAAACACAATTCCAGCCGCTGCAAGTTCCAGAACCACGAGATCCAATCTAGAGCCCTATTCCGGCACTCTGCCGGAGGGGAACACGATCATGGAGGGGTTCATCATCCTCATTGATGCTCCTCCGATGATGCGTGAGTAGTTCACCATAGACCTACGGGTCCGTAAGCAGTAGCTCTATGGCTTCTTCTCTCTTTCTGATTCTCAATACAATGTTCTTCTCGATGTTCTTGGATATCTATTTGATGTAATGCCTTTTTGCGGTGTGTTTGTTGGGATCCGATGAAGTGCGAGTTTATGATCATATCTATCTATGAATATTATTTGAGTTTTCTTTGATCTCTTATATGCATGATTGTTATAGCCTTGTATTTCTTCTCCGAATCTTTGGTTTAGTTAGGCCAACTAGATTGATTTTTCTTGCAATGGGAAGAGGTGCTTTTTGATGTGTTCGATCTTGCGGTGTCCTCACCCAGTGATAGAAGGGGTAGCGAGGCATGCATGTATCTTTGCCATTAAGGATAAAAAGATGGGGTCTATTCCTGCATGAATAAATCTTTTCTATGTCATGTCATCGTTCTTATTGCATTACTCCGTTTCTCCATGAACTTAATACACTAGATGCATGTTGGATAGCGATCGATGTGTGGAGTAATAGTAGTAGATGCAGAATCGTTTCGGTCTACTAATCTTGGATGTGATGCCTATATACATGATCATTGCTTTGGATATCGTCATAATTATTTTCTCTTCTATCAATTGCCAAATAGTAATTTGTTTACCCACCGTACGCTATTTTCTTGAGAGATGCCACAAGTGAAATCTATGGCCGTTGGGTCTATCTTTTATCATATTGTTTTCAGATCTGTCATTCCAAAAACCCAAAATACCTTTCTGCACTTTTTCTTTACTTACTTCATTTTGTGTTCTTGCTAGATCTATTTGTCCAATCTCATACAATTTAATCTATCTTTCTACCATGGAGGGATTGACAACCCCTCTTACGCGTTGGGTTGCAAGTATTTGTTCTTTGTGTGCAGGTACCGTTTACATAGTGTTGCTTGGTTCTCCTACTGGATTGATAACCTTGGTTTCATAACTGAGGGAAATACTGGCCATAGCTATGCTACATCGTCCCTTCCTCTTTGGGGAAATACGAATGCAAATTCAAGGTATTGCCATCACTCATCACGTCCTCAGGCGACCGGTCGGCCACCGATATATCGGAGATCATGTGCTGGAAACTCTGGAGAAACAAATACACCATAACATAGGAATCAGATGCGCAGGAAGTAGTTTATGGACGGTCCACTGGACAGGAGAAGCTTACCTCAACTGGCGGCAAGTCCTTGGCATGTGGAGGGACCCTCCTGCCCCCCCTCCCCCCGTGGGTTGTCCAGAGCGCAAGTGATGGCTCTGATCTTGGGTCCCATGTTCGCCTCGCCGAGCTCTTCCGGGTGCACTCGAGTGGGGTCACTTGGCCCCTCATACATCCACATGGGGTGGGCCCTGGCCTACAGCAGTTGGATCTTTCGAGTGAGGGACGTGTCCAGCAGATCCATGTCGTTCACGCCGGCGTTCACGACCCTGACGAGGGCGCTGGCCAGGATGCCGATCTCTATCTTCTCCTCCTTCGTCACCGTGAGGGATGTCCCAACAGTAAAACCAATTCCCATGCCACCCCTTGACAAAGTCGGGGAAACTCATCTATGGCAAGGCACTACCCCCCGTGAGTTGGATCCCAGGCCTCCGCATAGCTGGGTGACATTGGTATTCGCACCAGTCAGTGAATCCTTCTTTATGGTCATCGACTGACAAGTGAAGATATGCTTGAAGAGACCCTAGTGCGGGTGTCAGCCAAGAAAGTTTTTGCAGAGAGAAATGAAAGCCGAGAGGTAAACAACATCGTTGGGAGGAAGATGATGGAGTTGTGCTCTGAAGTAGTCCAAAAAGGCCCAAAAGAAAGGGTGGGAGGCATTGAGAAACCTCACTCAATGTGGGTCACCAGAAGGATGCGCTCGTCTTCCCGTGGTGCCAGCTCGACCTCTCCCTCTCTCGGACGTCTCCATCCGTCCTGCAAGATCATCCCCTCTGTGGCCAGGTTCTCCAGCTTCTTGGCCAAGACGCGTGAGGGGATCCATCCCCCGACGCGTCCCCAGCCGGAGCATCAGAGCTCGAGGAGGTGGCCTTCTCGGCCTTCTTTGCCTTCTCCGCCTTGGTCGTGGAATCCTTTGCCATAGCTTTCAGTGCTCTGGTGAACTTGGATGGAGAGGGTAAGAGGAGGAGTCGAGGGAGAGAAGGGGGTCTGGAGGACTAACCCCAACCCCGATTCTTTTATATCTCCGGTGAAAATCGCATTGCAGATCTCCTAGCACAGATATCTGGATCGACGGCACCCACAGCAAGGTTTCGCGCAGAGCAACAGTGGCACACGGCAGATTTCATGGGTGAAAATCGAGGCGTCGTCCCCCCACTTTCCCCACTAATCCACATCGTTACCGCTTCTGCGCGCACACACACAAATTCAAATTCGTGATTCCCAGAGCAAATCAACCCGATTGATTACCCATCGTCCCTTTCCTAAAGGGCATTCGTCAGTCCGGCTGACCCCCCTCCATGGGGACCCGTGCACTCGGCCACGCTAAACACCCGACTGAAGTCTTCTTTAGGATTGCTATGAGACGAGCTTGAGAGCCCTCCATGGGTTGACTCGGCCCTTTCACTAGGCTCCAAGGCGCATGACTCATAAATTTGGACTCGGAGTTGGCCCATGTTGGCCTTCCCCTAGGATAAGGAGTGGCGTCTCCCGGGAGAATCAGACCACGCGTCGGCATTGCCACTCGAGTTGTAGTGGCATGTCCACACTCAGACCTCAAGTCTATCTCCCCCAAGAGATAAATGAATGCCACCAGATTTTTCTCGACGATCAACAACACCCAGTAACCCAGGAAACCCTTTGGTCTAGAATCCGTTGTGTTTTCGTCTAAGGAGCGGAGGACCACTATTTGGAAACATATTTCGAGTGCTCTGGAAGCACTTGGACTTAACCGAAAGCTCGGTCTGTTTGCTTTACAAAACCTCAACCGATTTGGGGTCTAATGATGAGGTCACCTACTGCAGGTAGGGTCAAGGACCTGTCATTTGGGGCCCACCTAAGGCCCCACACCGTCATTGGTAGGTCTCAGGACCAGATGAGCATTCAGATGTTAATGACTGGAAGTCCACTCGGACACCTCGAGGGCACTCGGACAACCACCCTCGGCATGACCACCATCACTCGGACAAGAGAGGTGAAGGGACGACGTGGGAGCTGCAATGGTCGAGGGATCTTAAGTCATTCTTAAAGTAGAGTCATAGCTACCGTTACCTGTAACTGTTGTAGTTGTGGCTATTTATACTTGTAATGACCATAGTTATGAGCATTAAGTTCCCCGGCAACATGGGATCAATGGAGGTCGCGGCGCACTCTATATAAGCCGCACTCCTCCTAGGCTGGGGCACGAGATGTAGGGTAACAAGGAGACCGGCCCGCCGCCACCATCCCCGGGCGCAGCGCGGATTCATCGACCGGCCGCCCGGCAGCGGCGATGTGGGTGGGCAGTAGTGGAGGCAGGATTCCTGGCGGCAGCGAGGGTTTCCCTCGTATCAGCACATGCAGGCTACGCGGGGGACGAGCCACAATCTCGGCCACTTGGGATTTTCCATTCATATGAGACAAGTGTTGTCTGAGCAACCCATCCTCCTGACGAATTTCAGTGAATCTAAGTAAGGAAATACATGAGAGCCTAATAGCAAAGTGATTGAGCAACATTGAAGAAACTATACGTCGTTCACTAAAGACTTGGTACTCTTCAAGATTGTGCATGTTGGGGATCGTTGCAGAAATTAAAAAAAATCTACGCATCACCAAGATCAATCTATGGAGTAACTAGCAACGAGAGAGAGGGGAGTGCATCTTCATCGCGAGACGGAAGCGTTGCAAGAACGCGGATGAATGAGTTGTACTCGAAGCGATTCAGATCGCGGTGGATTCCGATCTTAGCACTGAACAACGGCACCTCCATGTTCAACACACGTGCAGCCCGGTGACGTCTCCCGCGCCTTGATCCAGCAAGGAGGAGGGATAGGTTGAGGAAGATGGCTCCAACAGCAGCACGACGGCGTGGTGGTGATGGAGTGGCAGTTCTCCGGCAGGGCTTCGCCAAGCTTGCGCGGAGGAGGAGAGGTGTTGGGGAGGGGAGGGGTTGCGCCTTGGATGTGGTGCTGCAGCCCTCCCCTCACCCCTCTATTTATAGGGAGAAGGGGAAGTGCGGCGGCGGTGGCCAAGGGGGAGGGGGCTTGTCCCCCAAGCAAGGGGGCGCCCCCCTTAGGGTTCCCCCCCAACCCTAGGTGCATGGGCACTGGGGGTGGCGCCCAACCCACTTAGGGGCTGGTTCCCTTCCACCTACAACCCATAAGCCCCTACGGGATAGGTGGCCCCTCCCGGTGGACCCCCGAAACCCCTCCGGTGGTCCAGGTACAATACCGGTATACCCCCGAATATTTCCGGTGACCGTATGATGACTTCCCATATATAAATATTCACCTCCAGACCATTCCGGAACTCCTCGTGACGTCTGGGATCTCATCCGGGAGTCCGAACAACATTCGGTAATCACATACAAATCTTCCTTATAACCCTAGCGTCATCGAACCTTAAGTGTGTAGACCCTACGGGTTTGGGAATCGCGCAGACATGACCGAGACAGCTCTCCGGCCAATAACCAACAACGGGATCTGGATACCCATGTTGTCTCCCACATGTTCCAAGATGATCTCATCGGATGAACCACGATGTTGAGGATTCAAGTAATCCCGTATACAAATCCCTTTGTCAATCGGTACGTTACTTGCCCGAGATTCGATCGTCAGTATACTCGTTCAATCTCGTTACCGGCAAGTCACTTTACTCGTTCTGTAATGCATGATCCCGTGACTAACCACTTAGTCACATTGAGCTCATTATGATGATGCATTACCGAGTGGGCCCAGAGATACCTCTCCGTCATACGGAGTGACAAACCCCAGTCTTGATTCGTGCCAACCCAACAGGTACTTTCGGAGATACCTGCAGTGCACCTTTATAGTCACTCAGTTACGTTATGACGTTTGGTACACCCAAAGCACTCCTACAGTACCCAGGAGTTACCCAATCTCATGGTCTAAGGAACTGATACTTGACATTAGAAAAGCTTTAGCAAACGAACTACACGATCTTGTGCTATGCTTAGGATTGGGTCTTGTCCATCACATCATTCTCCTAATGATGTGATCCCGTTATCAATGACATCCAATGTCCATAGTCAGGAAACCATGACCATCTATTGATCAACGAGCTAGTCAACTAGAGGCTCACTAGGGACATGTTGAGGTCTATGTATTCACACATGTATCACGGTTTTCGGTCGATACAATTACAACATGAATAGTAGACAATTATCATGAACAAGGAAATATAATAATAATCATTTTATTATTGCCTCTAGGGCATGTTTACAACAGTCTCCCACTTGCACTAGAGTCAATAATCTAGTTACACTATGATGAATCAAACACCCATAGAATTCTGGTGTTGATCATGTTTTGCTCGCGGAAGAGGTTTAGTCAGCGGATCTGCGACATTCAGATCCGTGTGCACTTTGCAAATATCTATGTCTCCATCTTGAACATTTTCACGAATGGAGTTGAAGTGACGCTTGATGTGCCTGTCTTCTTGTGAAACCTGGGCTCCTTGGCAAGGGCAATAGCTCCAGTGTTGTCACAGAAGAGAGTCATCGGCCCCGACGCATTGGGAATAACTCCTAGGTAGGTAATGAACTCGTTCATCCAGATTGCTTTGTGTGCTGCCTCCGAGGCTGCCATGTACTCTGGTTCACATGTAGATCCCGCCACGACGCTTTGCTTGCTACTGCACCATCTTACTACCCCACCCTTCAAAATATACACATATCCGGTTTGTGACTTGGAGTCATCCAGATCCGTGTCAAAGCTAGCATCGACGTAACCCTTTACGACGAGCTCTTCGTCACCTCCATAAATGAGAAACATATCCTTAGTCCTTTTCAGGTACTTCAGGATATTCTTGACCCGTGTCCAGTGTTCCATGCCGGGATTACTTTGGTACCTTGCTACCAAACTTACGGCAAGGTTTACATCAGGTCTGGTACACAGCATGGCATACATAATAGACCCTATGGCTGAGGCATAGGGGGTGACACTCATCTTTTCTCTATCTTCTGCCATGGTCGGGCATTGAGCCGAGCTCAATTTTACACCTTGCAACACAGGCAAGAACCCCTTCTTGGACTGATCCATATTGAACTTCTTCAATATCTTATCAAGGTATGTGCTTTGTGAAAGACCTATGAGGCATCTCGATCTATCTCTATAGATCTTGATGCCTAATATATAAGCAACTTCTCCAAGGTCCTTCATTGAAAAACACTTATTCAAGTAGGCCGTTATGCTGTCCAAAAGTTCTATATCATTTCCCATCAACAGTATGTCATCCACATACAATATGAGAAATGCTACAAAGCTCCCACTCACTTTCTTGTAAACGCAGGCTTCTCCATAAGTCTGCATAAACCCAAACGCTTTGATCATTTCATCAAAGCGAATGTTCCAACTCCGAGATGCTTGCACCAGCCCATAGATGGATCACTGGAGCTTGCATACCTTGTAGGATCGACAAAACCTTCCGGTTGCATCATATACAAGTCTTCCTTAAGATAGCCGTTAAGGAATGTCGTTTTGACGCCCATTTGCCATATCTCATAATCATAGAATGCGGCAATTGCTAACATGATTCGAACGGACTTCAGCTTCACTATGGGTGAGAAAGTCTCATCGTAGTCAACCCCTTGAACTTGTCGATAACCCTTAGCGACAAGTCGAGCTTTATAGATGGTAACATTACCATCCACGTCCGTCTTCTTCTTAAAGATCCATTTATTTTCTATCGCTCGCCGATCATCGGTCAAGTCTGTCAAAGTCCATACTTTGTTTTCATACATGGATCCTATCTCAGATTGCATGGCTTCAAGCCATTTGTTGGAGTCTGGGCCCGCCATTACTTCTTCATATTTCGAAGGTTCACTGTTGTCTAACAACATGATTTCCAGGGCAGGGTTGCCATACCATTCTGGTGTGGAACGTGTCCTTGTGGACCTAAGAAGTTTGGTAGCAACTTGATCTGAAGTACCTTGATCATCATCATTAACTTCCTCTCTAGTCGGTGCAGGCACCATAGGAACATCTTCCTGAGCTGCGCTACTTTCCGGTTCAAGAGGTAGTACTTCATCAAGTTCCACTTTCCTCCCACTTACTTCTTTCGAGAGAAACTCTTTCTCCAGAAAGGACCCGTTCTTGGCAGCGAAGATCTTGCCTTCGGATCTAAGGTAGAAGGTATGCCCAATGGTTTCCTTAGGGTATCCTATGAAGACGCATTTTTCCGACTTGGGTTCGAGCTTTTCAGGTTGAAGTTTCTTGACATAAGCATCGCATCCCCAAACTTTTAGAAACGACAGCTTAGGTTTCTTCCCAAACCATAATTCATACGGTGTCGTATCAACGGATTTAGAAGGTGCCCTATTTAAAGTGAATGTAGTTGTCTCTAAAGCGTATCCCCAAAATGATAGCGGTAAATCGGTAAGAGACATCATAGATCGCACCATATCCAATAGAGTGCGATTACGATGTTCGGACACACTGTTACGCTGAGGTGTTCTAGGCAGCGTGAGTTGTGAAACAATTCCACATTTCCTTAAGTGCGTACCAAACTCGTGACTTAAATATTCTCCCCCACGATCTGATCGTAAGAACTTTATTTTTCTGTCACGTTTATTCTCCACCTCATTCTGAAATTCCTTGAACTTTCAAAGGTCTCAGACTTGTGTTTCATCAAGTAGACATACCCATATCTACTTAAGTCATCAGTGAGGGTGAGAACATAACGATAGCCACCGCGAGCCTCAATGCTCATTGGACCGCACACATCAGTATGTATAATTTCCAATAAGTTGGTTGCTCGCTCCATTGTTCTGGAGAACGGAGTCTTGGTTATTTTGCCCATGAGGCATGGTTCGCACATGTCAAATGATTCGTAATTAAGAGACTCCAAAAGTCCATCTTCATGGAGCTTCTTCATGCGTTTGACACCAATGTGACCAAGGCGGCAGTGCCACAGGTATGTGGCACTATCATTATCAATCTTACATCTTTTGGTATTCACACTATAAATATGTGTAACATCACGTTCAAGATTCATTAAGAATAAACCATTGACCAGCGGGGCATGACCATAAAACATATCTCTCATATAAATACAACAACCATTATTCTCCGATTTAAATGAGTAGCCATCTCGCATTAAACGAGATCTAGATACAATGTTCATGCTCAAAGCTGGCACTAAATAACAATTATTGAGGTTTAAAACTAACCCCGTAGGTAAATGTAGAGGTAGCGTGCCGACGGCGATCACATCGACCTTGGAACCATTCCCGACGCGCATCGTCACCTCGTCCTTCGCCAGTCTCCGCTTATTCCGCAACTCCTGTTTTGAGTTACAAATATGAGCAACCACACTGGTATCAAATACCCAGGAGCTACTACGAGTACTGGTAAGGTACACATCAATAACATGTATATCACATATACCTTTGGTGTTGCCGGCCTTCTTGTCCGCTAAGTACTTGGGCAGTTCCGCTTCCAGTGACCATTTCCCTTGCAATAAAAGCACTCAGTCTCGGGTTTGGGTCCATGCTTTGGCTTCTTCCCGGCAACTGGCTTACCGGGCGCGGCAACTCCCTTGCCGTCCTTCTTGAAGTTCTTCTTACCCTTGCCTTTCTTGAAACTAGTGGTTTTATTGACCATCAACACTTGATGTTCCTTTTTGATCTCCACCTCCGCTGATTTCAGCATTGAAAATACCTCAGGAATGGTTTTCACCATCCCCTACATATTGTAGTTCATCACAAAGCTCTTGTAGCTAGGTGGGAGGGACTGAAGGATTCTGTCAATGACCGCGTCATCCGGGAGGTTAACTCCCAGCTGAGACAAGCGGTTGTGCAACCCAGACATTTTGAGTATGTGCTTGCTGACAGAACTATTCTCCTCCGTCTTACAACTGTAGAACTTGTCGGAGACTTCATATCTCTCGACCCGGGCATGAGCTTGGAAAACCATTTTCAGCTCTTGGAACATCTCATATGCTTCATGCTGCTCAAAACGCTTTTGGAGCCCCAGTTCTAAGTTGTAAAGCATGCCGCACTGAACCAGGGAGTAATCATCACTACGCGACTGCCAGGCGTTCATAACATCTTGAGTTGCTGGGAAAATGGGTGCTTCACCTAGCGGTGCATCTAGGACATATGCTCTTTTGGCAGCTATGAGGATGATCCTCAAGTTCCGGACCCAGTCCGTATAGTTGCTACCATCGTTTCTCAGCTTGGTTTTCTCTAGGAACGCATTGAAGTTGAGGGCAACATTAGCGTGGGACATTTGATCTACAAGACATATTGCAAAAGTTTTAGACTAAGTTCATGATAATTAAGTTCATCTAATCAAGTTATTTAATGAACTCCCACTCAGATAGACATCCCTCTAGTCATCTAAGTGATACATGATCCGAGTCAACTAGGCTGTGTCCGATCATCATGTGAGATGGACTAGTCATCATCGGTGAACATCTTCATGTTGATCGTATCTTCTATATGACTCATGTTCGACCTTTCGGTCTCTTGTGTTCCGAGGCCATGTCTGTACATGCTAGGCTCGTCAAGTCAACCTAAGTGTTTTGCATGTGTAAATCTGGCTTACACCCGTTGTATGTGAACGTTAGAATCCATCATACCCGATCTTCACGTGGTGCTTCGAAACAACGAACTTTCGCAACGGCGCACAGTTAGGGGGGACACTTTCTTGAAATTATTATGAGGGATCATCTTATTTATGCTACCATCGTTCTAAGCAAATAAGATGCAAAAACATGATAAACATCACATGCAATCAAATAGTGACATGATATGGCCAATATCATTTTGCTCCTTTTGATCTCCATCTTCAGGGTGCCATGATCATCATCGTCACCGGCATGACACCATGATCTCCATCATCATGATCTCCATCATCGTGTCTCCATTAAGTTGTCTCGCCAACTATTACTTCTACTACTATGGCTAACAGTTTAGCAATAAAGTAAAGTAATTACATGGCATTATTCAATGACATGCAGGTCATACAATAAATAAAGACAACTCCTATGGCTCCTGCCAGTTATCATACTCATCGACATGCAAGTCGTGATTCCTATTACAAGAACATGATCAATCTCATACATCACATATATTTCATTCATCACATCCTTTTTGGCCATATCACATCACACGGCATATGCTGCAAAAACAAGTTAGACGTCCTCTAATTGTTGTTGCAAGTTTTTACGTGGCTGTTATAGGTTTTTAGCAAGAATGTTTCTTACCTACGCCAAAAACCACAACGTGATATGCCAATTTCTATTTACCCTTCATAAGGACCCTTTTCATCGAATCTGCTCCGACTAAAGTGGGAGAGACAGACACCCACTAGCCACCTTATGCAACTGGTGCATGTTAGTCGGTGGAACCTGTCTCACATAAGCATACGTGTAAGGTCGGTCTGGGCCGCTTCATCCCACGATGCCACCAAAACAAGATAAGACTAGTAGTGGCAAGTAAATTGACAAAATCGACGCCCACAACAAACTTGTGTTCTACTCGTGCATAGAAACTACGCATAGACCTAGCTCATGATGCCACTATTGGGGATCGTTGCAGAAATTAAAAAAATTCTACGCATCACCAAGATCAATCTATGGAGTAACTAGCAACGATAGAGAGGGGAGTGCATCTTCATACCCTTGAAGATCGCGAGACGGAAGCATTGCAAGAACGCGGATGAAGGAGTCGTACTCGAAGCGATTCAGATCGCGGTGGATTCCGATCTTAGCGCCGAACAACAGCACCTCCACGTTCAACACACGTGCAGCACGGTGACGTCTCCCACGCCTTGATCCAGCAAGGAGGAGGGAGAGGTTGAGGAAGATGGCTCCAACAGCAGCACGACGGCGTGGTGGTGATGGAGTGGTAGTTCTCCGGCAAGGCTTCGCCAAGCTTGTGCGGACGAGGAGAGGTGTTGGGGAGGGGAGGGGCTGCGCCTTGGATGTGGTGCTGCAGCCCTCCCCTCACCCCTCTATTTATAGGGAAAGGGGGAAGGGGGCCGGCCCCTCTAGATGAGATCTAGAGGGGGGCGGCCAAGGGGGAGGGGCTTGTCCCCCAAGCAAGGGGGGCGCCCCCCTTAGGGTTCCCCCCCAACCCTAGGTGCATGGGCCCTGGGGGGTGGCGCCCAGCCCACTTAGGGGCTGGTTCCCTTCCACCTACAGCCCATAAGGCCCTACGGGATAGGTGGCCCCTCCCGGTGGACCCCCGGAACCCCTCCGGTGGTCCCGGTACAATACCGGTATACCCCCAAATATTTCCGGTGACCGTATGATGACTTCTCATATATAATCTTCACCTTCGGACCATTATGGAACTCCTCGTTACGTTCGGGATCTCATCCGAAACTCCGAACAACATTCAGAAATCACATACAAATCTTCCTTATAACCCTAGCATCATCGAACCTTAAGTGTGTAGACCCTACGTGTTCGGGAATCACGCAGACATGACCGAGACAGCTCTCCGGCCAATAACCAACAGCGGGGTCTTGATACCCATGTTGGCTCCCACATGTTCCATGATGATCTCATCGGATGAACCACGATGTCGAGGATTCAAGTAATCCCGTATACAATTCCCTTTGTCAATCGGTACGTTACTTGCCCGAGATTCGATCGTCGGTATCCCAATACCTCGTTCAATCTCGTTACCGGCAAGTTACTTTACTCGTTCCGTAATGCATGATCTCGTGACTAACCACTTAGTCACATTGAGCTCATTATGATGATGCATTACGAGTGGGCCCAGAGATACCTCTCCGTCATACGGAGTGACAAATCCCAGTCTCGATTCGTGTCAACCCAACAGATACTTTCGGAGATACCTGCAGTTCACCTTTATAGTCACCTAGTTACATTGTGACGTTTGGTACACCCAAAGCACTCCTACGGTACCCGGGAGTTACACAATCTCATGGTCTAAGGAACTGATACTTGACATTAGAAAAGCTTTAGCAAACGAACTACACGATCTTGTGCTATGCTTAGGATTGGGTCTTGTCCATCACATCATTCTTCTAATGATGTGATCCCGTTATCAATGACATCCAATGTCCATAGTCAGGAAACCATGACCATCTGTTGATCAACGAGCTAGTCAACTAGAGGCTCACTAGGGACATGTTGTGGTCTTTGTATTCACACATGTATCACGGTTTCCGGTCAATACAATTACAGCATGAATAGTAGACAATTATCGTGAACAAGGAAATATAATAATAATCATTCTATTATTGCCTCTAGGGCATATTTCCAACAACGCATCTTCCAGATGGTTAGGTGTCTGTTTAGAGCATAAAACCATTGGACTTGTCAAAGAACAAGTTTGTGACTGTCCGCAGATCACCCCAAGATCCACCTTGAGTTTTTGGTGGATTTTGTGAAACCTATCTAAAGGAGAATAGGGTGAAGATTTTCGTGTCTTCCAAGCTTTGGCTCAACCCCTCCACCTAGACTTTGAATTGTGCCACCAACTTGAACTCGATCAACAAATCTTGTGTCATCATCGACCTAATTGGTGTCATTTCTCTTCCCTTTACTTTGTGTAGTTTGCATCATGTGAAGAATTTGCTCCATCACCTCTGCCCTAAGACTTAATCAGTACTATCATGTTCCGCTGCTTAGCCTTGTGCTTAGTTTCGTATTTAGTTTGTTATTTTGAAGTGTTTCTATCTTTTCATTATTCTTTTACTTGTTCTGTTACATCGCTATCATGCTATCATATGTACGGTGTCTGTGTTTAAGTTTTGGACACATGATTACTTAAGTTTATTGTTGCGTAACTTAAGTATTTCTTCAATGCTTCTTCATAATTAGTTCATATTGTTCTGTGTTATTCTTGGTTACTCTATTTTTCTTCAAAGAAATTCACTTTTTCAAAAAAATTGTTGAAATTTCCCATTGCCCCACCATTGATCAATTAACTTTCTTACATGAGGTGATGTGAGACATTGGACTGTTGCGTGGTACCGGCCCATACTGGGAAGCAACATAGTAGTACGACACCGAGTACTGGGTGGGCCATGGCGGCGGATGCTCAGGCGGCACCAGCATAAGGGTCCAAAGTGGAGGAGGAGCTCGAGCTCGGGTCATCGCATCAGCTTTTTGTGCTCTCTCCCTCATGTGGTGTTGTCGGTGTTAGGCAGACGTGGAATTCAGCTCAGACGTGACGGGAGCGAGCTCCGAGGACGGCGAAACGACGAAGATGTTGATGGTAGGTATGTCTAACAGGCAAGATCGATTGCAGCGCCAGATAATGACGGGCGCGGTGGCGTCCGAGTGGATTTGATGAGGAGTCACGGCCGGGCGTGGAAGAGAGTGGGGCGGAGTGCAAAAAATGTTGACATGTATTATAAAAATGATAAAAAAACCAGCATTTTTTCATACATGGTCAAAAAAATTCTATACATATTTATTATTTTCAAATGCTTCATTAGCACTTTTCCAATTTTTAAAACATTTTTAATGCTTTATTAACCTTTTTATGTACATAATCAATTTTTCATCATTTTTATAATACATGTCAACATTTTTTAAGTACCTGTTCAATATTTCTTTCAAAACGCTTTATTAAATTTATTATATGCATGATCCAAAATTTCATAATTTATTTAATACATGATCAACATTTTTTTCTATTTACATTCAAATTTTTTCCAAACCTTTGATTAACAATTTTCAAATAGTTGTTCAATATTTTTCAAATATTTATTCAACATTTTTCAATTAATTATTCAAAAAAA
>NC_041383.1:501712859-501776172 GCF_002162155.2 Triticum dicoccoides
AGGTATGCTAAAATAAGCCAGAGCGCATTTTAACTTACTGTACGCTCCGGCCACCAACGCAACCAGCCATCCATGCGCTAATGAGCCCAGGTAACCTGGTCCACGTGCCCGCTTTAAAGTTCATCGTAATGAGTTAATTAAATTACGACCAGTACTAGTCCGCGCCCCTGCTGCGGTGGTTGATTTTAACTATGGCACGATCATGCCAATTTTTGGACATGTAGTAATGAATTAGTGAATATAGTAACGGGAGTCAAGTAGCATAGTAATGAAAGGATATTCATTAACGAGGACCAATGCCAATATAGTAAACCTGTTACTAGATGGACCACGTATGCTTACTACTTTTACTATAACTCACACACTTTTATTATATTACCATGAGTTCACTTCATTTTACAACTGTAGAAACTACGGCCGTAATTGATTTAGTTATATTACCATATATGGAATATTGTTACCATTGCTAATTAGTGGGCCAGCCGTAATAGATTTATTTCGATTACCATACATTGATTACCAATGCTAATTAGTGGGTCACAGTGCGGTGCATGCAATGCATTACTATATTTGCTTGTAGTTTTACTGTCATAAACGGTTATAGCTACGGGGCGGAGATCAGACGTGTGGGTTCGGTAACAGGAATTTAATTCGTTACTATATTTTGTACTGGCTTTTACCTTCGTTTGCTACAACCGTAGGGGACGTGGGATGAGCGGCGCACTGTGCGGTCCAATTACCGACCGGAGCGTACGATTAGAAGTTCTGCGCTCCCGCGCAGTTTAGCGCCACCGTATATATATATATATATATATATATATATATATATATATATATATATATATATATATATATATATATATATATATAGAGAGAGAGAGAGAGAGAGAGAGAGAGAGAGAATCTGTTAAGTATAAACAAAAATACACAAGTGAAGCAAAAAACATAAAAAGATAACTGGAAGAAACCCAGAAAAATGAGCGTGTGGCTTGTCGCGTGCGTGGGCTGGGCCATCCCTGACGAGAGCTCCTATATGGGCGCGCCTTGCGCTGAGAATGCGCCCATGTGCGGCCAGCACACCCCAGTTTTTTTTTTCGTCTTTCCTTTGCGTTTTTTGTTCTTTTTTTCAATAATTCAGGATATCAAACAGCTTTTAAATTTCAGTAAAAGATACTAATTAAAAAAAACAATCATGATTTCGATTTTTTTATCATTATTTCAAATATGCTCGGGAATTCAAAAAATATTCATGAATTTGCAAAAAAAATGTTCAGAAATTCAAAAATGTTCATGATTTCAAAAAAAGTTCATGCATTCGCGGAACGTTCAAGAATTTGCAAAAAATATTCATGATTACAAAAAATGTTCACAAATTTAAAAAATGATCACGAATATAAAAAAATGTTCATGATTTCAAAAAAAGTTCATGCATTCACGAAATGTTCACCAATTTGCAAAAGATGTTCATGATTACAAAAAATTGTCTGGATTTTAAGATAATATTCACGGTTCAAAAAGATAATATTCACGGGTCAAAAAAATGTTTGTTAATTTGAAAAAATGTTCATGTATTGGTACAAAATGTTCATGATTCCAAATGAATGATATTTTTTTAATTTTACGAACATAGTTTGAACATCGGTGAACAAATTTGGCATTTGATGAACATTTTTTTTAATTTGAAGAACAAAATTTGTGTTAGACAAAAATTTTGGAAAAAAATTGTATTCGCTGAACATTATTTTGAAAAAATGATGAACAAATTTTTAGTTCAGTGAACAAAATTTTGAATGTGATGAGCAAAAAATTCAATGAAAAAACAGAAACCGATGAACATTTTTTAAGTTTGACGAACAACTTTTCACTATTTATGAACAGTTTTTAAATCTGATGAACAAAAAATTGAATTGGATGAACATGTTTTGGATTGTTGAACATTTTCTTGCATGGTAGAACATTTTTTTGAAGTCGATGAACAAAATAAGTTGTTAATGAATTCGAAATAAAAAATGCCAAAAATAGTCAAAAAGTGAAGAAGAAGAAGAAAATAGGAAAAAAGGGAAAGAAAAACCAAAAAAGGAAAAAATGAAAGAAACAATTGAAAAGAACAGAAAAACAGAAAAAACCAGTATAGAAAACATAAAAAAAACATAAAAACTGGTTCTACAAAGGTTCTAGGACCTTCCCAAAAACGGCAGAACCAGAAAAAGGGAAGCGAACTGGGCCGGCCCAAAAGACACAGGGGGTACGCGCTACAGTGTTACCCGGCGACCTACGCACCATATAGGAACCCCGCTCCCTGAAGGCGAGACATAGGGATGCCCAGTTTCCTCACCTAGTTCCTAGCGCCAACGCTAAGGGCGCGTACAATGGTGCTATCTTAGGAGTGCTACGTAGGATAGATAATGAAGTGGAGGAGAGAGAAGTCATAAGAAACGGATTGTTTTCCCTTATTTAAGAGAAGACAAGTGATGATCTCTTAGCATAATATGTTTCACCATGTTTTTAGGAATTACTAATTATTGAAGATAAGGCTAAGAGATGACCCATTGTAGACGTTTTTTTGTCATCTCTAAATTACATGCAAGATTTAAAATAAAACTATCTTATCAACCATTGTACATGCCCTAAGGGGCCGGCCAAGTAACAAGTCTGCATGTGGCGGTTCCTGCTGTCTATGCAAATATTTTTCTAGGAAGTTTTTCAAGCGGGGATTTGTTTATTCTTGATGGGTTTTCTACTAACATACTTTCGAAAGTTAAGAGAATGTTCACAAGTTTCATGAATTCAAAAATGTACATGCAGTTTTAAAATTGTTCATGGATTTAAAAAATATTTGCAAATTTCACAAAAAACTCTGAATTTTGAAAAAAAATCGCGATTGTCAGAAATGTTCTCGCATTTGCCAATTTTGATGGACTATAAAATGTTCAAAAATTTAAAAAATATGTTTGTACCTTTATTTAATTTGGGGAAAAGAGAGAACCAAGAAGCAGAAATAAAAAAGGGCAAAAGAAAAAAGAAATAAAAATCAAAAGAAAACCAGTGGAAAGAAGCACACACACAAAAAGATAATGGGTCGGGGAAGGTTAAAATTCTCAAAACCCGTAGGAGAAAGACATGGAAAGAACAAAAAAAATAGGCTGACTCAGTTAGCCTTGTTTGCATCGAGTGACATGTCTCGCTTTGTGCGAGACACATCAAGCGCTCACCACAAGGGCGCCATTACGAGTTGCTCAAAAATATAAAATAAGGGCGCCCTTTCATCGCTTTTATATTGGACCGAGCCAAGGACCTTTCATTCATTTTTTCAACTTTTAACCTTTGTTTGTATTTTTGAAAATATTTCCAATACATGTATTTCAAAACTTACTTTACTTTTTTGTTGTACCGTCGACCAAACAATACAAAAATGTTAACGTTGTGTAAAATTTTGTTCACGAGAAGAAATAATGGTACTCCCTTCTTCCATCTAAAAAGGGTCTAATACATTTTCTGAGACTAACATTGACCAAATGTTAGAGCAATAATATATGACATGCAACTTACACAAAATATACCCTTAAATTCGTATATGAAAGGAACTTCCAATGATATAATTTTCACATTGTACATCTTATGTACTATTAATCTTGTCAATAGTCAAAGCCGGTCTTGAAAAACGCATTAGACCCTATATAGATGGAAGGAGGGAGTATCAAGAAAGAAAGTGTTAGTGGATTTAATGTTTTTCATGTGTTTCAAAAATATGTTCATGGCATTTAAAAAAAGGTTATACAGTGTTAACACTTTCCTAACTAAAAATATGTTATTACCATTCATAAAATGCACATTATATTTAAAGGAAAAAATTCATATGAATTCACATATTTGTTTGTGGTATTTTTATAAGCTTTTTATGTTGTGTAATGTAATATACTCATATGTTTAAAGTAACATTTCATATCATTCAGAAAAGGTTTATCATGTATTTCAAAAATGTGTGACATGTATTCAAAACATCTTCAACAATGTAATGGTAATTTTTTTATCATGTATTTGAAAATAGTCAACGTGTAACAAAACAATGTTCCAGATTTATATGAAAGTGTACAACCTGTATTGTAAAAAATTAGACATGTATTGAGTGAAATTTCTATACATTCTTTAAACAATGCAAGAAATGTTCGCCTACTTATAAAAATGTTTTGTATCATCAAAAAACAATCTTGAATATGTGTTTGAAAAACTAATTAACATATATCCATAAAATATACAGAACATGTATTAGAAATATATTCATCATGTATTTAAGTAAGGTGTGTAAAAAAAATATTCTAGGTGTATATAAAAAATACATGTATTGAAATAAGTAGGCATGTACATGAAAAATAAAAAGATTCAAGTGAAACCGATTTAAAGATACAGAAAAATCGCAAAGAAAAACCTTAAAGAACCTCAGAGGAGAATCATGAAAAAAAAATAAGCAAACCGAAAACCAAATATGTAACCTTCGTAACTGGGTCGGCCCATTCGTGGCGTGCTATGCGAGCCAGTGCTACATCTCGTATTCGGCGAGATGTAGCCTTGGCACAGTTTTTTTTAGACATTCTATAGCCCTGTCACAAGTGCTATATCTTGTTTATGGCGAGATGGAAGGAGGTTTCACCTGATGGATTATCTGCGCAGTATACACCGGGCCAGCCCATATTCACCGCTGCTTCGATTGTTCGCTGTTCTCTTCCATTTTCTTCCTTTTCCTAATTAGTTTTTCTACAGCTTCTTATTTCCTCACCAATCACTTCAGTTCTTCTTTTACCCTTGGCATTTTTTTGGGTTTATTTTTTTATCACCAGTATTATTTGTCCTTTTTTCAATATACAACAGTTTTCATTGTTTTCTTGTTTTTCTTTTCTCTTGTTTTTTGTTTCTTTATCCGTTTTTATTGGTTCTATTTTTTCAGTGCACAGCTACATAATTAGTGTACAGGTGAAACATTTTGTTGATAGACGGTGATTTTTTTAAAATATACGATGTCCATTTTCCTTCAATACATGCTTCAACACTTTTCTGGACACAAGGTCAACATTTTTTACAACTGCACGTTGAAACTTTTTTTCATGGTAATACATATTGTTTTTAAACTATGCGAAAATAATGTTCCATTTTTAGAAACATTTTGGTAACTATCGCAAACATTTGTTTGAAATGCCTTATTTTTTTCTCCATATATTTTTTGTATTCATTGTTTTATCACCTGATTTTTTTAAATTTCTTCTTCTTTTTTTCTTTGTTATACTTTGCTGTTCTTTGTTTTTCTCAGTTTTCTTTTCGTATATTTTATTGGTTTTTATTGTTTTTTATTGGTATTTTTTAACACATGTCTACTTCTTTTCAGTGCACAATATACATATTTAGTATACACGTGAACCATATTTTTATACACATTTTTTTACATATACATGATGTACATTTTTCTTTCAATACATGTTTGAACACTTGTTTTCATACATGGTCTCTATTTTTTTAAATACACGTTGAAACAAAAAATTTAAGTGTACTAAACATTTTTAAACAACATGGACATGTTTTACATTTGTATTTACATTTTGGTAAATGTCACAATGAATTTGAAATGTGGAAGCATTTCTTCAGAATGCCACGTACATTCTTTTAGTGGTACAAAACATTTTTATAATATGTCATAGACTTTATTTACATTGTATACACATTTTTTTAAAAATCTTATGTTGATTTTTTTTCTTATGTTTAATATGCGACACACATTTTTTTTTGAAAGAAACGAACATTT
This sequence comes from Triticum dicoccoides, assembly GCF_002162155.2. Taxonomy (NCBI): domain Eukaryota; kingdom Viridiplantae; phylum Streptophyta; class Magnoliopsida; order Poales; family Poaceae; genus Triticum; species Triticum dicoccoides. The sequence goes on from NC_041383.1 coordinate 501,718,651, forward strand.
TCCTTTGCCACGAACATTCTTTTTGAAAGCCATCAACATTTGTTTAATTGTGCTAACACTTTTTATACTGTTTAACATTTTTCAAATTCATGGATTCATTTTTTAAGTAACCTTATGTTTTTTCATTATACATATGAATAACAAAAAATAAAAGCGAAATTAACATAGCGTCAACGCGATGACCCACCTCTCTACTGGACCGGGCCACCTTCGGCTCCGCTCGCGGGCGAGGCAGCCGCCTTGCTATAAGCGAGACATAGCCTCGCCCTAGGTTACTACTTGTGATTTTCCTAATTTAATTACTGGCAATGCTTTTTTTTGCGAACTAATTACCGGCAATGCTAATCACCCTTTACTAATTGTAAACTGACTCAAACACAACTAGCACCACTTACGTGACCACTTCCTAGGGCCAGTTCTTTTGGGCGGCTTAAAAAATAAGCTGCCTCTCCCTAGCTTAAAAAATAAGCCGCCTCTAAATTTTTTTGAGACTTCTAGAATATTTATCCCATGACTAGTTTAGAAGCCCCAACGAATATAGGAGGTGGCTTATGGGAAAAGCTGGGGAGAGGCAGCTTATTTTTTAAGCCGCCGAAAAGAACTGGCCCCTAGTAAAACTACCAAAACTAAACTAGGTTTTGTTTGGATTACCTAAAACATCCTTTGCGCGCGGCTTTGTCTAAACGTGCATTATATAGGGCCGTGTCTGTCGAGAAAGCTGATGCCTTTTCGCTATTACCTTAAAATTCGCGTGCATCTTTTGAGCCAAAACAACTCACAAGTCACAACTGGCGAGTGACGACTTTAACAACCAATGGCAGGTTGCACCGATGATTTAGATTCTGGGAACCTAATCATTTTGACCCACGCTATAAGCCCATTGGCTCCCCGGCCAACTTGCTTCAAAATAAGCCTCCTCCCGTACTCACTGACGAAAGCATTGGTTCCGCAGATTCATGGAGGCGCTCATATTAAACCTGTGATCTCATCGTCGTCGCAGGAAGCACGATCGAGCCTGTGGATCCCTCGCGCGTGCTCCCGCCCATAAACTACCAGTTCCCACTTAAACAACCAGGCTCAGCCAATAACAGCCGATCAGCCGGTCTAGTTCGCATCGGAGACGCAAGCCCCGCCCGGCCGGTGGAATCTTCGGGGCTACTAACGTGCGAGAGCTTCCAAATCAGACTCCTAGGGAGGGCGATCACGTCACGGAGGCGAACAAAACCGGGGGATGATTGGCTCTCGCTCGCCTCACCAACTCCTGTACAGTGTCTCCACCACCCATCATCCGTTTGAGTGGCCAAGACCAAGAGGAGCACGGAGCCAAATTACTTGTTAACCTCGCGCATTGGCGAGGCGTTAACGTCGTAATCGCCGTCGGCTAGCTCCGGAAGGAAAAGAGAGGGGTAGGAGATTCCCGACGTTCCCGCGTCGCAACCGAGTGAAACAACAGGCCCAAGCCTCCACACCACACCCACGACCCACCCACGAACATGCGGCCGGCCGCTGTCCCGGTGACGTCTCGCCCCCTCACCAACCGGTCGCGCGCGCGCCCGACGCGCACGGTGGGGCGGGCGAATGGCTGCGCGCGGCGTGGCGGGGCCCGACAGGCCCGGGGCGCCGCGACGTTGGCCCTGCCTGGCACGAGAGGTACCGGGAATCCGAGCGGGGAGATTCATGGGACGCCTATGACGGGTGGGTGGCAGGCATTCCCCGGGCCTACCGGTCGGCGTGGAGGGGCAGGAGCTGCTGGGCTGCTTTTGGTTTTCTCGGGGAGGCGGGCCGGGCGCGTGGACGCCAGTAAAAGAATTCGGGCGGCCTGTGGGATCTCGACAGGTGGCTATCACGGCGAATCGGATGCGGTTCCCGGAACGGACGGTGGAGGGCGACTCGAGCCGAGGCCGAGCGCAGCCGAGCCGGGTTGGCTGTGGCGCCGCGAGCCGAGCCTGCCTGTATTTTTCGATCCTTTTAGTACTATGTTGTCGTGATATTTTGCTGGCCCACTGCTCAATAATTAAAGTGGTACAGTACTACCAAACAACGTTGCGCAGTCGCGACCCGCAATAATCCAGCGTGAGCGACGGGGCCCTTGGAGGCGCACAACTTGTGCACGTAACAGCTTGCGAGCCGTGGCTTGGCCATGTCGCTACAGCCCTCCAGGCCCACCGAGAGCGACCTCCGCTTTTGGGTGAAAGCGACGTGAATGGAATCGCTGCCAAGAACTGGTGCAGATCTCAGATCTGCTGCCGCCACAACTTGTCGTCTTTTTACGATTTCGAGTATTGGCCTATAGGGTCGAGCTAGGTAATTTTTTGGACAGTGAAAGATCATCTTCACTGGCTTTTCCAAGCTTTGATGCGGTGATTATATAATGCATGTGTATTACTACCTTTATTACTAGTCTTTCTCGTATTTAACCGCAAAGAAGTCTTTATCATATTTTGACCCTGCTTTTAACTAACAAATATAAGCTATATGTATCAAAAATTATATTATTATAAACTATATTCAAATACGAATTCAAAAATAAATTTTTTGATGACACGCATCAACATTTTGCTAGTTAAATACATGACCAAACTTTGACCCAAATCAGGACGGAGGTAGTACATGCATACAAATGTTTGATTCCACCACCCATTGAAGTCATCTAATCATGGGTTGGCTCTCCGTAATTCGTTTGTATTACATAATGTCAAGTTGTCAACCGAAGAACGAGACTTCGGAGATTCAAAATTGACAAAGTCATCACTAAAGTTTTACCATCAACGACAACATCATCTCCTATGAAAACGATAATCTTTTAATGAGACACTTAAGATGTAAAAAAACAGGGTTTGATTTGTAGTGGACAAGGTGCAACTACCCTACTACATTGTACCGTGCCCCGATCAATGAAACTAGGTTTAACCAGTTCACAAGAGTATTTGGGAGAGACAATTGGGGATCAGGAAGCAAGAGAGGAGGGATTCAGGCAATAAAACAAGAGGATAGGGGAGCAAATACAAGCCAGACCATAACGCACACCCTCTCATACACACAGCGCACTCCCTATATATAACTCAGTCACACTAGCCAGGTAGATGGGTCAACCTCTGGTTGGGTTTCTTGCGACACTTGGGCTTTCCTCTTGAGCTGGTCCAATAGTAGGGGTAGTAGGAGGGGGGCATCGACCTCTCCTTTAGAAACGTCTTGTCCCCAAGTTGTTGCCCTTGGAAATCGGTTTGCACCTCAAGGAAATCTTCCCAGGTCGCTAGCGACGCCTGCTGTGTGGAGCACTTGACGAGGGCTTGAGGAATGGATGTTGTACCTCGCGTAATGGATCTCTTTGGTGATACAACTTCAAGTACTAGAGGGGCGTGTGTGTGCACCTTTTTGGTCCTAAAACTTTGGTGCATACTTCAGACACTGACGGTAGAGTACTCCTTAGTAGTGAGACATGAAACACAGGATGAACGTGGCTTGTTGACGGCAACTCCAGTTTGCACGAAACGTTACCAACTTGAGCCACCACCTAGAAGGTTCCAAAATACTAGAAGTAAGTTTATGATTAGAGCGCATCGCCACAGATACTTGGAAATACGGTTGTAACTTGACGAACACCCAATCACCAATGTTGAAAGAGTGTTATGATCAGTCCTTGCTCGTGTTGAGCTACGCGGTGTGCAACTATTGCTAATTAAACTTTAATCCTACCGTGCAGACAACCCAAGAGCATGCTTAGGAGAAAGATCATGAGAATACCACTAGATGTGCAGTCCCTATCACCGGAAGAAGAGTCAGAGCAGCGCGTCCCTGGATTCGTCTCCTCCTCGTCGCCAATCTCCCATGTACAATCGATCACCCGATCCCTCGAACAGGCTTACCGGGGCAGCAGAAGTGCACTGCCTCTAATGGTCTCCGCACGTACAGGAGGAACGCCAGGAGGTGGACTGCTAGGTCTGATCCGCATAGCCTACGCGTGGAGAATGACTAGATGCAACTCTTGTAGTTCTATTCAGACCAGCTCTTGATCCAAGATGATTACCCAACACTGAGGGTGTCTCTCCACTAGACATCTGTCGGGGATATACCCCGCGGTATAAACCGCCGGATGAATGACCCGGCTAGAGTTTGGCGATTCACTGGCGACCCACTTGGACCTGGCGGTTTACGATTCATTGGTAATCCGGCAGGCGGGTCAGAGGAGTGTCAAGACCCGGTGGCCCAACGGGCGGTTTATGGAAGGCCGGATCACGCTATGGTGGGCCGGTTTAAGAGGAAAGGTATAAGGAATATTTGTCTTACAAGGAGTTAAGACCTGGACTTGTATCCGGTTTGTATTAGAGATAGACTAGTCCTAATCCTAATAGGACTCTACATGTAACCCGCCCCTTCAACTTATATAAGGAGGGGCAGGGCTCCCCAAAGAGGGACAAGCAAGAAACAATCTTTAGGGCTAGACACAACTAGAGGAGAGCCGGTTTACGGCGACTCCCTCATGATGATAATCAGATCTAGCCTCAAACAACATGTAGGGTTTTTACCGGATGATGTTTCCCGGGGCCCGAAGCTGTCTAAACCCTTGTCTTGTGTTGCATCTCTCGATTCCGCTCAACCCCTCTCAAGCTACCACATAGATGCGTTGGCCTTGCGACTAAGTCCTCACTCTAAGGACATCTGCCGTGACAACTCCACGACAACATCCCATCGTGGTCTCAACACTTGGGGCCCACTGGGACTTTATATTTCGAAATTCTACTCGGCTCGGATCCAAGTCTTGGTTGTATCTCATCCGACCAGCGAAGTCGGACCCAACCACGTAGGTCCCTTAACCCTTAAGCGTACAACCCTTAGGTTCTCGTCCACTCGGTCAGGAGTCGCATCATATCCGGCTCTGCCAGCCAATAATCGCTTCTAGCAAAGTGTGCCGACAACCAAGTGCTTGATGAGGCTAGGTAGGCAAACATGTATGATGTATTAGCTTTCGTTCCTTCCGCCTCACGCTATAAGTTGCCAGGCTCAAGGCGAGTTGGCCATCCTTGTGCAAGCCTGACCTGCTCATTCCAGTGATACCAACCTCAGAACCAGATTATCTCATAATCCTCATTGCATGCCCATGCTTATCCTGGTTGGATCACACAAGGGACCAAGAGTATATATCTCCAGTCGGAGGGGGTAAATCCCATCTTGCTCAACCATGTCTCATGACAGGGATCTAGACAAGTTTGAAACCAACCTTTATAATTAACCAGTCACGGAGCAGCGTTTGGTCGTACCAAAGTAGGTCGGTCATCATACCAAGTCCATGCGCCTAGCTCAGGTCTTAGAACACAAAACACATGTCATACTAGAGACTAACAGATTACCATATCTCGTTGCATCTCTAATTGGGCCAGTCCAATTCGGACCTTGTCTCGACCCGGATCTGACTATCGGATCCGACCAGAACTTTTCATGTCCATATTATCCATCTAGCATCCAATGCTACATGACCAGTGAGACCAAGACATCCACCGTGTCATATGCTAGTCTAGTCGGCTACGAGTCCACACAACCCTATCGAGTAGGGACCATTTAGGATGATCATCAAACAATCCATAGTCTCACAAATAAGTCATGTACTTGTTGGTACACATCATTGATAATGCCTAAAGGACTATCTTTATCCATAAATACATTATGGAATATCATTATCATATATGATTGTCTTTAGGGCATATTTTGAACAGTATACCACTTGCACTAGAGTCAATATTACCGGCATCTAATGCCCATAGCTCTAACATGCCCCTCGTGCTTGGGTTGGGGAAGCAACTTAGTCAGTGGATCTGCAACGCTTTCATCCATGTGAACTTTGCATATATTCATGTCACCATCTTTTATATAGATCATATTAGATTATAATGTCATTTTATGCCTTTGGTCTTGTGGTGCTGTAGTGACTCCTTGGCCTATGCGATGGCACCATATTATCATAATACAGGTCCAACAAATTTGCCCAACCCGTAAAAACACCAAGATCTTCAAGACACTTTCAAATCCAGACACCTTCCTTTGCGGCTTCTGAAGACACAATGTACTCGACTTTCGTTTTAGATTCAGACACTGTATCTTGCTTGGAAGCTACTCCTCCGTTCATGATGACCACTGATACGTATCCAACATATCTATAATTTTTTATTGTTTCATGCTATTATATTATCAATCTTGAATACTTTTTATACAATTTTATACCACTTTGGGGGACCAACCTATTAACCCAGTGCCTAGTGCCTTTTGTTGTTTTCTGCTTGTTTTTGGTTTTCTAGGAAACCTGTACTAAACGGAGTCCAAATGCTATGAAACTTTTTGACGTTTTTTTTCCTGGACAAAAGAGACCCTATAAGTTTCGGGAGGAGACCATGCGACAAACGAGGAGACGGCAAGGCAACAAACGATTCCAACAACAGTGACTATTGGATTAACATCCAACGGTTGCGCTGCTTCTTCAATCTCTGATCTTCTTGCTCTAGCAGCCGAAACCAGCCCCGGTGGGACCGCCTACTCATGCCTCCATGGCCGGCTGTGCTGCCACCGCTGGCCATGCCATCCCTCTACTCACTTATGACCCACAAGTATAGGGATCTATCGCAGTCCTTTCAACAAGTAAGAGTGTCGAACCCAATGAGGAGCAGAAGGAAATGACAAGCGGTTTTTGGCAAGGTATTCTCTGCAAGTACTAAAATTATCGGCAACAGATAGTTGTGTGATAAGATAATTCGTAACAGGTAACAAGTAACAAAAGTAACTAAGGTGCAGCAAGGTGGCCCAATCCTTTTAGCAAAGGACTGTTGGGAACGTAGCATGCAATTTCAAAAAATCCCTACGATCACGCAAGATCTATCTAGGAGATGCATAGAAACGAGAGAGGAAGAGTGTGTCCACGTACCCTCATAGACAAAAAGCGGAAGCGTTAGCTTAACACGGTTGATGTAGTCGAACGTCTTCTCGATTCAACCGATCAAGCACCGAACGTACGGCACCTCCGAGTTCTGCACATGTTCAGCTCGATGACGTCCCTCAAACTCTTGATCCAGCAAAGTGTCGAGGGAGAGTTTCATCAGCATGATGGCGTGGTGACGGTGAAGTGATCCGCGCAGGGCTTCGCCTAAGCACTACGATAATATGACTGGAGGAGTAAACGGTGGAGGGGGGCACCGCACATGGCTAAGAACAATTGATGTGCCTTAGAGGTGCCCCCGCCCCCCGTATATAAAGGAGGGAGAGGGGAGGAGGCCGGCCTAGGGCGTGCCAAGTGGGAGGAGTCCCACTTGGACTCCTAGTCCAATTCGGCCCTCCTTTTCCTTTTACCGGAAGGGAAAAGGGGGAAGAAGAGGGAGGAGGAGAAGGAAAGGGGGCCGCGTCCCCTCCCCTAGTCCAATTCGGACTCCTTCCTTGGGGGGCACCCTTGTGGGATGCCTTGCCTCCCTCCTATGGCCCATATCTTTCCCCGGGGGGTTCCGGTAACCCCCCCCCTCGGTACTCCGTTATGTACCTAATACATTCCGAAACACTTCCCGTGTCTGAATACTATCGTCCAATATATCAATCTTTACCTCTCGACCATTTTGAGACTCCTCGTGATGTCCATGATCTCATCCGGGACTCTGAACAATCTTCGGTCACCAAAACACATAACTCATAATACAAATCATCATCGAACATTAAGCGTGCGGGCCCTACGGGTTCGAGAACTATGTAGACTTGAATGAGACACATCTTCGGTAAATAACCAACAACGGAACCTGGATGCTCATATTGGTTCCTACATATTCTACGAAGATCTTTATCGGCCAAACCGGAATGACAACATACGTCATTCCCTTTGTCATCGGTATGTTACTTGCCTAAGATTCGATCGTCGGTATCTTTATACCTAGTTCAATCTCGTTACCGACAAGTCTCTTTACTTGTTCTGTAATACATCATCCCGCAACTAACTCATTAGTCACATTGCTTGCAAGGCTTATCATGATGTGTATTACCGAGAGGGCTCAGAGATACCTCTCCGATACTCGGAGTGACAAATCCTAATCTCGATCTATGCCAATCCAACAAACACCTTCAGAGATACCTGTAGAGCATCTTTATAATCACCCAGTTACGTTGTGACGTTTGATAGCACACAGGGTATTTCTCTGGTATTCGGGAGTTGCATAATCTCATAGTCAAAGGAATATGTATAAGTCATTAAGAAAACAATAGCAATAAAACTTAACGACCATTATGCTAAGCTAACGGATGGGTCTTATCCATCACATCATTCTCCTAATGATGTGATCCCATTTATCAAATGACAACACATCTCTATGGTTAGGAAACATAACCATCTTTGATCAATGAGCTAGTCTAGTAGAGGCTTACTAGGGACACTGTGTTTTGTCTATGTATCCACACATGTATCAAGTTTCCGGTTAATACAATTCTAGCATGAATAATAAACATTTATCATGATATAAGGAAATATAAATAACAACTTTATTGTTGTCTCTAGGGCATATTTCCTTCAGTCTCCCACTTGCACTAGAGTCAATAATCTAGATTACATTGTAATGATTCTAACACCCATGGAGTCTTGGTGCTGATCATGTTTTGCTCATGGAAGAGGTTTAGTCAACGGGTCTACCACATTCAGATCTGTATGTATTTTGCAAATCTCTATGTCTCCCTCCTTGACTTGATCAGGGATGGATTTGAAGCGTCTCTTGATGTGTTTGGTTCTCTTGTGAAATCTGGATTCTTTCGCAAAGGCAATTGCTCCAGTATTGTCACAAAAAATTTCATTGGACCTGATGCACTATGACCTAGATCGGATATGAACTCCTTCATCCAGACTCCTTCATTCACTGCTTCCGAAGCAGCTATGTACTTCGCTTCACACGTAGATCCTGCCATGACGCTTTGCTTGGAACTGCACCAACTGACAGCTCCACCATTCAACATAAATACGTATCCAATTTGCGACTTAGAGTCATCTGGATCAGTGTCAAACCTAGCATCGACGTAACTATTTACAATGAGCTCTTTGTCACCCCCATAAATGAGAAACATATCCTTAGTCCTTTTCAGGTACTTCAGGATGTTCTTAACCGCTATCCAGTGATCCACTCTTGGATTACTTTGGTACCTCCCTGCTAAACTTATAGCAAGGCACACATCAGGTCTGGTACACACCACTGCATACATGATAGAACCTATGGCTGAGGCATAGGGAATGACTTTCATTTTCTCTCTATCTTCTGCAATGGTTGGGCATTGAGTCAGACTCAACTTCACACCTTGTAACACAGGCAAGTACCCTTTCTTTGATTGATCCATTTTGAACTTCTTCAAAACTTTATCAAGGCATGTGCTTTGTGAAAGTCCAATTAAGCGTCTTAATCTATCTCTATAGATCTTGATGCCCAATATATAAGCAGCTTCACTGAGGTCTTTCATTGAAAAATTCTTATTCAAGTATCCTTTTATGCTATCTAGAAATTCTATATCATTTCCAATCAACAATATGTCATCCACATATAATATTAGAAATGCTACAGAGCTCCCACTCACTTTCTTGTAAATACAGGATTCTCCGAAAGTCTATATAAACCATATGCTTTGATCACACTATCAAAGCGTATATTCCAACTCCGAGATGCTTGCACCAGTTCATAAATGGATCGCTAGAGCTTGCACACTTTGTTAGCACCTTTAGGATCGACAAAACCTTCTGGTTACATCATATACAACTCTTCTTTAAGAAATCCATTAAGGAATGCAATTTTGACGTCCATTTGCCAGATTTCATAATCATAAAATGCGATGATTGCTAACATGATTCAGACAGACTTAAGCATCGCTACGGGTGAGAATGTCCCATCTAATCAACTCCTTGAACTTGTTGAAAACCTTTCGCAACAAGTCGAGCTTTGTAGATAGTAACATTACCATCAGCGTCGGTCTTCTTCTTGAAGATCCATTTATTCTCTATGACTTGCCGATCATCGGGCAAGTCAACCAAAGTCCATACTTTGTTCTCATACATGGATCCCATCTCAGATTTCATGGCTTCAAGCCATTTCGCGGAATCTGGGCTCATCATCGCTTCCTCATAGTTCGTACATTCGTCATGGTCTAGTAACATGACTTCCAGAATAGGATTACCGTACGACTCTGGTGCAGAACATACTCTAGTTGACCTACGAGGTTCGGTAGTAACTTGATCTGAAGTTTCAGGATCATCATCATTAGTTTCCTCACTAATTGGTGTAGGCATCACGAGAACTGTTTTCTGTGATGAACTACTTTACAATTAAAGAGAAGGTACAATTACCTCATCAAGTTCTACTTTCCTCCCACTCACTTCTTTCGAGAGAAACTCTTTCTCTAGAAAGGATCCATTTTTAGCAACAAAGATTTTGCCTTCGGATTTGTGATAGAAGGTGTACCCAATAGTTTCTTTTGGGTATCCTATGAAGACGCACTTCTACAATTTGGGTTCGAGCTTATCAGGATGAAGCTTTTTCACATAAGAATCGCAATCCCAAACTTTAAGAAATGACAGCTTAGGTTTCTTCACAAACCACAGTTCATACGGTGTCGTCTCAATGGATTTAGATGGTGCCCTATTTAACATAAATGTGGCTGTCTTTAATGCATAACCCCAAAATGATAGTGGGAGATCGGTAAGAGACATCATAGATCGCACCATATCTAATAAAGTATGGTTACGACGTTCGGACACACCATTATGCTATGGTGTTCCAGGTGGCGTGAGTTGCGAAACTATTCCACATTGTTTTAAATGAAGACCAAACTCGTAACTCAAATATTCGCCTCCGCGATTAGATCGTAGAAACTTTATTTTCTTGTTACGATGATTTTCTTGTTACAAATCTGTTGCTCGCTCCATTGTTTCGGAGAACGGCGTTTTAGTCATGTTGCCAATGAGGCATGGTTCGCAAGTACCAAGTGATTCATGATCAAGTGATTCCAAAAGTCCATCTGCATGGAGTTTCTTCATGCGCTTTACACCAATATGACCTAAACGGCAGTGCCACATATATGTTGCACTATCATTATCAACTTTGCATCTTTTGGCATCAATATTATGAATAAGTGTATGACCACGATCGAGATTCAACAAAAATAGACCACTCTTCAAGGGTGCATGACCATAAAAGATATTACTCATATAAATAGAACAACCATTATTCTCTGATTTAAATGAATAACCGTCTCGCATCAAACAAGATCCAGATATAATGTTCATGCTCAACGCTGGCACCAAATAACAATTATTCAGGTCTAAAACTAATCCCGAAGGTAGATGTAGAGGTAGCGTGCCGACGGTGATCACATCAACCTTGGAACCATTCCTGACGCGCATCATCACCTCGTCCTTAGCCAATCTTCGTTTAATCCGTAGCCCCTGTTTCGAGTTGCAAATATGAGCAACAGAACCAATATCAAATACGCAGATGCTACTATGAGCATTAGTAAGGTACACATCAATAACATGTATATCAAATATACATTTGTTCACTTTGTCATCCTTCTTATCCGCCAAATACTTGGGGCAGTTCCGCTTCCAGTATCCAGTCCCTTTGCAGTAGAAGTACTCAGTTTCAGGTTTAGGTCCAGACTTGGGCTTCTTCCCGGGAGTGGCAACTTGCTTGCCATTCTTCTTGAAGTTATCCTTCTTTCCTTTGCCCCTTTTCTTGAAACTAGTGGTCTTGTTAACCATCAACACTTGATGCTCCTTCTTGATTTCTACGTCCGCAACTTTGAGCATAGCAAAGAGCTCGGGAATTGTCTTATCCATCCCTTGCATATTATAGTTCATCACGAAGCCTTTATAGCTTGGTGGCAGTGATTGAAGAACTCTGTCAATAACACTATCATCCGGAAGATTAACTCCCAACTGAGTCAAGTGGTTATGGTACCCGGACATTCTGAGTATGTGTTCACTGACAGAACTGTTCTCCTCCATTTTGCAGCTATAGAACTTGTTGGAGACTTCATATATCTCAACTCGGGCATTTGCTTGAAATATTAACTTCAACTCCTGGAACATCTCATATGGTCCATGACATTCAAAACGTCTTTGAAGTCCTGATTCTAAGCCGTAAAGCATGGCACACTGAACTATAGAGTAGTCATCAGACCACGTCTGCCAGACGTTCAAAGCGTCTACATTAGCAGGAGGGGGCTTTTCACCTAGCGGTGCATCAAGGACATAATTATTCTGTGTAGCAATGAGGATAATCCTCAAGTTACGGACCCAGTCCATGTAGTTGCTACCATCATCTTTCAACCTAGCTTTCTCTAGGAAATCATTAAAATTCAGGGGAACGGTAGCACGGGCCATTGATCTACAACATAGATATGCAAAAACTATCATGACTAAGTTCATGATAAATTAAGTTCAATTAATCATATTACTTAAGAACTCCCACTTAGATAGTCATCCCTCGAGTCATATAAATGATCACATGATCCGTGTCAACTAAACCATGTCCAATCATCACGTGAGATGGAGTAGTTTTCAATGGTGGACATCTCTATGCTGATCATATCTACTATATGATTCAGGTTCGACCTTTCGGTCTTAGTGTTCCGAGGCCATGTCTGTACATGCTAGGCTCGTCAAGTTTAACCCGAGTATTCCGCATGTGCAAAACTGTCTTTCACCTATTGTATGTGAACATAGAGCTTATCACACCCAATCATCACGTGGTGTCTCGGAACGACGAACTGTCGCAACGCGCATACTCAGGAAGAATACTTATACCTTGATTTTTTTAGTGAGGGATCATCTTATAATGCTATCGCTGTACTAAGAAAAATAAGACGCATAAAAGATAAACATCACATGCAATCAAAATATGTGACATGATATGGCCATCATCATCTTGTGCCTTTGATCTCCATCCTCAAAGCACCGTCATGATCTCCATCGTCACCGGCTTGACACCTTGATCTCCATCGTAGCATAGTTGTCGTCTCACAAACTATTGCTTCTACAACTATCGGTAACGCATAGTGATAAAGTAAAGCAGTTACATGGCGATTGCATTTCATACAATAAACCGACAACCATAAGACTCCTGCCAGTTGCCAATAACTTTAATAAAACATGATCATCTCATACAATAACGTATATCACATCATGTCTTGACCATATCACATCACAACATGCCCTGTAAAAACAAGTTAGACGTCCTCTACTTTGTTGTTGCAAGTTTTATGTGGTTGCTACAGGCTTCTAGTAAGAATTGTTCTTACCTACGCATCAAAACCACAACGATGTTTCGTCAAGTTTGATGTTTTAACCTTCAACAAGGACCCGCCGTAGTCAAATTTGTTTCAACTAAAGTTGGAGAAACAGATACCCGCCAGCCACCTTTATGTAAAACAAGTTGCATGTCTGTTGGTGGAACCGGTCTCATGAACGTGGTCATGTAAGGTTGGTCCGGGCTGCTTCATCCAACAATACCGCCGAATCAAAAATAAGACGTTGGTGGTAAGCAGTATGACTATCATCGCCCACAACTCTTTATGTTCTACTCGTGCATATCATCTATGTTGGGGAACATAGATATTTCAAAAAAAATCCTACGCACACGCAAAATCATGGTGATGCATAGCAATGAGAGGGGAGAGTGTCGTCCACGTACCCTCGTAGACTGTAAGTAGAAGCGTTATAACAACGCGGTTGATGTAGTCGTACGTCTTCACGATCGGCCAATCCTCAGTACCGAACATACGGCACCTCCGCGTTCAGCACACGTTCAGCTCGGTGATGTGATGTCTACTACACAACCTTCTTCTTGTAGACGTTGTTGGGCCTCCAAGTGCAGAGGTTTGTAGGACAGTAGCAAATTTCCCTAAAGTGGGTGACCTAAGGTTTATCAATCCGTGGGAGGCATAGGATGAAGATGGTCTCTCTCAAGCAACCCTGCAACCAAAAAACAAAGAGTCTCTTGTGTCCCCAACACACCCAATACAATGGCAAATTGTATAGGTGCACTAGTTCGGCGAAGAGATGGTGATACAAGTGCAATATGGATAGTAGATGTGGGTATTTGTAATCTGAAATTATAAAAACAGCAAGGTAACTAATGATAAAAGTGAGCGTAAACGGTATTGCAATGCTAGAAAACAAGGCCTAGGGTTCATACTTTCACTAGTGCAAGCTCTCTCAATAATAATAACATAATTGGATCATATACCCATCCCTCAACATGCAACAAAGAGTCACTCCAAAGCTACTAATAGCGGAGAACAAACGAAGAGATTATGGTAGGGTACGAAACCACCTCAAAGTTATCCTTTCCGCTTGATCTATTCAAGAGTTCGTAGTAAAATAACATGAAGCTATTCTTTCCGTTCGATCTATCATAGAGTTCATACTAGAATAACACCTTAAGACAAAAATCAACCAAAACCCTAATGTCACCTAGATAGTCCATTGTCACCTCAAGTATCCGTGGGTATGACTATACGATATGCATCACACAATCTCAGATTCATCTATTCAACCAACACAAAGTACTTCAAAGAGTGCCCCAAAGTTTCTACCGGAAAGTCAAGATGAAAACGTGTGCCAACCCCTATGCATAGGTTCATGGGCGGAACCCGCAAGTTGATCACCAAAACATACATCAAGTGGATCACGTGATATCCCATTGTCACCACAGATAAGCACGACAAGACATACATCAAGTGTTCTCAAATCCTTAAAGACTCAATCCGACAAGATAACTTCAAGAGGAAAACTCAATTCATCACAAGAGAGTAGAGGGGGAGAAACATCATAAGATCCAACTATAATAGCAAAGCTTGCGATACATCAAGATCGTGCCATAGAGAGAACACGAGAGAGAGAGATCAAACACATAGCTACTGGTACATACCCTCAGCCCCGAGGGTGAACTACTCCCTCCTCGTCATGGAGAGCGCCAGGATGATGAAGATGGCCACCAGTGAGGGATCCCCCCTCCGGCAGGGTGCCGGAATAGGCCCCCGAGAAGTTTTTGGTGGCTATAGAGGCTTGCGGCGGCGGAACTCCCGATCTATATTGTGTTCCGATGGTTTTAGGGTATATGGGAATATGTAGGTGAAAGAAGTCGGTCGGGGGAGCCTTGAGGGGCCCACGAGGGTGGAGGGCGCGCCCAGGGGGGTGGGTGCGCCCCCCTATCTCGTGGCCTCCTCGACGCTTCCCTAGCTTGCACTCCAAGTTCCCGGGATTGCTTCTGTTCCAAAAATAACTTTTTCGAAGGTTTCATTCCGTTTGGACTCCGTTTGATATTCCTTTTCTTCGAAACACTGAAATAGGCAATAAAACAACAATATGGGTTGGGCCTCCGGTTAATAGGTTAGTCCCAAAAGTAATATAAAAGTGTATAATAAAGCCTGTAATCATTCAAAACAGATAATAAAATAGCATGAATGCTTCATAAATTATAGATACGTTGGAGACGTATCAGCATCCCCAAGCTTAATTCCTGCTCGTCCTCGAGTAGGTAAATGATAAAAGAAAGAATTTATGAAGTGTGAATGCTAGAAGGTGCACAAGTTTGATCAATGATAATTTCAATCACCTTTTCTAGCATGATTATATGTCATAACAGTAGTTCATCTCATAAAACTTCTCAAGATCAAGTAACAAGCTATTCACATGTTAAAGCATAGACCATAAACTTTCTTGAAAACTAGCAAACTTCATTCTTAGTCATCAAACAATTACAATTCATCTTATTTTCAGGAAGGGTCTATGTCAGAGCTTTGATTTAGCAAACACCACATACTCAACTACCATATAGTATTCTACAATTGCTAACACTCACGCAATACTTATGGTTATGGAGTTTTAATCGGACACTGAGAAAGATAGGGGCTTATAGTGTTGCCTCCCAATGTATTCACCTTTGGGTGATGTCAACAATAATAGTTCATGCTAACTTACATCCAATTGGATATATATATATATATATATATATATATATATATATATATATATATATATATATATATATATCAGGATCTTTCCAACACGAGGTGCTTGCCAAAGGATAAAATGAAAAAGGGGAAAGGTGAAGATCACCTTGACTCTTGCATAAAGTAAAAGACATAAAGTAAAAGATAGGCCCTTCACAGAGGGAAGCAGAGGTTGTCATGCGCTTTTATGGTTGGATGCACAAAATCTTAATGCAAAAGAACGTCACTTTATATTGCCACTTGTATATGGACCTTTATTATGCAGTCCGTCGCTTTTATTGCTTCCATAACAAGATCGTATAAAGCTTATTTTCTTCACACTAATAGATCATACATATTTAGAGAGCAATTTTCATTGCATGCACCGATGACAACTTACTTGAAGGATCTTACTCAATCCATAGGTAGGTATGGTGGACTCTCATGGCAAAACTAGTTTAAGGATATTTGGAAGCACAAGTAGTATCTCTACTTGGTGCAAGGAATTTTGGCTAGCATGAGGGGGAAAGGCAAGCTCAACATGTTTGAATAATCCATGACAATATACTTTAACTGAGATGTGAGAAAACATAACCCATTATGTTGTCTTCCTTGTCCAACATCAAATCTTTAGCATGTCATACTTAATGAGTGCTCACAATTATAAAAGATGTCTAGGATAGTATATTTATATGTGAAATCTCTCTTCCTTCAATATTCTTTCATGAATTGTTCAAATGACCAATACAATGCTTGCTAACCTTTAATAAATTTACAACCTCTACTTCTTAGATGGGAAGTCATTACTCCCCATGGGATAAGCAAATGAAACATATATAATTTCATATTTATGACATTCAAATCATTCAACCATTTACTCATAGGATATAAGTGAAGCACATGAGTAAATGACAAACTACTCCAAAAAGATATAAGTGAAGATCAATGAGTAGCTAAATAATTATGTAACTATGTGAAGACTCTCTCTCATTTAAGAATTTCAGATCTTAAGTACTTTATTCAAACAGCAAGCAAAGCAAAAAATGACATTGCAAGGATAGCACAACTCATGTGAAGAAGCAAAAACTTAGGCTCAACCGATACTAACCGATAGTTGTTGAAGAAGAAAGGTGGGATGCCTAACGGGGCATCCCCAAGCTCAGATGCTTGAGACTTCTTGAAATATTATCTTGGGGTGCCTTGGGAATCCCCAAGCTTGAACTTTTGTGTCTCCTTAATTCCTCTCATGTCATGGTTTCTCTTTTTATCAAAAGCTTCATCCACACCAAACTCAACAAGAACTCGTGAGATAAGTTAGTATAAACCAATGAAAAACCTTATCATTTTCTACTATAACAAATCACTAAAATTATTATTCAACATTGCATACTGAATGCCTCTGCATATTTAATACTCCTTTCCTCAAATAGAATCATTAAACAAGCAAACATATGCAAACAATGCAAACATAACAGCAATCTGCCAAAACAGTATAGTCTGTAAAGAATGCAAGATTCACCATACTTCCCTAACTTCAAAAATTATGAGAAAAATACTACGTTGTAGAAGATTTATCAGATCTGAATATGCAAAAAGTTTCAACATTATATCATTCCTGACTTTTCTAGGGAATTTTTGCAACAGCGGTAAACTTTCTGTTTTCAAACAGCAACATGTATACTAGCAAAATAAGCATGGTAAAGGCTATCCTTAACATTTTTATTGAAAATATAGATGCAAAGCATTATTCTAAATAACAACAAGCAAATACTAACAAAAGAAAATGACTCTCCAAGCAAAACACATATCATGTGGTGAATAAAAATATAGCTCCAAGTAAAGTTACCGATGGACGAAGACGAAAGAGGGGATGCCATCCGGGGCATCCCCAAGCTTAGGCTCTTGGTTGTTCTTTAATATTACCTTGGGGTGCCTTGGGCATCCACAATCTTAGGCTCTTGCCACTCCTTATTCCATAGTCCATCGAATCCTTACCCAAAACTTGAAAACTTCACGACACAAAACTCAACAGAAAACTCGTAAGCTCCGTTAGTATAAGAAAATAAAACCACCATTTAGGTACTGTAATGAACTCATTCTAAATTCATATTGGTGTAATATCTACTGTATTCCAACTTCTCTATGGTTCATACCCTCTAATACTACTCATAGATTCATCAAAATAAGCAAACAACACATAAAAAACAGAATCTATCAAAAACAGAACAGTCTGTAGTAATCTGTATCAAACGTATACTTCTGGAACTCCAAAAATCCTACCAAATTAAGAAGTCCTACGAAATTTGTGTACCAATCCATAGCAAAAATAATAAGATCAGAAGAACGTTTCTGTGAATTATCAAAACTAGTTTACTGGGTGCAAAAGTTTCTGATTTTCAGCAGAATCAACACAACTATCACCGTAAGCTATCCTAAAGGTCTTACTTGGCACTTTATTGAAAAAAAGCTATAAAACATGATTACTACAGTAGCATAATCATGTGTACACACAAAAACAGTAAGGATAAATATTGGGTTGTCTCCCAACAAGCGCTTTTCTTTAATGCCTTTTAGCTAGGCATGATGATGACAATGATGCTCACATAAAAGATAAGGATTGAAATGTAACGGGAGCATCATGAAGCATATGACTAGCATATTTAAGTATAACCCACTTTCTATGCATAGGGATTTTGTGAGCAATCAGCTTATGGGAACAATAATCAACTAGCATAGGAAGGCAAAACAAGCATAGCTTCAAGATTTTCAACACATAGGGAGGAAACTTGATATTATTACAATTCCTACAAGCATATGTTCCTCCCTCATAATAATTTTCAGTAGCATCATGAATGAATTCAACAATATAACCAGCACCTAAAGCATTCTTTTCGTGATCTACTTGCATAGAAAATTTACTACTCTCGACATAAGCAAAATTCTTCTCATTCGGAATAGTGGGAGTATCATAAAAGACTTGAATACTATAAATTGTTTCCTCATTAAAAGAGTAATGTTCAGAAAAAGGGTAATCATAATCATGACAAGTTTTATAAATATAATCATCACTACTTTTTATAGCATAGGTTTCATCACTATAATCATCATAAGTAGCAACTTCGTTCTCATCATAATCAATTGAAACCTCTTCCAAGATAGTTGAATCATCACTAAATAAAGTTGACACTCTTCCAAATCCACTTTCCTATTCATCAAAATAAGATTCAACATCCTCCAAAATAGTGGGATCACTACTTCCTAAAGTTGACACTCTTCCAAACCCACTTTCATCAATATAATCATCATAGGTAAGAGGCATGCTATCATCATAACAACTTTACGTATCAAAACTTGGGATGCTAAAAATATCATCTTCATTAAACATAGCATCCCAAAGCTTGGGACAAACATTAATTTCAGCAAATATATTCTCAAATATGTCATTCTCATCAAACATAGCTTCCCCAAGCTTGTGGCTTTGCATATCATTAGCGTCATGGATATTCAAGGAATTCATACTAACAACATTGCAATCATGCTCATCATTCAAAGATTTAGTATCAAACATTCTACAGATTTCTTCTTCTAGCACTTGAGCACAATTTTCCTTTTCATCAAACTTACGAAAGATATTAAAAAGATGAAGCGTAAGAGATAAACTTAATTCCATTTTTTTGCAGTTTTCTTTTATAGAGTAAACTAGTGATAAAACAAGAACCTAAAAGATTCGATTGCAAGATCTAAAGATATACCTTCAAGCACTCACCTCCCCGGCAACAGCGCCAAAAAAGAGCTTGATGTCTACTACACAACCTTCTTCTTGTAGACGTTGTTGGGCCTCCAAGTGCAGAGGTTTGTAGGACAGTAGCAAATTTCCCTCAAGTGGATGACCTAAGGTTTATCAATCCGTGGGAGGCGTAGGATGAAGATGGTCTCTCTCAAGCAACCCTGCAACCAAATAACAAAGAGTCTCTTGTGTCCCCAACACACCCAATACAATGGAAAATTGTATAGGTGCACTAGTTCGGAGAAGAGATGGTGATACAAGTGCAATATGGATAGTAGATATGGGTATTTGTAATCTGAAATTATAAAAACAGCAAGGTAACTGATGATAAAAGTGAGCGTAAACGGTATTGCAATGCTAGGAAACAAGGCCTAGGGTTCATACTTTCACTAGTGCAAGTTCTCTCAACAATAATAACATAATTGGATCATATAATTATCCCTCAACATGAAACAAAGAGTCACTCCAAAGCCACTAATAGCGGAGAACAAACGAAGAGATTATGGTAGGGTACGAAACCACCTCAAAGTTATCCTTTCTGCTCGATCTATTCAAGAGTCCGTAGTAAAATAACATGAAACTATTCTTTCCGTTCAATCTATCATAGAGTTCATACTAGAATAACACCTTAAGACACAAATCAACCAAAACCCTAATGTCACCTAGATACTCCATTGTCACCTCAAGTATCCGTGGGCATGATTATACGATATGCATCACACAATCTCAGACTCATCTATTCAACCAACACAAAGTACTTCAAAGAGTGCCCAAAAGTTTCTACCGGAAAATCAAGGCGAAAACGTGTGCCAACCCCTATGCATAGGTTCATGGGCGGAACCCGCAAGTTGATCACCAAAACATACATCAAGTGGATCACGTGATATCCCATTGTCTCCACAGATAAGCACGGCAAGACATACATCAAGTGTTCTCAAATCCTTAAAGACTCAATCCGACAAGATAACTTCAAGAGGAAAACTCAATTCATCATAAGAGAGTAGAGGGGGAGAAACATCATAAGATCCAACTATAATAGCAAAGCTCGCGATACATCAAGATCGTGCCATAGAGAGAACACGAGAGAGAGAGAGAGATCAAACACATAGCTACTGGTACATACCCTCAGCCCCGAGGGTGAACTACTTCCTCCTTGTCATGGAGAGCGCCAGGATGATGAAGATGGCCACCGGTGAGGGATCCCCCCCTTCGGCAGGGTGCTGGAACGGGCTCCCGAGAGGTTTTTGGTGGCTATAGAGGCTTGCGACGGTGGAACTCCCGATCTGTATTGTGTTTCGATGGTTTTAGGGTATATGGGAATATATAGGCGAAAGAAGTCGGTCGGGGGAGCCTCGAGGGGCCCATGAGGGTGGAGGGCGCGCCCAGGGGGGTGGGCGCGCCCCCTATCTCGTGGCCTCCTCGATGCTTCCCTAGCTTGCACTCCAAGTTCCCGGGATTGCTTCTGTTCCAAAAATAACTTTTCCGAAGGTTTCATTCCGTTTGGACTCCGCTTGATATTCCTTTTCTTCGGAACACTGAAATAGGCAATAAAACAACAATATGGGCTGGGCCTCCGGTTAATAGGTTAGTCCCAAAAGTAATATAAAAGTGTATAATAAAGCCCGTAATCATTCAAAACTGATAATAAAATAGCATGAATGCTTCATAAATTATAGATACGTTGGAGACGTATCATGACGTCCCGTGAACTCACGATCCAGTAGAGCTCGAAGGAGAGTTTCGTCAGCACGACGGCGTGATGACGATGTTGATGAAGTTACCGACGCAGGGCTTCGCCTAAGCACTGCTACGATATGATCGAGGTGGATTATGGTGGAGGGGGCACCGTACACGGCTAAGAGATCAATGACCAATTGTTGTCTCTTGGGGTGCCCCCTTCCCCCGTATATAAAGGAGCTAGGGGGAGGCGGCCGGCGAGGAGGTGGGCGCGCCAAGGGGGGAGTCCTACTCCCACCGGGAGTAAGACTCCTCCTTTCCTAGTAGGAGTAGGAGAAGGGGGAAGGAGGAGAGAGGGGGGGGGGGAACGAAAGGGGGGCGCCGCCCCCTCCTTGTCCAATTCGGACTAGAGGGGGAGGGGGCGCACGACCCTGCCTTGGCCGCCCGTCGTCTTCTCCACTAAGGCCCATATGGCCCATTATACTCCCCGGGGGGTTTCGGTAACCCCCCAGTACTCCGGTATATGTCCAAAACCTCTCGAAACACTTCTGGTGTCCGAACATAGTCATCCAATATATCGATCTTTATGTCTCGACCATTTTGAGACTCCTCGTCATGTCCTAGATCATATCCGGAACTTCGGTTCATCAAAACATATGAACTCATAATACCGATCGTCACAGAACTTTAAGCGTGCGGACCCTACGGGTTCGAGAACTATCTAGACATGACCGAGACATGTCTCCGGTCAATAACCAATAGCGGAACCTGGATGCTCATATTGGTTCCTACATATTCTATGAAGATATTTATCGGTCAAACCGCATAAAAACATACGTTGTTCCCTTTGTCATCGGTATGTTACTTGCCCGAGATTCGATCATCGATATCTCAATACCTAGCTCAATCTCGTTATCGGCAAGTCTCTTTACTCGTTCCGTAATGCATCATCCTCCAACTAACTTATTAGTCACATTGCTTGCAAGGCTTATAGTGATGTGCATTACCGAGAGGGCCCAGAGATACCTCTCCGATAAACGGAGTGACAAATCCTAATCTTGATCTACACCAACTCAACAAGTACCATTGGAGACACCTGTAGAGCACCTTTATAATCATCCAGTTACGTTGTGACGTTTGGTAGCACACAAAGTGTTCCTCCGGTAATCGGGAGTTGCATAGTCTCATAGTCATAGGAACATGTATAAGTCATGAAGAAAGCAATAGCAGTAAACTGAAACCGATCAAGTGCTAAGCTAACGGAATGGGTCAAGTCAATCACATCATTCTCCTAATGATGTGACCCCGTTAATCAAATGACAACTCATGTCTATGGTTAGTGAGGGAGTCCTGGACTAGGGGGTGTCCGGATAGCCGGATTACCACCATCAGTCGAACTATCATCGGCCGGACTATCATCATCGACCGGACTCCAAGACTATGAAGATACAAGATTGAAGACTTTGTCCCGTGTCCGGATGGGACTTTCCTTGGCGTGGAAGGCAAGCTTGGCGATACGGATATGTAGATCTCCTACCATTGTAACCGACTCTATGTAACCCTAGCCCTCTCTGGTGTCTATATAAACCGGATGGCTCTAGTCTGTAGGACAACCAACCAACATCAACCCTTACAATCATACCATAGGCTAGCTTCTAGGGTTTAGCCTCCTTGATCTCGTGGTAGATCCACTCTTGTAAACATCCACAATATCATATCAATCAAGCAGGACGTAGGGTTTTACCTCCATCAAGAGGGCCCGAACCTGGGTAAAACATCGTGTCCCTTGTCTCCTGTTACCATCCGCCTAGACGCACAGTTCGGGACCCCCTACCCGAGATCCGCCGGTTTTGACACCGACATTGGTGCTTTCATTGAGAGTTCCTCTGTGTCTTCACCGATAGGCTTGATGGTCTCTTCGATCAACAACGACGCAGTCCTGGGTGAGACTTTTATCCCCGGACAGATCTTCGTATTCGGTGGCTTCGCACTGCGGGCCAACTCATTTGGCCATCTGGAGCAGATCGAAAGCTACGCCCCTGGCCGTCAGGTCAGGTTTGGAAGCCTAAACTTCACGGCCGATATCCGCGGGGACCTGATCTTCGACGGATCCGAGCCACAGTCGAGCGTGCCGCACTGTCACGATGGGCATGACCTAACTCTGCCGCCGGACAGTACTCTGGAGGCCGCACACGAATCCGCTCCGACCCATAGTCCGGAGCCGATCGCGCAGATCGAGGACGGGTGGCTGGACACCGCCTCGGGAGCTGCAACTTCCACAGCGAAGGAGCCGAACACTGACCTCGTCCCGCATAAAGCCCATGACTCCGAGGTGCCGCACTCCCTACCAGACTCCGAACCTCCTGCGCCCCTGCCAGTCGAATCCGATTGGGCGCCGATCATGGAATTCACCGCTGCGGACATCTTTCAGCACTCACCCTTCGGGGACATCTTAAATTCGCTGAAGCATCTCTCGCTATCCGGAGAGCCCTGGCCGGACTACGGCCAGGATGGTTGGGACGCGGACGACGAAGAAATTCAAAGCCCACCCACCACCCACTTCATAGCCACCGTCGACGATCTAACCGACGTACTCGACTACGACTCCGAAGACATCGACGGTATGGATGACGATGCCGGAGACTATCAAGAACCAGTGCCTACGGGACACTAGAAGACCACCTCATCATACGACATATACATGGTGGACACCCCAAAAGACGGGGATGGCGAAGAAGCAGCGGAGGCCGATTCCTTAAAGAAACAGCCCAAGCGCCGACGTCAGCGGCGCCGCTCTAAATCCCGCCACAGCAAGAATGGAGATTCCGGCATAGGAGATAATAACACCCCAGAAAGTGCCGAAGATAACCCCCTCCAGCAAGATTCAGCACAGAAGGAGGCAGAAGCAAGCCCTCAAGAGAGGGCGGCAGACGAAGAGGTCGAGGATGATAATTACATACCTCCCTCCGGAGACGAGGCAAGCCTCGACGACGACGAATTCGTCATGCCTGAGGATCCCGTCGAACAAGAGCGTTTCAGACGCAGGCTAATGGCCACAACAAACAGTCTAAAGAAAAAGCAGCAACAGCTTCAAGCTGATCAAGACCTGCTGGCCGACAGATGGACCGAGGTCCTCGCGGCTGAAGAGTATGAACTCGAACGCCCCTCCAAAAGCTACCCAAAACGCAAGTTGCTCCCCCGACTAGAGGAGGAAGCATACAAACCGGCAGCACTAGCGCACAATACGGCAGACCGACCACCTCGTGGCCGCGACAGAGAGGCATGTAATCCCTCCACCAAAACCGTACCCCGGCACCGCTCAAAAAGCGCGAAGCCACGGGGGAACGCGCCGGACTTGCGGGACATATTGGAGGACAAGGCAAGACAATCCAGATCTATCTATGGATCACGTGGGCGCCCCAAGACCCACGACGAATACCGTCGCGCCGGATACAACTACTCCGGCCGGGCCGAACACAGCAGACAACGCTCTCTTGAGCTACGTCGCGATATTGCTCAATACAGAGGCGCCGCACACCCACTATGCTTCACTGACGAAGTAATGGATCATCAAATCTCTGAAGGGTTTAAACCCGTTAACATCGATTCGTACGATGGCACAACAGCCCCGCGGTTTGGATTGAGGATTATCTCCTTCATATACATATGGCCCGCGGCGACGATCTTCACGCCATCAAATATCTCCCGCTCAAGCTTAAAGGACCAGCTCGCCATTGGCTTAACAGACTGCCCGCAGAGTCAATTGGATGCTGGGAAGACCTGGAAGCCGCATTCCTCGACAACTTCCAGGGCACATATGTGCGACCACCGGACGCAGATGACCTAAGCCACATAATCCAGCAGCCAGACGAATCGGCCAGGCAATTCTGGACACGGTTCTTAACAAAGAAAAATCAAATCGTCGACTGTCCGGATGCGGAGGCCCTCGCTGCCTTCAAACATAACATCCGCGACGAGTGGCTGGCCCGGCAATTAGGACAGGAGAAGACGAAATCCATGGCAGCCCTCACATCACTCATGACCCGCTTCTGTGCGGGAGAGGATAGCTGGCTAGCTCGCAGCAACAATCTCAGCAAAAATGCTGGCAGTCCGGATACCAAGGACCACAATGGCAGGTCGCTTCGAAACAAAAACAAACGCCGCATTAACGGCGACAGCAATGAGGATACGGCAGTCAATGCCGGATTCCGAGGCTCCAAACCCGGTCAACGGAAGAAGCCATTTAAAAGAACCACTCCGGGCCCATCCAATTTGGACCGAATACTCGACCGCTCTTGTCAAATACATGGAACCCCCGAAAGGCCAGCTAACCACACCAACAGAGATTGTTGGGTATTCAAGCAGGCAAGCAAATTAATTGCCGAAAACAATGACAAGGGGCTACACAGCGATGACGAGGAAGAGACCCGACCGCCGAACAACAGAGGACAGAAGGGATTCCCCCCTCAAGTTCGGACGGTAAATATGATATACGCAACGCATATACCCAAGAGGGAGCGGAAGCGTGCACTAAGGGACGTATACGCGATGGAGCCAGTCGCCCCAAAATTCAACCCATGGTCCTCTTGCCCGATCACTTTCGATCGAAGAGACCATCTGACCAGTATCCGCCATGGCGGATTCGCCGCATTGGTTTTAGACCCAATCGTTGATGGTTTTCACCTCACGAGAGTCCTGATGGACGGCGGCAGTAGCCTGAACCTGCTTTATCAGGATACAGTGCGCAAGATGGGCATAGACCCTTCAAGGATTAAACCTACAAAGACGACCTTCAAAGGCGTCATACCAAGTGTTGAGGCCAATTGTATGGGCTCAGTCACACTGGAAGTGGTCTTCGGATCCCCGGATAATTTCTGGAGCGAGGAGTTAATCTTCGATATAGTCCCGTTCCGCAGTGGCTATCACGCTCTGCTCGGACGAACCGCGTTCGCAAAATTCAACGCGGTGCCGCATTATGCATACCTTAAGCTCAAGATGCCAGGCCCTCGTGGAGTCATCACGGTCAATGGAAACACGGAACGCTCCCTCCGAACGGAGGAACATACAGCGGCTCTCGCGGCAGAAGTACAGAGTAGCCTTTTAAGGCAATTCTCGAGTCCGGCCGTTAAACGACCGGACACAGCCAAACGCGCCCGGAGCAACATCAACCAAGACCACCTGGCACGTTCCGAGCACGCGTAGCAGTGCGGCCTCAACCCCAGCCCTCGCACAATTGCAAGACAAACTCTCCGCGTACATAATTACGCCCTGGAGATACCATGGGCATAGGGGGAGAGGCACGACCACAACAGACCCAGAGTGCGGTTCGACCACACCAGGGGTTCCCAAGTGTGTCGCTCTTTTTATCTTTTATTTTTCTCTTTTTTATATATACAGGACTCTGTCCGGCGGCGAACCTGCCGAACTCATGATGCAACAGCCAGGGAGGGACAACGGCTGCGACGAACACTCAGGTGGTCTCCATTACGAGCATTAAATTTGTTAAATAGACCATTCCGCGGCCTACCCCTGGAGGGAGACGCCTTTCATTCGTCCAATCCCTTGCTTTCCGCACTATTTGTATCATACCGCACTCATAGCAGACCTTCTTGAATAAAATGCAGCACTTTTGCCCATAATTGCATTACTTTATATATATGTTCATTTACGACATGTTGCATCCGTATATTTTGGTACGGCCAAATACACCAGGGGCTTATGTTCCCCGTATTATGGTGTGATAAAGTCCGAACACTTTCACAAGTGCGGCACCCCGAACTTATAGCATTATATGAATCGGCTCCGAATCATGTCTTGGGTCAATAGTTGGGTTTGCCCGGCTCCCATGTTTGGCACCTTACGTTCCGTTCTATCGGCTAAGGTAGCACTGGGAGAACCACTGCGATTGCGCCCCGGTTGAGCCGGGTTAACGCCTCAGTGGAGAAAGCTAAAACTGACTGTCATGATAAGGCGAGAGACTGGTCGCTGTTCGAGAGGTTTTTTCGGGTCCTTAAAGACCTACGCCGCTTCGAGCGAAGTTCCGGATAATATCCGACGAAGGCGTGGATAGCGCCCCAAATTTGGTCTTCCGAATACTAGGGGCTTCCGAAATTTAAAATTATAGAATTCTATGGCTAAGTGAGAGTGTTCAAGCACTATAAGTCCGGTTGCCTTGTTCGTTGTGTTGAGCGCCTCCCTAGATGGACCCAACAATGGGAACAAGAGTGCTCAAGTTTATCCCAAACACTCCAGCACTCGCGGCATGGGGGCTGAAGCCGACGACTTGCCATCTCTCAGATTTAATAAACGGCCGCACAGAAGGTAATATTTTAAATTAAACAAGCGTTGCTTAGCGCATATGAACAAAGTTTTCAGCGCACAGGATAATACATAGCGAGCTTACTCAATAATTACATCTCGGGGGCACTCATCTGCAATCTTGCGGGCACCCTTCAGGAAAGTCCTATAGTACATCTCGGGTGTACGATATTCCTTGCCCGCTGGTGGCGCGTCAGTGATTAGCTTCTCCGCATCCAGCTTGCCCCAATGCACCTTTGCGCGGGCAGGGGCCCGACGAGCACCTTCAATACAGACGGAGCGCTTGATGACCTCCACCCAGGGGCATGCATCCACCAGGCGCCACACGAGGCCGAAGTAGCTCCCAGGCATGGCCTCTCCAGGCCACAGCCGGACTATGAGGCCCTTCATGGCCTCCTCAGCTACGTAGTGGAGTTTGACCAGCTGCTTCAGCTGGTCGCTAGGAGGCACCGGATGGCCGGCCTCAGCATACTGAGACCAGAAGACCTTCTCCATTGAGCTTCCATCCTCACCACGGTAGAATGCGGCGGCATCGGATACACTGCGAGGCAAATCTGCAAATGCCCCTGGAGAGCTCCGAATTTGGGTAAGTGTCAGGTAGTTTACATTAACATGCTTGCTTTGCATGAAAAATGCCTTACCCGCCGCTATTTTCTTCACATCTTCCACCTACTGAAGGGCCTTATGGGCCTCGGCCTTGGCGGCTTTGGCACTTTCGAGAGCCGAGGCAAGCTCGGACTCTCGAGTCTTTGAGTCACGCTCCAAACTCTCATGCTTTTCCATGAGAGCCTGGAGCTCTTGCCGAACTGCCGCCACCTGCGCCTCCCGCTTTTCTCGCTCTGTCCGTTCTGCAGCCGCACTGCGTTCGGCCACGGACACGGCCTCCTTCAGGGTTGCCACCTCGTTCATGGCCCCTGCAGTACCCATGTTATCCTTGTTATTCTTTTATTGCAACCTAAATCCTTTTCTGTAAGGTAACTATTCAAAGTGGTGTTACTCACCTTCTTTGTCCTCGAGCTGCTTCTTGGCACGGCCGAGCTCTTTCTCGGACCGCTCGAGATCTTGCTTTAATGCACCAACCTCCGCAGTCAGTGTAGCAGAGGTCAGCAGCGCAGCCTGCAACCCATATTGACATAACTTTTTAGCAACCCTGCGTATATCTTTTTAGATCCTCAGTCCGGCTTTTCTTTCCGAACACCGAACTGAGCATCAGGGGCTACTGTCTATGCGGTATTACATTGCATATTTTTAAACTCCTTACCTCAAAGCCTGATAGAAGGCTACTGCAGGCTTCGGTCAGTCCGCTCTTGGCGAGCTGTACCTTCTGAATCACCGCACTCATAATAGTGCGGTGTTCTTCCTCGACGGAAGCGCTCTGGAGCGCCTCCAACAAATTGTCCGGCGCCTCCGGTTGGACGGAAGCCGCCGGCGTCACGGTCTTGCCCTTCTTGCGAAGGGGCCGCCGGCCGGACTCCGGAACCACTGCGGGTTCCGACGTGGAGACCGGCGCAAAGTCCGGGAGGCCGCCTTGTGGCGCCTCCGGAGCCTCCCCCTGATGGGTCCCTTCTTGGGACCCCACCTCGGCATCCTCAGTGGCGCGAGGGGTGGAGGCCGTCGGGATGGAATCCACATCCGACGGAGCCAACGACCCGCTCGATGAAGCAGGGAGATCATCATCGGCCGGACTGCAGGCGGTATGCGACATTAGAAGGACGCTATGTGACATAAAAAGAAATTATAAATCATTCAGGAATCCGGATACTTACGATCTCGCCGGAGGCCTGGCCCTTGAAGGCCATTCTTCCTCGCCAACGTTGATGTTGGCGGAGCTGTTCGGGGGAATAGTCCTTCCCCTCTTGGACCCTTCGGCCTCCCATGTTGGGGAAGCCTTCCTCTTCCTCTCTCCCTCCTCTAGGAGAGAGTCCTCTTTCTCCTCCTCGTTTTCGGGGGAGGAGTCCGCCTCGGAGTCGTCAGACACCTGAAAATGGGAACTCTTTCGAGTACCCGTGGCCTCCTTCTTGGCCTTCTTCTTCGGCACCACGTGCGGTGCCGGAACCAGCAGCCTCGCTAGACGGGCGTCTACTGGGTTTTCTGGCATGGGAGCCGGGCAGATGAGCTACTCCGCCTTCTTCATCCAGTCCTGTCAAAGGAAAAGGGGAAATTAAAACCCGCATAGAGTCAAACTATGAAAAGCAAGTGTCTCGTAAAGGGGTAGAATCACTTACCTCGTCAGCTTGGCGCTGCGAGCGAAATCCGCGATCTTCGGTCGCGGATGCGGGGGCTTCGGCGCCCTTAAACAGCACCCTCCAGGCGCCTTCGTACGTCGTGTCGAAGAGCCCGCTGAACGCCTAGTGCTGTTCCGGATCGAACTCCCACAGGTTGAATGCCCGCTCTTGGCATGGGAGAATCCGGCGGACGAGCATGACTTGGACCACGTTAACCAGCCTGAGCTTCTTCACCAGCTTCTGGATACATGCTTGGAGTCCCGTCACCTCCTCCGAACTACCCCACAGCAAGCCCTTCTTTTTCCAGGAGGTGAGCTGCATGGGGATACCAGATCTGAACTCGGGGGCCGCCGCCCATGAAGGGTCGTGCGGCTCGATGATATAGAACCACCCCGATTGCCACCCCTTGACGGATTCCACGAAGGCCCCTTCGAACCAAAGGACGTTGGGCATCTTGCCCAACATGGCGCCTCCGCACTCCGCTTGAGTGCCCTTCACTACCTTCGGCTTGACATTGAAGGTCTTGAGCCACAAGCCGAAGTGGGGCTGGATGCAGAGGAAGGCCTCGCACACGACGATAAACGTCGAGATGTTGAGGATGAAGTTCGGCGCCAGATCATGGAAATCCAGGCCGTAGTAGAACATGAGCCCCCGGACAAAGGGGTGAAGTGGAAAGCCCAGTCCGCGGAGGAAGTGGGGAAGGAAAACGACCCTCTCATGGGGCCTGGGGGTGGGGATGAGCTGCCCCTCATCGGGCAGCCGGTGCGCGATGTCGCCGGACAGATAGCCGGCGCTGCGCAGTCTTTCGATGTGCTCCTCCGTAACGGAGGAGGTCAACCATTTGCCTCCCGCTCCAGACATGGTCGGAGAAGGTTGAGATGAGATGCGCGAACTTGGGCGCTGGAGCTCGAGTGCGCGGAGATGGATGAGCAAAGGAGGAAGAAGGCGTAGGTGAAAAGGTGAATCCTTATCCCTTATATAGGAGGATGAAGTCTATGCGTCTCCCACCTGCCTGGTAAAACTCGCTTATCTCCCAAGCATCACCATCAATGGCGCGGTTGGGTTACCCACGTCCGTATTGATGAGAATCCCGGATTAAGGGGGAACACGATCTCTGCTTCGACAAGACATGCCAAGGGAACCGCTTCGCTAAATGCGCTGAGGTGGTAAAGTAAAAAACTATTCAAATGGCTTGGTGGTGGTGTGACGTCATGCCGCAAAAAACGTCAGCAGATCGAACTTGTGTATATATTATTCTCTCTACGGTGGAATGTGGAATTTATTTTGTAGAGCCGGACACTATCCTGGTGTTCACAATCTTCTACGAATTATTCGGAGGAGGAACCCGCCTTGCAATGCCGAACAATATGCGCGCTGGACTCATCGTCATTGAAGCCTGGTTCAGGGGCTACTGAGGGAGTCCTGGATTAGGGGGTGTCCGGATAGCTGGATTACCACCATCGGCCGAACTATCATCGGCCGAACTATCATCATCGACCGGACTCCAAGACTATGAAGATACAAGATTGAAGACTTCGTCCCGTGTCCGGATGGGACTTTCCTTGGCGTGGAAGGCAAGCTTGGCAATACGGATATGTAGATCTCCTACCATTGTAACCGACTCTATGTAACCCTAGCCCTCTCCGGTGTCTATATAAACTGGATGGCTCTAGTCCGTAGGACAACCAACCAACATCAACCCTTACAATCATACCATAGGCTAGCTTCTAGGGTTTAGCCTCCTTGATCTCGTGGTAGATCCACTCTTGTAAACATCCACAATATCAATATCAATCAAGCAGGACGTAGGGTTTTACCTCCATCAAGAGGGCCCAAACCTTGGTAAAACATCGTGTCCCTTGTCTCCTGTTATCATCCGCCTAGACGCACAGTTCGGGACCCCCTACCCGAGATCCGCCGGTTTTGACACCGACAGTTAGGAAACTTGTCGTGGTTTTGTCACGGCAGATGTCCTTAGTGTCAGGACTTAGTCGCGAGGCCAACGCATCTATGTGGTAGCTTGAGAGGGGTTGAGTGGAATCGAGAGACACAACACAAGACAGGGATTTAGACAGCTTCGGGCCCCGGGAAACATCATCCGGTAAAAACCCTACATGCTGTTTGAGGCTAGGTCTCATTATCATCACGGGGGAGTCGCCGTAAACCGGCTCTCCTCTTTGTGTCTAGCCCTAGAGATTATTGATTGTTGTCTGTCTCTCTTTGGGGAGCCCTGCCCCTCCTTATATATGTTGAAGGGGCGAGTTACATGTGGTGTCCTATTAGGATTAGGACTAGTCTATCTCTAATACAAACCGGATACAAGTCCTGGTCTTAACTCTTTGTAAGGTAAATATTCCTTTCCTCTTAAACTGGCCCACCATAATATGAACCGGCCTTCATGAACCGCCAGACGGGCCACCGGGTCTTGTCGCTCCTCTGGCCCGCCTGCCGGATTACCAATGAACTGTAAACCGTCTAGTCTGTGCAGGTCACCGGTGAATCGCCAAGTCCGGCCGGCTTATCCTTCCGGCCGGTTTACGCCGCGGGGCATATCCCCGACATTAGCCCCCAAGTTTAGCTTGGATTTATCCATGGTAAACTTATGCTGCAAAAATAAACACAAGAACAAATTTGACAGGTTGTGCTCTGGATCAAGAATTCTTGTAAACCGGCACCTGATCGTCCTTAAGTCCTTGTCATTTCCTCCTTCTAGAAAATCCGGGTTAATAACCAGCTTCATACTCAAATTGCTGATGTTGGTTTCTTATAGAAAAAATATTGTGAAGAATAATCCACTTGAGTCGGCTTCCAAAGCGTCAGTTTAAGAAATATTGGTCTTGAAATACTCATTTGATATTCGGCCAGTTTGAAGATGTAGAACTTGCCGGTTTACGATAACCACCATTGTCGGGTTATAAAAACTGATAATTCCGGGTCATGATTGTTTCCAACGCCGGTTCATGATTGTTGCCAACGCTGGTTCAATCTGGTTTGCTCCAAACTGAAAATTTGGAAGATACTTCTCCCTTATATCCATATTACCTGTAGCCCCCAAGTCTTGAACAAAACAAAGTTATGGTTTAAGACTTGCTTCAATATCAATACTGCCACTTTTGAAGAAATCCATGTTGTTCATCCCAGTCACTAGTAAAAACTGAACACTCCATATTATGTAGCCCCCAAGTGCCGGGTAGTTATGCTTGCAGCAACCAGGGACTTGAAATTGCCTTATACTCATAAAAACTTCAACCAGTGTAGCCCCCAAGAGCCGGGTCATTATGCAATAATGAACAGGGACTTTGTAGGTATAATCATGTAGATTTGAGCAATGATGTGTAGCCCCCAAGGGCCGGCTCAGTAAGATAATATTGAGCTGGGACTTTAATATATACTTCAATGAAAATAACATCATATGATGTAACCCTCATCATGGGACTTGAATCCACGTCCACAAGGTTAAGAGCCTTGTGCTTTACCAACTGAGCAGTGGACTCTTCAATATAATGAATAAAAAGCTTTGTACCTTCAACTATTGACAGGAGCAATTGGTAGCCCCCAAGGGCCAGCTCATTATAATGTGATGAGTCGGGTCTTCAATAAGATGAACAAAGAATGACTTTGCATTAGCCCCCAAGTGTCATGGTGCATGCTTGCAGCGACATGAGACTTGCATAATTGATGTAATCTCAACTTAAATAATGTATCCCCCAAGTGCCGGGTTGTAAGCCTGCAGCAACTCGGGACTATTCCTTCAATTGTAGAATAAAAATCATATCCATTGATAATATGATAGCCATTGCGCTAAAGCGACTTTGAAAACCTTAATCATAATACTGGTTATTGATAACCATAATAGAAATCCAGCCATGTTGGCTATTTGAATAATATACCCAATGATTTATAAGCACATAATTCCAATGGCGCAGTCCAAATATATGTTGGCGACTTATAGTCCAAAGCCAGGCCGGTTTATAATCATGCTTTATTCAACCTGTTTCTGCATACAACAAGTTTAAAGTGTCCTGGCGGTTTACCGCCGGACGGGTCATAATGCCCAACATATAACCTGGGTTTATAACCAAGGTTGCACTTAAGAATAATCAAATATGAAATATATCATACCTGTGATATTGAATCACATTGCTGGTTTTACCAACTTTTTGTAGTAGGGGTGATAATCCCAATCTTGAGTACTGATAACTCCTTCCATATTGTGTCGGTTTATGATAAAACCGCACCGGGTTATGATAGACACCGGATTATCCATATACAATACTGGCGACATGTAGTGGAACCAGACCGGATTATAATTGGTCATGTACTGACAATTTGTAATTGAAAGTCAAGCTGGGTTAATGAACGCCGGTTTACTCCATAATAGGATGATAATAGAAAATCAAACCGAGCAGATGGCCCCCGGATCAGGACTTGACCGTGTTCCGTCAATTTGTAATTGATAGTTGAACCGGATTAAAACGTTGTTGGTTTAAAAAACACAACAAAAATCAAATAACAGTTATGAAAAAAAATATGGAAGCAAAGGCAATGATAAAAACCGTTTGCAAGAATATGCTATACTGAGCTGTTCAGATGGTATTACCATGGTCGGACAGGATCAAGGCCCCCAATAGGAGTGACAATGATTCAAGTCAGCCAGGTCCCCAAATGACTCGTGGCATATATGCCAGATCAAGAGGCGTGACAATGGTTCGGGTTCGACCATGCCCCCAAGTGATTTTGTGGCCTTAGGCCGACCAAGAGGCGTGACTGGTTCAGACTTGACCATGTCCCCAAATGATCTCGTGGCTGTCGCCTATCAAAGGGTGTTCGTTGGTTCGGACACGACCAAGGCCCCCAGTGATATATAAAAAGCAAATGTCAAGGGGTAAACCGGAGTCCGCTTTAAAAACAGAGCCACTCCATGTAACCATGCATGATAAGAAAGATAGAGACCCCTCTTTATGAAGCAGAAGCCCCCATGTGATCAATAATATGTTAGGCCAATAAGGCAGGATACCCATGTTTGAACCGCGCATCATGGCAGCAGGTCCTCTTTGGTAATTTTTAACTTTTTTGCAAGAGATAAATTCTTCTTGAACCGGGATCTTGAACCGGATAGTGAGAGCTTCAAGCTTTGTGGGAGAACAGACGTCCCTTAAACAGGATTGCAAACCGGAATCTTCATTTTCAGCCGGAAATTTTCTGACAGCCTTTCAACTCGAACTTTCGAGAAATTAATTCCTTTTTGAACCGGACATTGTTAAACCGGATTTGAGAGCTTCAAAGCTTCGTGTGAGACAAATTCCCCTTGAACCGGATTGTAAACCGGATATTTGAGAGCTTCAGTGAGACTGACTTCCCTTGAACCGGATTGTAAACCGGAATCCTTTCTGATGATCCGGAACTTCCTCATTGAGCCGGGATTTTGTAACTGTCATATACTTTCTAAGCCGGAAATTTTCTGACGGCCTTCAAATAATAGTAGCCTCCGGGACCGGGTTATCTTTCCCTCCATCGTCCCGGGGTTCTTAAATTTGCTGAAACTGGCAAGATTTGCTGAGTCATGTCATTGTAGCCCCCGAGTCTCAAAGGTGACTCGAGGAGTTGGCTTGAGACTCTCCATATGTGACCATGATGTAAACCAATACGAGTCATTCAACGTCTTAGTGATATAACTTGTCCTACACAGGAGAAATTGCAAACCAGAGTAATTGCTCTTTAAAAAAAACAATATAAAAAAATATACTGAATGGATTTCACCTGATATGTTATGCCAGAAATTATCCGCCGCGGAGTTAATGATCACTAGATGAGGCTAAAAGCCATCACGGGCAAGTCGGCCGAAGCCACGACGATTTAAACCGGAGCGGACGGGCGAGTCAATCGCATTGTGTTGATGTAGCAGAGGCCGGGACTTGCGCACATATCCGTCAAGCAGCACGGTGCGGACAAGCGCTAGTGCAAAAAATATTTGGCGCACGCCCCTTACGACACCTTTGTAATGAATAATGATTCTGCGAAAAAATACCGCAGATCAAAGTAATTTTTCGTAGATAAATTACTGTGCATAGATGAAAAAGATAGGACAGGTATCACCTGATGTATCTTCCGGACGAGGCGGCTGCACAGCAATTTGCCAAAACGATGGCCTTCACGTCCAATCAAAAATCACCACGCACCTATCCAGCTTTTAAATAAGTCGTGCCCCTTAATGTATTGAATTTGGGTGTCCCTGTCAATTTTTCTTTTACGTAGACAACACTTCAACGGATGCTACTTCATAACTGATCCTTAGCAACTCGACATGCCATATAAACGTCAATAGCTCGGCGTGGCACGGAGCCAGCGACGCCCAAGGCAGTAGCAACACCAGCAAAGGGAACGGCAGGAAATGCTCATTGGTACTCATCGGAAGCGGTAACAGCAGCCAAGGCGATTTTACGGTAGGAGCGGCTTTAGCAACTTGGAGTTGAGGCCCAGCACTGGTCGGTTTAACGACGCCAGCGAGTGAAGACGACCGAGTGGCAGTAGTAATCGGTCATGGAGGAGCAGCGGCTCGACGGAAAAGGCGACCATGCACTGGTGCTGTTACATGATGGCATTTAATGAATTTCTGAGCGTACTGTTTTCCCTCAAACATATTGTGACTTTAGCGGCAACTTTGACAGAACCATAGACGATAATCATCAACCCGGCCGGCTGCAGACTTCCTGTTGACCTTGGTGAATGTACGCGTGGACGTATATCTTTTTTTGCTTGATCCCTTTTGCACTTGAAGTAGCAGCAGGGTAGTACTGATATTTCCTGATCCCCAAACGAGAGCAGTTTTCCATCACCATGCAATAATTGTTTCTTTACTCTTTGGATTTCTGCAGCCGGTTTAAACAATCATTACCAGCCTTGCCCCGTACTGATGTAGACGTGGAGAGGAGCAGCAATCTGACTTGGATCCATACATGTACTGGTGACGTCGAATCAGATTCCTGTCCGATCTCATCTGCAGCTGAAAAAAAAACCATCTTTGATCAACGAGCTAGTCAAGTAGAGGCATACTGGTGATACTATGTTTGTCTATATATTCGCACATGTATTATGTTTCTGGTTAATACAATTCTAGCATGAATAATAAACATTTATCATGATATGAGGAAATAAACAATAACTTTATTATTGCCTCTAGGGAATATTTCCTTCGGTCTCCCACTTGCACTAGAGTCAATAATCTAGATTACATAGTAATGATTCTAACACCCATGGAGTCTTGGTGCTGACCATGTTTTGCTCGTGGAAGAGGCTTAGTCAACGGGTCTGCAACATTCAGATCTGTATGTATCTTGCAAATCTCTATGTCTTCCACCTGGACTTGATCCCGGATGGAATTGAAGTGTCTCTTGATGTGTTTGGTTCTTTTGTGAAATCTGGATTCCTTTGCCAAGGCAATTGCACCAGTATTGTCACAAAAGATTTTCATTAGACCTGATGCACTAGGTATGACACCTAGATCGGATATGAACTCCTTCATCCAGACTCCTTCATTTGCTGCTTCTGAAGCAGCTATGTACTCCGCTTCACACATAGATCCTGCCACGACGCTTTGTTTAGAACTGCACCAACTGACAGCTCCACCATTCAATATAAACACATATCCGGTTTGCGATTTAGAATCGTCCAGATCAGTGTCAAAGCTTGCATCGACGTAACCATTTACAATGAGCTCTTTGTCACCTCCATAAATGAGAAACATATCCTTGGTCCTTTTCAGGTATTTCAGGATGTTCTTGACCGCTCTCCAGTGATCCATTCCTGGATTAGTTTGGTACCTCCCTGCTAAGCTAATAGCAAGGCACACATCAGGTCTGGTACACAGCATTGCATACATGATAGAGCCTATGGCTGAAGCATAGGGAACACTTTTCATTTTCTCTCTACCTTCCGCAGTGGTCGGGCATTGAGTGTGACTCAACTTCACACCTTGTAACACAGGCAAGGACCCTTTCTTTGCTTGATCCATTTTGAACCTTTTCAAAACTTTGTCAAGGTATGTGCTTTGTCAAAGTCCAATTAAGCGTCTTGATCTATCTCTATAGATTTTGATGCCCAATATGTATGCAGCTTCACCGAGGTCTTTCATTGAAAAACTCTTATTCAAGTATCCTTTTATGCTATCTGGAAATTCTATATCATTTCCAATCAGCAATATGTCATCTACATATAATATTAGAAATGCTACAGAGCTCCCACTCACTTTCTTGTAAATACAGGCTTCTCCAAAAGTTTATATAAAACCATATGCTTTGATTACACTATCAAAATGTTTATTCCAACTTCAAGAGGCTTGCACCAGTCCATAAATGGATCGCTGGAGCTTGCACACTTTGTTAGATCCTTTTGGATCAACAAAACCTTCTGGTTGCATCATATACAACTCTTCTTCTAGAAATCCATTCAGGAATGCAGTTTTCACATCCATTTGCCAAATTTCATAATAATAAAATGCGGCAATTGCTAACATGATTCGAACAGACTTAAGCATAGCTACGTGTGAGAAAGTCTCATCGTAGTCAACCCCTTGAACTTGTCAAAAACCTTTCACAACAAGTTAAGCTTTGTAGACAGTAACATTACCATCAGTGTCAGTCTTTTTCTTGAAGATCCATTTATTCTCTATGGCTTGCCGATCATCCGGCAAGTCAACCAAAGTCCACACTTTGTTCTCATACATGGATCCCATCTCAGATTTCATGGTCTCAAGCCATTTTGCGGAATCTGGGCTCACCATCGCTTGTTCATAGTTCGTATAAGTTCGCCATGGTGAAGTAACATGACTTCTAGAATAGGATTACCGTACCACTCTGGTGCGGATCTTACTCTGGTTGATCTACGAGGTTCGGTAGTAACTTGATCTGAAGTTTCATGATCAATATCATTAGCTTCCTTACTAATTGGTGTAGGTGTCACAGGAACCTGATTCTGTGATGAACTACTTTCCAAGGGAGCAGGTACAATTATCTCATCAAGTTCTACTTTCCTGCCACTGACTTCTTTCGAGAGAAACTCCTTCTCTAGAAAGGATCCAAATTTAGCAACAAATTTCTTGCCTTTGGATCTGTGATAGAAGGTGTACCCAACAGTCTCCTTTGGGTATCCTATGAAGACACATTTCTCCGATTTGGGTTCGAGCTTATCAGGTTGAAGCTTTTTCACATAATCATCACATCCCCAAACTTTAAGAAATAACAACTTTGGTTTCTTGCCAAACCACAGTTCATAAGGCGTCGTCTCAACGGATTTCGATGGTGACCTATTTAACGTGAATGCAACCGTCTCTAAAGCATAACCCCACAACGATAGTGGTAAATCGGTCAGAGACATCATAGATCGAACCATATCTAGTAAAGTACGATTATGACGTTCGGACACACCATTACGTTGTGGTGTTCCGGGTGGCATGAGTTGCAAAACTATTCCGCATTGTTTCAAATGAAGGCCAAACTCGTAACTCAAATATTCTCCTCCACGATCAGATCGTAGAAACTTTATTTTCTTGTTACAATGATTTTCCACTTCACTCTAAAATTCTTTGAACTTTTCAAATGTTTCAGACTTATGTTTCATTAAGTAGATATACCCATATCTGCTGAAATCATCTATGAAGGTGAGAAAATAACGATACCTGCTGCGAGCCTCAACATTCATTGGACCACATACATCAGTATGTATGATCTCCAAAAATCTGTTGCTCGCTCCATTGTTCCAGAGAATAGCGTTTTAGTCATCTTGCCCATGAGGCATGGTTCGCAAGTACCAAGTGGTTCATAATCAAGTGATTCCAAAAGTCCATCAGTATGGAGTTTCTTCATGTGCTTTGCACCAATATGACCTAAACGGTAGTGCCACAAATAAGTTGCACTATCATTATCAACTCTGCATCTTGAGTTTCTTCGTGCGCTTTACACCAATATGACCTAAACGGCAGTGCCACAAATAAGTTGCACTATCATTATCAACTCTACGTCTTTTGGTTTCAATATTATGAATATGTGTATCACTACTATCGAGATTTAATATAAATAGACCACTCTTCAAGGGTGCATGACCATAAAAGATATTACTCATATAAATAGAACAACCATTATTCTCTGATTTAAATGAATAACTGTCTCGCATCAAACAAGAACCAGATATAATGTTCATGCTCAACGCTGGCACCAAATAACAATTATTCAGGTCTAAAACTAATCCCGAAGGTAGATGTAGAGGTAGCGTGGCAACCACGATCACATCGACTTTGGAACCATTTCCCACGCGCATCGTCACCTCGTCCTTAGCCAATCTTTGCTTAATCCGTAGTCCCTGTTTCGAGTTGCAAATATTAGCAACAGAACTAGTATCAAATACCCAAGTGCTACTACGAGCATTAGTAAGGTACACATCAATAACATGTATATCACATATACCTTTGTTCACCTTGCCATCCTTCTTATCCGCCAAGTACTTGGGGCAGTTCCGCTTCCAGTGACCAGTCTGTTTGCAGTAGAAGCACTCAGTTTCAGGCTTAGGTCCAGACTTGGGTTTCTTCTCCTGAGCAGCAACTTGCTTGCCATTATTCTTGAAGTTCCCCTTCTTCCCTTTACCCTTTTTCTTGAAACTGGTGGTCTTGTTGACCATCAACACTTGATGCTCTTTCTTGATTTCTACCTCTGCAGCCTTTAGCATTGCAAAGAGCTTGGGAATAGTCTTTTCCATCCCTTGCATATTATAGTTCATCACGTAGCTCTTGTAGCTTGGTGGCAGTGATTGAACAATTCTGTCAATGACACTATCATCGGGAAGATTAACTCCTAGTTGAATCAAGTGATTATTATACCCAGACATTTTGAGTATATGTTCACTGACAGAACTATTCTCCTCCATTTTGCAGCTATAGAACTTATTGGACACTTCATATCTCTCAATACAGGCATTTGCTTGAAATATTAACTTCAACTCCTGGAACATCTCATATGCTCCATGACGTTCAAAACATCGTTGAAGTCCCGGTTCTAAGCCATAAAGCATGGCACACTGAACTATCGAGTAGTCATCAGCTTTGCTCTGCCAGACATTCACAACGTCTGCAGTTGCATCTGCAGCAGGCCTGGCACCCAGCGGTGCTTCCAGGACGTAATTCTTTTGTGCAGCAATGAGGATAATCCTCAAGTTACGGACCCAGTCCGTGTAATTGCTACCATCATCTTTCAACTTTGCTTTCTCAAGGAACGCATTAAAATTCAACGGAACAACAACACGGGCCATCTATCAACAACAACATAGACAAGCAAAATACTATCAGGTACTAAGTTCATGATAAATTAAAGTTCAATTAATCATATTACTTAAGAACTCCCACTTAGATAGACATCTCTCTAATCATCTATGTGATCACATGATCCAAATCAACTAAACCATGTCCGATCATCACATGATATGGAGTAGTTTTCAATGGTGAACATCACTATGTTGATCATATCTACTATATGATTCACGCTCGACCTTTCGGTCTCAGTGTTCCGAGGCCATATCTGCATATGCTAGGCTTGTCAAGTTTAACCTAAGTATTCTGCGTGTGCAAAGACGGTCTTACACCCTTTGTATTTGAACGTAGAGCTTATCACACCCGATCATCACGTGGTGTCTCGGCACGAAGAACTTTTGCAACAGTGCATACTCAGGGAGAACACTTATACCTTGAAATTTAGTGAGAGACATCTTATAATGCTACCGTCAATCAAAGCAGAATAAGATGCATAAAATATAAACATCACATGCAATCAATATAAGTGATATGATATGGCCATCATCATCTTGTGCCTTTGATCTCCATCTCCAAAGCACCATCATGATCACCATCGTCACTGGCGCGACACCTTGATCTCCATCGTAGCATCATTGTCATCTCGCCATTTATTGTTTCTAAGACTATGCTACTGCTTAGTGATAAAGTAAAAACAATTACAGGGCGTTTGCATTGCATACAATAAACCGACAACCATATGGCTCCTGCCAGTTGCCGATAACTCTGTTACAAAACATGATCATTTCATACAATAAAATTTAGCATCATGTCTTGACCATATCACATCACAACATGCCCTGCAAAACAACTTAGACGTCCTCTACTTTGTTGTTGCAAGTTTTACATGGTTGCTACGGGCTGAGCAAGAACCGTTCTTACCTACGCATAAAAACCACAATGATATTTCATCAAGTTAGTGTTATTTTAACCTTCGCAAGGACCGGGCGTAGCCACACTTGGTTCAACTAAAGTTGGAGAAACTGACACCCGCCAACCACCTGTGTGCAAAGCACGTCGGTAGAACCAGTCTCGCGTAAGCGTACGCGTAATGTTGGTCCGGGCCGCTTCATCCAACAATACCGCCGAACCAAAGTATAACATGCTGGTAAGCAGTATGACTTGTATCGCCCACAACTCACTTGTGTTCTACTCATGCATATAACATCTACGCATAAACCTGGCCCTGATACGACTATTGGGAAACGTAGTAATTTCAAAAAAAATCTTACGCACACGCAAGATCATGGTGATGCATAGCAATGAGAGGGGAGAGTGTCGTCCACTGATGACCCGCAAGTATACGGGATAGTTGTAGCCTCTTTCGATAAGTAAGAGTGTCGAACCCAACGAGGAGCTAAATGTAGAAAAAATACTCTCTCAAGTCCTATCGTCCAATGATACAACTCTACGCATGCTTGACGTTTGCTTTACCTAGAATAAGTATGAAACTAGAAGTACTTTGTAGGTGTTGTTGGATAGGTTTGCAAGATAATAAATAACACGTAAATATAAACTAGGGGCTGTTTAGATAAAGAACCAATAAAGTAAATATAATGAGTGTGGAAAAGTGGTGGTAGGAGTTGTGAAATTGTCCCTAAGAAATTGACTACGTTACTAGACTGGTAATCACTATTGCAATTCTATTTGAGGGAGAGGCATAAGCTAACATACTTTCTATTCTTGGATCATATGCACTTATGATTGGAACTCTAGCAAGCATCCGCAACTACTAAAGATCATTAAGGTAAAACCCAACCATAGCATTAAAGTATCAACTCCCCTTTATCCCATACGCAAACAACCTACTTACTCGGGTTTGTGCTTCTGTCACTCATGCCACCCATCATAAGCAAATCATGAACATATTGCAAAACCTACAGCGGGAATCCCTCATGCTTGCATGACACGGAGGGCACAATTGGACAGCACCAATAATAAAACATGCAATTCAAACCAATCATAGCAATTCATCAATCACCGGTAGGACAACAAAAAATCTACTCAGACATCATAGGATGGCAACACATCATTGGATAATAATATGAAGCATAAAGAACCATGTTCAAGTAGAGGGTACAGAGGGTTGCGGGAGAGTGGACCGCTGAATATAGATGGGGGAAGGTGATGGAGATGTTGGTGAAGATGGCGGAGGTGTTGGTGAAGATCGCGATGATGATGATCGCCCCCGGCGGCGTTCCGGCGCCACCGGAAGCAAGGGGAGAGAGCCCCCCTTCTTATTCTTCTTCCTTGACCTCCTCCCTTGATGGGAGAAGGGTTTCCCCTCTGGTCCTTGGCTCCCATGGCGTGGGAGGGGCAGGAGCCCCTTCGAGAGTGGATCTATCTCTCTGTTTTTGCGTTCTCTGATTCTGCCCCTTCACCGTTTCTTTTATATCCGGAGATCCGTAACTCCGATTGGGGTGAATCTTTCGCCCAGATCTTTCTCATAAAATTAGCTTTCTTGCGGCAAAGGAAGAACATCAACCGCCTTACGGGTGGCCCACGAGGGTGCCAGGCGCGCCCAGGGGGATGGCGTGCCCCCCTGTCTCGTGGCCACCTCGGACACCGTTTCGCATTGATTCTTCCTCCGGAAAATCCCAAATATTCCAAAATAATTCTCCGTCCGTTTTTATCCCGTTTGATATTGGGTTTCTGCGAAACATAAAACATGCAACAAACAGGAACTGGCACTAGGCACTGGATCAATATGTTAGTCCCAAAAATAGTATAAAAAGTTACCAAAAGTATATGGAAGTTGAATAATATTGGCATGGACAATCAAAAATTATAGATACGATGGAGACGTATCAGCATCCCCAAGCTTAATTCCTGCTTGTCCTCGAGTAGGTAAATGATAAAAAAGATAATTTTTGATGTGGAATGCTACCTAGCATAATCTTGATCATATGTCTAATCATGGCATGAATATTAAGACACGAGTGATTCAAAGAAATAGTCTATCATTTGACATAAAAACAATAATACTTAGGGCATCCCAACAAACAATCATGTCTTTCAAAATATCAATGCTTCAGAACGTTATCCCTACAAAATCATATAGTCTGGTATGCTCCCTTTTTCTTAACACAAGGTACCCCTCATGCCTATCCCGGTGTCAGCCAAGCA
Organism: Triticum dicoccoides; assembly: GCF_002162155.2. NCBI lineage: Eukaryota > Viridiplantae > Streptophyta > Magnoliopsida > Poales > Poaceae > Triticum > Triticum dicoccoides. The sequence goes on from NC_041383.1 coordinate 501,763,100, forward strand.
ATTGTTTCATACTTTAGTATTCTCAAACTTTTTCAACCTTCACGCAATACATGAGCGTGAGCCATGGATATAGCACTATGGGTGGAATAGAATATGATGGTGGAGGTTATGTGTAGAAGACAAAAAGGGAGAAAATCTCACATCGACGCGGCTAATCAACGGGCTATGGAGATGCCCATCAATTGATGTCAATGCGAGGAGTAGGGATTGCCATGCAACAGATGCACTAGAGCTATAAGTGTATGAAAGCTCAAACTGAAAACTAAGTGGGTGTGCATCCAACTTGCTTGCTCATGAAGACCTAGGGCATTTGAGGAAGCCCATCGTTGGAATATACAAGCCAAGTTCTATAATGAAAATTCCCACTAGTATATGAAAGTGATAACATAGGAGACTCTCTATATGAAGAACATGGTGCTACTCTGAAGCACAAGTGTTGTAAAAGGATAGTAACATTGCCCCTTTTCTTTTTTTTCTTTTTTTGGGCGGGCTTCTTTGGCCCCCTTTTTTTATTTAGGCTTCTTTGGCCTCTCTTTTTTTCCTTTTTTTCATGGGGCAATGCTCTATAATGATGATCATCACACTTTTATTTACTTACAACTCAATATTACAACTCGATACTAGAACAAAGATATGACTCTATATGAATGCTTCTGGCGGTGTACCGGGACGTGCAATGATCTAGCATAGCAATGACATCAAAAAACGGACAAGCCATGAAAACATCATGCTAGCTATCTTACGATCATGCAAAGCAATATGACAATGAATGCTCAAGTCATGTATATGATGATGATGGAAGTTGCATGGCAATATATCTCGGAATGGCTATGGAAATGCCATGATAGGTAGGTATGGTGGCTGTTTTGAGGAAGATATAAGGAGGTTTATGTGTGATAGAGCGTATCAATCACGGGGTTTGGATGCACCGGCAAAGTTTGCACCAACTCTCGAGGTGAGAAAGGGCAATGCACGGTACCGAAGAGGCTAGCAATGATGGAAGGGTGAGAGTGCGTATAATCCATGGACTCAACATTAGTCATAAAGAACTCACATACTTATTGCAAAAATTTATTAGCCCTTGAAACAAAGTACTACATGCATGCTCCTAGGAGGGAGGCTGGTAGGAGTTAACCATCGCGCGCCCCCGACCTTCACGCAAAGATAAACAATCAAAATACAATGCGCGCCAATTTGGTTACATAGTTAGTAGACCATACGTGCATGCTTCGGGAATCACAAACCTTAACACCGACATCCTTACTGAACACAACCATCTACTAGTACCTCCTACATATTATCATCTCTATATCACAAAACTATTGCAAGGAATCAAACATATCATATTCAGCGATCTACAAGTTTATGTAGGATTTTATGACTAACCATGTGAATGACCAATTCTTGTCATCTCTCTAAATCGATATAAGTGAAGCAAGAGAGTTTAATTCTTTATACAAAAGATATGCCCATGCTCTAACAATTATAAGTGAAGCAAAAGATCATTCTACAAATGGCGGTTTTCTATGTGAAGAGAAACAGACAATCCAAACTTCAAATAATATAAGTGAAGCACATGAAGCATTCTATAAAGCCATACTCAAAAGATTTAAGTGAAGTGCAATGAGCATTCTATAAATCAACCAAGGACTATCTCATACCAGCATGGTGCATAAAATAAAAATGAAAACTAAATGCAAAATACGCTCCAAGACCTGCACATATCGCATGAACGAAACGAATCCGAAAACATACCGATACTTGTTGAAGAAAGAGGGGATGCCTTTCGGGGAATCCCCAAGCTTAGACGCTTGAGTCTCCTTGAATATTTACTTTGGGTGCCTCGGGCATCCCCAAGCTTGAGCTCTTGCCTCTCTTCCTTTTCCTCATATCGAGACATCCTTGATTAGACACTTCATCCACACAAAACTTCAATAGAAAACTCGGTAAGATCCGTTAGTATAATAAAGCAAATCACTACTCTAAGTACTGTTACAAACCAATTCATATTTTGTTTTTGCATTGTCTCTACTGTAATATAACTTTTTCATGGCTTAAATCCACTGATATAAATTGATAGATTCATCAAAACAAGCAAACTATGCATCAAAAACAGAATCTGTCAAAAACAGAATAGTCTGTAGCAATATGAACATCCACCATACTTCTGGTACCCCAACAATTCTACCAAAATTAGGAAAAATAAATAAGTTGTACAGAAAGTCAGTTCAGAAAGAATCAGAACCAATTGACGTTCCAGTTAAAAATGTAAAATCGCGCACTAGAGCCAAAGTTTCTGTCCTGCACTGTACAAACCAACAAGCATTGTAAACATCCTAAAGGCAAAACTTGGCACAATATTTTTATAATACAATGGAATTGTACAAGGGGATAATTATTTTTGTTGTAAAGTTTCTGTAATTAAGATTCACAAAGTTTTCGTGAGCATGAACAAAGTTCAAGGCTAGCTCCCACTTCAACAATGCTTGTCTCTCTCACTTTCACTTTCCTTTTTGAAAAGTTTTTAGGTTCCCCTATTTTTTTTTGTTTTTAAACTATATAAAAGCACTCAACAGAAATAAATGACTCTCTAAAACTTCCGGGTTGTCTCCCTGGCAGCGCTTTCTTTAAAGCCATTAAGCTAGGCATATAGTGCTCAAGTAATGAATCCAACCGGATCCCAAGGTATATCAAAGCCAATTTTGATTAACAATGATTTGTAATTTAGTAGTGAGCACAAAGTAACATATATCATGCAACAACGAAGTCTAACTCTCTTCCTATGCATCGGCATGTCATAAAAGAACAATTCATGCACACATAGTAAAGGCCAATGCATAGTATAAACAGTTTCTTGCAATTTTATCGTATTGGAAACATAGAGAGGTGGAGATATAGTTCCTCTCTCATAATAATTGCAAGTAGGAGCAGAAAGCACAGGCACATTATATCTATCAAAATCATCATATGTAGTAATAAAACGCAACGCATCAATATAATCCTTACTAAGCACAAACTTCTCCGATATAGTGTAGTTGGGAGAATTCAAAAAATAATAGGACTATCATGCGTGGGTCCAATAGCAACAACTTCATGTTTAACATAAGGAACTATAACAATTTCATCTCCATGAGCATCATTCATATTGGCATCTTGGCCACAAGCATAGCAAGCATCATCAAAAAGGGATATTTCAAGAGAATCAACAGGATCATAGCAATCATCCTTCGGTAAGCACGAAGGGGAATTAAACAATGTATGAGTTGAAGAGTTACTCTCATTAGAAGGTGGGCACGGGTGATCAATCCGCTCTTCCTCCTTTTGTTCTTCGCTCTCCTCGTCATCTTTTTCATCCAATGAGCTCATAGTTTCATCAATTTCTTCTTCCATTGCTTCCTGCAAAATATTAGTCTCTTCTTGGACAGCGGAGACTTTCTCAATAAATGCATTAATATTGTAATTGTATTCATAATTTTTATAGCAATATCTAAGTATAGCAAAAAATTTAGGTCTGTAAACTGAATCATCAAAATCATCAAACTGTTTAAACATAGATTCAATCTCATAAGCACCCACAAAAGCAACGAATTCTTCTATTTGTTCCACATCATAGTAATCATATACACCATTAGCAACAGAAGCTAAGGTTTTGTTATCATTGAATTTGCATGAAAAGGGAAGGTGTGGAGCCTTCATCCTAGAGCAACAAGTATAATCATGTATCAAGCATAGTTGACGAGCATACCAACATAATATATGAATTTGATCCCATAATAGTTTCCCTTTTTGTGTCAAGCAATAATCCCTAAAGTATTCACGTTGATCCAACGTGTCTCCCATAACATAATTGAATGGGGTTTTCTCAGGATTATCAAAGTAGTACATAATATCTTGAACATAACGAGCATCGAGGGTTTTAGGAGGTTCCCCATCTCCATGAGTAGCAACTACACCTAATTTTTTTGGTATTTCGTGTTCCATATCCATAACTAAAGATGGAGAACAAGTTATAACAGCAAATAAAAATTACTTAGTGATAAAGCAAACAAGCACACACGAGAATATCCACCCCACGCTATGACTCCCCGGCAACGGCGCCAGAAAAAGGTCTTGATGACCCGCAAGTATACGGGATAGCTGTAGCCTCTTTCGATAAGTAAGAGTGTCGAACCCAACGAGGAGCTAAAGGTAGAACAAATACTCTCTCAAGTCCTATCGGCCACTGATACGACTCTACGCACGCTTGACGTTTGCTTTACCTAGAACAAGTATGAAACTAGAAGTACTTTGTAGGTGTTGTTCGATAGGTTTGCAAGATAATAAAGAACACGTAAATATAAACTAGGGGCATTTTAGATAAAGAAGCAATAAAGTAAATATAACGAGTGTGGAAAAGTGGTGGTATGAGTTGTGAAATTGTCCCTAAGCAACTGACTACGTTACTAGACCGGTAATCACTATTGCAATTATATTTGAGGGAGAGGCATAAGCTAACATACTTTCTCTTCTTGGATCATATGCACTTATGATTGGAACTCTAGCAAGCATTCGCAACTACTAAAGATCATTAAGGTAAAACCCAACCATATCATTAAAGTATCAAGTCCCCTTTATCCCATACGCAAACAACCTACTTACTCGGGTCTGTGCTTCTGTCACTCACGCCACCCACCATAAGCAAATCATGAACATATTGCAACCCTACAACGGGAATCCCTCACGCTTGCGCCACATGGAGGGAACAATAGGATAGCACCAATAATAAATCATGAAATTCAAACCAATCATAGCAATTCATCAATCATCGGTAGGACAACAAAAAAATCTACTCAGACATCATGGGATGGCAACACATCATTGGATAATAATATGAAGCATAAAGCACCATGTTCAAGTAGAGGGTACAGCGGGTTGCGGGAGAGTGGACCGCTGAATATAGATGGGGGAAGGTGATGGAGATGTTGGTGAAGATGGCGGAGGTGTTGGTGAAGATCGTGGTGATGATGATGGCCCCTGGCGGCGTTCCGGCGCCACCGGAAGCAAGGGGGAGAGAGCCCCCTTCTTCTTCTTCTTCCTTGACCTCCTACCTAGATGGGAGAAGGGTTTCCCCTCTGGTCCTTGGCTCCCATGGCGTGGGAGGGGTGAGAGCCCCTCCGAGATTGGATCCATCTCTCTGTTTCTGCGTTCTCTGATTCTGCCCCTTCACCGTTTCTTTTATATCCGGAGATCCGTAACTCTGATTGGGGTGAATCTTTCGCCCAGATCTTTCTCATAAAATTAGCTTTCTTGTGGCAAAAGAAGAGCGTCGACCGCCTTACGGGTGGCTCAAGAGGGTGCCAGGTGCACCCAGGGGGAGCGCGTGCCCCCTGTCTCGTGGCCACCTCGGACGCCGTTTCGCGTTGATTCTTCCTCCGGAAAATCCCAAATATTCCAAAATAATTCTCCGTCCGGTTTTATCCTGTTTGGATTCCGCTTGATATTGGGTTTCTGCGAAACATAAAACATGCAACAAACAGGAACCGACACTGGGCACTGGATCAATATGTTAGTCCCAAAAATAGTATAAAAAGTTGCCAAAAGTATATGGAAGTTGAATAATATTGGCATGGAACAATCAAAAATTATAGATACGACAAAGACGTATCATCCACGTACCCTCATAGACCGTAAGCGGAAGTGTTATAACAATGCGGTTGATGTAGTCGTACATCTTCACGATCGACCTATCCTCAGTACCAAACGTACGGCACCTCCGCGTTCAACACACGTTCATCTCGGTGACGTCCCGCGAACTCACGATCCAGTGGAGGGGGGCACCGCACACGGCTAAGAGATCGATGACCAATTGTTGTCTCTTGGGGTGCCCCTTGCCCCCGTATATAAAGGAGCTAGGGGGGAGGCCGCCGGCCAGGAGGAGGGCGCGCCAAGGGGGGAGTCCTACTCCCACCGGGAGCAGGACTCCTCCTTTCCTAGTAGGAGTAGGAGAAGGGGGAAGGAGGAGAGAGGGGGGAGGAAAGGGGGCCGCCGCCCCCCTCCTTGTCCAATTCAGACTTGAGGGGGAGGGGGCGCACGGCCCTGCCTTGGCCGCCACTCCTCTTCTCCACTAAGGCCCATATGGCCCATTATACTCCCCGGGGGGTTCCGGTAACCCCACGGTACTCCGGTGTATGTCTGAAACCTCTCGAAACACTTTCGGTGTCCGAACATAGTCATCCAATATATCGATCTTTATGTCTCGGCCATTTCGAGACTCCTCGTCATGTCCTCGATCATATCCGAGACTCCGAATGACCTTCGGTTCATCAAAACATATAAACTCACAATACCGATCGTCACCGAACTTTAAGCGTGCAGACCCTATGGGTTCGAGAACTATGTAGACATGACCGAGACATGTCTCCGGTCAATAACCAATAGCGGAACCTGGATGCTCATATTGGTTCCTGCATATTCTACGAAGAGTTTTATCGGTCAAACCGCATAACAACATACGTTGTTCCCTTTGTCATCGGTATGTTACTTGCCCGAGATTCGATCGTTGGTATCTCAATACCTAGCTCAATCTCGTTACCGGCAAGTCTCTTTACTCGTTCTATAATGCATCATCCCACAACTAACTTGTTAGTCACATTGCTTGCAAGGCTTATAGTGGTGTGCATTACCGAGAGGGCCCAGAGATACCTCTCTGATAAATGGAGTGACAAATCCTAATCTTGATCTACACCAACTCAACAAGTACCATTAGAGACACCTGTAGAGCACCTTTATAATCACCCAGTTATGTTGTGACGTTTGGTAGCACACAAAGTGTTCCTCCGGTAATCGGGAGTTGCATAGTCTCATAGTCATAGGAACATGTATAAGTCATGAAGAAAGTAACAGGAGTAAACTAAAACCGATCAAGTGCTAAGCTAACAGAATGGGTCAAGTTAATCACATCATTCTCCTAATGATGTGATCCCCTTAATCAAATGACAACTCATGTCTATGGTTATGAAACTCAACCATCTTTAATCAACGAGCTAGTCAAGTAGAGGCATACTAGTGACACTATGTTTGTCTATATATTCACACATGTATTATGTTTCCGGTTAATACGATTCTAGCATGAATAATAAACATTTATCATGGTATGAGGAAATAAATAATAACTTTATTATTGCCTCTAGGGCATATTTTCTTCAATCTACGCATAGACCAGGCTCGGATGCCACTATTGCGAACGTAGCATGCAATTTAAAAAAAATTCCTACGATCACGCAAGATCTATCTAGGAGATGCATAGCAACGAGAGGGGGAGAGTGTGTCCACGTACCCTCGTAGATCGAAAGCGGAAGCGTTAGCTTAACGCGATTGATGTAGTCAAACGTCTTGTCGATTCAACTGATCAAGCACCGTGCATATGACACCTCCTAGTTCTGCACACGTTCAGCTCGATGACGTCCCTCGAACTCTTGATCCAGCAAAGTGTCGAGGGAGAGTTTCGTCAGCACGACGGCGTGGTGACGGTGATGGTGAAGTGATCCACGCAGGGCTTCGCCTAAGCACTACGATAATATGACTGGAGGAGTAAACGGTGGAGGGGGCACCACACACGGATAAGAACAATTGATGTGCCTTAGAGGTGCCCCCCGCATATAAAGGAGGGAGAGGAGAGGAGGCCTGCCTAGGGTGCGCCAAGTGGGAGGAGTCCCACTTGGACTCCTAGTCCAATTCGGCCCCCTTTTGCTTTTACCGGAAGGGGAAAGGGGGAAGGTGAGGGAGAGGAGAAGGAAAGGGGGGCCGCGGCCCCTCCCCTAGGCCAATTCAGACTCCTTCCCTTGGGGGGCACCCTTGTGGGCTGCCTTGCCTCCCTCGTATGGCTCATATCTTTCCCCGGGGAGTTCTGGTAACCCCCCCGGTACTCCGATATGTACCAGATACATTCCGAAACACTTCCGGTGTTCGAATACTATCGTCCAATATATCAATATTTACCTCTCGACCATTTCGAGACTCCTCGTCATGTCCGTGATCTCATCCGGGACTCCCAACAATCTTTGGTCACCAAAACACATAACTCTTAATACGAATCGTCATCGAACGTTAAGCGTGCGGACCCTACGGGTTCAATAACTATGTAGACATGACCGAGACACATCTCCGGTCAATAACCAACAATGGAACCTGGATGATCATATTGGTTCCTACATATTCTATGAAGATCTTTATCGGTCAAACCGCAATGACAACATACGTCATTCCCTTTGTCATCGGTATGTTACTTGCCCGAGATTCGATCGTCGGTATCTTTATACCTAGTTCATCTCGTTACCAGCAAGTCTCTTTACTCGTTCCGTAATACATCATCCCGGAACTAACTCGTTAGTCACATTGCTTGCAAGACTTATCATGATGTGTATTACCGAGAGGGCCCAGAGATACCTCTCTGATACTCGGAGTGACAAATCCTAATCTCGATCTATGCCAACCCAAGAAACACCTTCGGAGATACTTGTAGAGCATCTTTATAATCACCCAGTTATGTTGTGACGTTTGACAGCACACAAGGTATTCCTCCGGTATTCGCAAGTTGCATAATCTCATAGTCAAAGGAATAAGTATAAGTCATGAAGAAAGCAATAGCAATAAAACTTAACGATCATTTTGCTAAGCTAACGGATGGGTCTTGTCCATCACATCATTCTCCTAATGATGTGATCCCGTTCATCAAATGACAACACATGTCTATGGTTAGGAAACTTAACCATCTTTGATCAATGAGCTAGTCTAGTAGAGGCTTACTAGGGACACCGTGTTTTTTCTATGTATCCACACATGTATCAAGTTTCCGGTTAATACAATATAGCATGAATAATAAAAATTTATCATGATATAAGGAGATATAAATAACAACTTTATTATTGCCTCTAGGGCATATTTCCTTCAAGGACAAGCCTAGATGAACTCTAATATAAGGCAAAGTGCTCCCGAGGACACAGGGGAATTACCGTCAAGCTAGTTTTCATCATGCTCATATGGTTTGTGTTTGTTACTTTGATAATTTGATACGTGGATGGACCGATGCTTGGGTGATGTCCTTTCTTGGACAAGCCTCCCACTTATGATTAACCCCTCACGCAAGCATACCCAACTACGAAAGAAGAATTAAGATAAATCTAATCATTGCATGAAACATATGGATCCAAATCAGCCCCTTACGAAGCAACGCATAAACTAGGGTTCAAGCTTCTGTCACTCTAGCAACCCATCATCTACTTATTACTTCCCAATGCCTTTCCCTAGGCCCAAATCATGGTGAAGTGTCATTTAGTCGATGTTCACATAATACTACTAGAGGAAATACAACATACATCTCATCAAAATATCAAATAGAATACCAAATTTACATGATTACTTATAACAAGACTTCTCCCATGTCCTCACGAAAACCATCGGTATCCATAAAATATTTAACACAATCAAACTTAAGGTTTATACCTGACTCCTTACCTTCGTCGAGTTCCCAATCTTCAGAGTTACATTTACTTCTTTCCAATAAATCCCATTTGAATTCAATAGTCTTCTCATAAAAGAACCAGTACAAGAAGTATCAAGCATGGATTGATCATTACGAGAAAGCCGAGCATAAATTTTTTGAATAATAATTTCTCTTGAGAGCTCATGATTGGGGCATGAATATAACATTGACTTAAGCCTCCCCCAAGCTTGAGTGATACTTTATCCTTCACGAGGCCAAAAATTATAAATATAATTCCGATCATGATGAACTAGATGCATAGGATAAAACTTCTGATGAAATTCCAATCTCAATCGATTGTAGTTCCAAGTCCCAATATCATCGCATATCCTGTACCATGTCAATGCCTTTTCCTTCAAAGATAAAGGGAAGACCTTCTTCTTGACTTCATCCTCGGGAAAACCTGCAAGCTTAAATAATCCACAAACTTCATGCACATAGATTAGATGCATATCAGGATGTAATGTTCCATCTCCTGTATAAGGATTAGCTAGCAGTTTCTCTATCATACCCGAAGGAATTTCATAATAAAAAATTTCAGTAGGTGCAGTAGGTTGAGCGGAAACTCTTTGCTCTTCCATTCGAGGTGAAGATACCCCGAAGAAACCCCTCAAAGGATTATTTTCGATAGTAACAAGTGACAGTAAATTTCAGCACAGTATAGAAATGTTTCTTACCAAATTCCACTTCCCAAAGGCGCTTCACTCCCCGGCAATGGCGCCAAAAAAGAGTCTTTATGACCCACAAGTATAGGGGATCTATCGTAGTCCTTTCGATAAGTAAGAGTGTCGAACCCAACAAGGAGCAGAAGGAAATGACAAGCGGTTTTCAGCATGGTATTCTCTGCAAGCACTGAAATTATCGGTAACAAATAGTTGTGTGATACTTCATAACAGGTAACAAGTAACAAAAGTAACTAACATGCAGCAAGGTGGCCCAATACTTTTTGTAGCAACGGACAAGTCTGGACGAACTCTTATATAAAGCAAAGCGCTCCCGAGGACACATGGGAATTACCGTCAAGCTAGTTTTCATCATGCTCATATGATTCGCGTTTGTTACTTTGATAATTTGATATGTGGGTGGACCGGTGCTTGGGTGCTGTCCTTTCTTGAACAAGCCTCCCACTTATGATTAACCCCTCTCGCAAGCATCTGCAACTACGAAAGAAGAATTAAGATAAATCTAACCATAGCATGAAACATATGGATCCAAATCAGCCCCTTACGAAGCAACGCATAAACTAAGATTTAAGCTTCTGTCACTCTAGCAACCCATCATCTACTTATTACTTCCCAATGCCTTCCCCTAGGCCCAAATCATGGTGAAGTGTCATGTAGTCGACGTTCACATAACACCACTAGAGGAGAGACAGCATACATCTCATCAAAATATCGAACGAATACCAAATTCACATGATTACTTATAACAAGACTTCTCCCATGTCCTCAGGAACAAACGTAACTACTCACAAAGCATATTCATGTTCATAATCAGAGGAGTAATAATTATCATTAATGATCTGAACATATGATCTTCCACCAAATAAACCAACTAGGATCAACTACAAGGAGTAATCAACACTACTAGCAACCAACAGGTACCAATCTGAGGTTTTGAGACAAAGATCAGATACAAGAGATGAACTAGGGTTTGAGAGGAGATGGTGCTGGTGAAGATGTTGATGGAGATTGACCACCTCTAAATGAGATGATCGTTGGTGATGACGATGATGATGATTTCCCCCTCCGGGAGGGAAGTTTCCTCGGAAGAACAGCTCCGCCGGAGCCCTAGATTGGTTCTGCCCAAGTTCCGCCTTGAGATGGCAGCGCTTCAACCCAAAAGCTTCGTCCTGAGTTTTTCCAGGTAAAAATCCTTCATATAGCAGAAGATGGGCACTAGGGGCCTACCAGGTGGACGGCAAGGCAGGGGGCGCGCACAGGGGGGTTGGGCACGCCCCCACCCTTGTGGTTGCCTGGTGGGTCCCCGATGGTGCTTTATTCACCCAATATCTTTTTTATATATTCCAAAATAATTCTCCGTGAAGTTTCAGGACTTTTGGAGTTGTGCAGAATAGGTCTCTCAGATTTGTTCCTTTTCCATTCCAGAATTCCTGCTATCGGCATTCTCCCTCTTCATGTAAACCTTGTGAAATAAGAGAGAAAAGGCATATGCATTGTGCTATAATGTGTAATAACATCCCATAATGCAATAAATATCAATATAAAAGCATGATGCAAAATAGACGTATCACTCACCCACACCTCCTGTTATTCTTCGGTGACGACAGCCTCACACCGCAGCCGATCCAGTGAACCCTCGTACCCCCCTTCGCATGGGCATCCACCTACCTCGTCTTCCCTGGCTCTGCGTCATTCCCTTCCTAGGCCTTGCCATCATCCATCGCCTTGATGCTCTCGGCGCGGCGTGGTCAACGAATGACAGCCATCGGAAGAGGACTTTAGGTGGTGAGGCTGACAGCTATACCCACCAGCTACATCTTGGAACGCAAGGAAGTCCTTATTACTCGCAAAATAAAAATGATTCCTCCCTTGGTAGCTGGGACCCAACAGCTATATCTTCGCACGCAAGGAAGTGCGTCCTTATCCACCCTATTAGCTGATACATCTCCGTCGTATCTACTTTTCCAAACACTTTTGCCCATGTTTTGGACTCTAACTTGCATGATTTGAATAAAACTAACCCGGACTGACGCTGTTTTTAGCAAAACTGCCATGGTGTTATTTTTGTGCAGAAATAAAAGTTCTCGAAATGACCTGAAACTCCACGGAAGTTATTTTTGGAATTAATAAAAAATACTGACGAAAGAATCAAGGCCAGGGGGCCCACACCCTATCCATGAGGGTGGGGGCGCGCCCTACCCCCTGTGCGCCTCCCTGCCTCGTGGGCCCCCTGGAGCTCCACCGACCTCAACTCCAATTCTATATATTCACGTTCGGGGAGAAAAAAAATCAAAGAGAAGGATTCATCACGTTTTACGATACGGAGCCGCCGCCAAGGCCTAATCTCTCTTGGGAGGGCTGATCTGGAGTTTGTTCGGGGCTCCGAAGAGGGGGATTCGTCGCCGTCGTCATCATCAACCATCCTCCATCACTAATTTCATGATGCTCACCGCCGTGCGTGAGTAATTCCATCATAGGCTTGCTGGACGGTGATGGGTTGGATGAGATTTACCATGTAATCGAGTTAGTTTTGTTAGGGTTTGATCCCTAGTATCCACTATGTTCTGAGATTGATGTTGCTATGACTTGGTATGCTTAATGCTTGTCACTAGGGCCCGAGTGCCATGATTTCAGATCTGAACCTATGATGTTTTCATAAATATATGTGAGTTCTTGATCCTATCTTGCAAGTCTATAGTCAACTATTATGTGTTATGATCCGTTAACCCCGAAGTGACAATAATCGCGATACTTACCGGTGATGATCGTAGTTTGAGGAGTTCATGTATTCAATAAGTGTTAATGCTTTGGTCCAGTACTCTATTAAAAGGAGGCCTTAATATCCCTTAGTTTCCAATAGGACCCCGCTG
>NC_041383.1:501776391-501797587 GCF_002162155.2 Triticum dicoccoides
TATTTTCCATAAGCACGTATGACTATATTCGGAATACATGCCTACATTACATTGATGAACTGGAGCTAGTTCTGTGTCACCCTATGTTATAACTATTACATGAGGAATCGCATCCGACATAATTATCCATCACTAATCCAATGCCTACGAGCTTTTCACATATTGCTCTTTGCTTAGTTACTTTACCATTGCCACTGTTACAATTACTATAAAACTGCTACTGTTACTTTTGCCATTGTTACCGTTACTTCCATACTACTTTGCTACTAAATACTTTGCTGCAGATATTAAGTTATCCAGGTGTGGTTGAATTGACAACTCAACTGCTAATACTTGAGAATATTCTTTGGCTCCCCTTGTGTCAAATCAATAAATTTGGGTTGAATACTCTACCCTCGAAAATTGTCGCGATCCCCTATACTTGTGGGTTATCAAGACTATTTTCTGGCGCCATTGCCGGGAAGCATAGCTCTATTCTTTGAGTCACTTGGGATTTATATCTGCTCATCACTATGAGGAACTTGAAAGATGAAATAACTAAGATTTTTCCCTCAACTACGAGGGGAGGTAAGGAACTACCATCTAGCTCTGCTGTAACGCCCCGGATCCGATGCGCCAGGTGTCTGCCAGTTATTCGCCGTCCTTGCCATGTCATTTGCTTGCGTGTTGCATTTTGCCATGTCATCATCTGCATTTCATATCATGTCATCATGTGCATCTCATTTTGCATACGTGTTCATCTCATGCATCCGAGCATTTTCCCCGTTGTCCGTTTTGCAATCCGGCACTCCTATGTCCTCCGGCGTCCCCCTTTTGTCTCTCGTTGTGAGCGGGTGTTAAACTTTCTCGGAATGGCCCGAGGTTTGCCAAGCGGCCTTGGTATAGCACCGGTAGACCGCCTGTCAAGTTTCGTGCCATTTGGAGGTCGTTTGGTACTCCAACGGTTAACCGGGTAACCGTAAAAGCCCTCTTTGTGTTGTAGCCCAACACCCGTTCCAAAGTGCCCCAAAACCCAGCAAACTCCCCTCCATGCTCTCGATCGTTCGATCACGATCGCGTGGCCGAAAAGCGCTCCTCATTTGGACTCTCCTAGCTCCCTCTACCTATATATAAATGCCCTCCCCGTCCAAATTCGCGGATGAAACCCTAGTCTTCTTCATCCCCGCGCCGCCGGACACGTTCGCGCCACCACCGGACATGTCCACCCGCAAGCCTCCACGTTGCCGACCAATGGCAGCTCGCCACGTCACCCCGCTGCCGCTCCCCTCCACTCGCGTCGCGCCACGTCACCGCCGCCAGCGCCCCACCTCGTCGCCGCCGCCCGGGGCCCAGATCCGGCCCGCCCCGGGTCGGTCCGGGCCTCACCGGGCCCGCTCGCCTCCGTAGTCGTCCCGCCCGCGCGCCGCCCGCGCCTGGCCGCGCACGAGGCGCCCCGCCTCCCGTGCCGGCCGCGGCCCCCGCCGCCCGACGCTGGCCATCGCGCCCTCGCCGCCGGTCGCCCCGACCCCCGCCTCCAGCACCGAAGGCCGCGCCCCACCACCTCCGCTCCGCCGCCGAGCGCCGGCACCGGTGCCGCCCCGCCATGGCGCCTCGCCCTCGCTCCTCCGGCGGCCGGCCTCCTCCTCGACCCCGCCGGCCCCTTCTCCTCCGGCGCACCTCCTCGCCTCCTCCCCAACACCGGCCACCGCGACTCCGGCCGGCGAACCTCGAAGCCCGCGTCCCAGATCCAGATCCGAAGAGCCTAGGGTTGACCCCGTTTTTCCTCTTAAGTATTTTTCTGCAGATATTTTGTTGCATGTTCATCGCATCATAACTTGCTGCATACTGCTCTGTTTCGTGCGTGTAATATGTCAAATTGTTCACCTCGACGAGTACTTCATTTCATTCCATTGCATCATTTTCATTTGAGCTCATCTTGATGCCCGAAATGCTATTGGAAGAGGGCTATGTGATGTTAGTTTCAGATTCTTATCAGAACATGCACTTTTGTCCATTTAGCCATGATTGATGTGTGCATCTTATGAACTGGAGCCCTACATATGTTTTGAACTATGCCATGCCATCTTTACAGAGGTATATGCCATGTATTTTTGTGATCAATGTGGTGACTAGCACAAGCATGTAAAATAGGCCTCGTGATGTTGCTGATTTCAGTTCCTGTTCTGCTGTTATTTTTATGCCATGTAAACTTGATGCTACAGAGAGATCCATGCTTATTTTGAGATACTTCAGTAAGGATGTTTTGTACATATGGTTATGAGCTATCCATCCATGCCCCTGGTTGCATTTATAGCTTGCTGTAGATTGTTCATATCTTGCTCCAATCTTGCTAAATGATGCTGCTGTCAGCCTGTTAACATGAAGTTCAATGTTGCCATGACTGTTGTTAGTTATCCATGCACCCTATGAACTTTCTCTTGCCATGCTTAGCTTGATAAACATGTCTTTTTACTGTGGGTTACCTTGCCATGCCATGTATTGCTCTGTGGTGAGTGGTTCAAGCTCATCAACATGCCTACTTATCGTTGTTCCTGCCATGTATGAATCTGTCATATAATTTGCCATGTTTACATGGGTGCCATCATATTTTCTGTGCCTTTTTGGCTCTTGGTCAGTAAGGGACTTTTGTTATATGAAATTAGTAGATTCATGCCATGCCTTTGTTTGCCATGATAAGTTCCTGTAACATGTTGTTTGATAGCTCTAAACATTGCAACCTGATGTTATTTCTGCTAAAGTCTGAAACTGTTATTATTTGCAATCTTGCCATGTATGTTTGAGCATGTTCTAGTGATTTCTGGAGATAGCTCAGTGTTCATGTTTTGTTATGCTTTACTTATACATCATGACCATGCCTTTTGTTTTCATATTGAGGTGCTGTAGCTTGTTGTTTTGATGCTTGCAATATGCCTAGTTGATGTTTTGGACAGATTGTCGTTATGTCTTGTATAGAGTGTATGTGTTGCACCGTTGCTCCGTTTTGAGTGTGCTCTATATGAAACTTGCTTGATTTTGCATGTAGTTTCATATTATCATGTTGCATCCTTGTTTTGGAGTGTGTGCTTGATGTTTGAATGCCTTTTGCATCAATGTCATGTTTAACTTGTTTTGCTCATATCTTCTAGACCGTAGCTCCGAATTAAATGAACTTTATATGTAACTTGACTAGAATCTCATGTAGATCATCTTGGTGCATATTAACTTGCTGTTTAACAACTTGAACATAAGGTTAGTTCAGATCTGGACCAATTTCGAAATTTGCATATGAGGATTTACTGGAATTGTTATATGTTGTTTCCGGCCTCATTTAAACTTGCCTTGATGTGTTGCTCTTGGTTGCATCATCTCTTGCCTTCATGTAGCTTTGTCATGCATCATGCTTGTTGTGCATCATGTCTTGTCTACGTGTGGTGTGTTTACTATGTTGTGTGCTTCTTCTCGATAATTCCTGTTTCGTTGTGATCGTGAGGATTCGTTCGTCTACGCTTGGTTCGTCTTCGTGGCTTCATCTTCTTCATGGACTCTTTCTTCCTCCTAGCGGGATTTCAGGCAAGATGACCGCTACCCTGGATCTCACTACTATCATTGCTATGCCAGTTTGCTTCGTTCTATCGCTTTGCTGCGCTACCTATCATTTGCTCGTCAAGCCTCCCAAATTGCCATGAACCTCTAACCTTTGACACCCTTCCTAGCAAACCGTTGCTTGGCTATGTTACCGCTTTGCTCAGCCCCTCTTATAGCGTTGTTAGTTGCAGGTGAAGTTTGAAGATTGCTCCATGGTGGACAGGATTTTGTTGGGATATCACAATATCTCTTATTTAATTAATGCATCTATATACTTGGTAAAGGGTGGAAGGCTCGGCCTTATGCCTGGTGTTTTGTTCCACTCTTGCCGCCCTAGTTTCCGTCATACCGGTGTTATGTTCCCGGATTTTGCGTTCCTTACGCGGTTGGGTGATTTATGGGACCCCCTTGACAGTTCGCTTTGAATAAAACTCCTCCAGCAAGGCCCAACCTTGGTTTTACCATTTGCCTCACCACCACCTACATTTCCCTTGGGAGTAATTAACCTGAGGGTCATCTTTATTATAGCCCCCCCGGGACAGTGCTTGTCTAAGTGTTGGTCCGAACTGATCTGCCTGCGGGGCCACCTCGGGGCAACTTGAGGGTTGGTTTTACTCGTAGCTAGTCTCATCCGGTGTTGCCCTGAGAACGAGATATGCGCAGCTCCTATCGGGATTGTCGGCGCATCGGGCGGCTTTGCTGGTCTTGTTTTACCATTGTCGAAATGTCTTGTAAACCGGGATTCCGAGTCTGATCGGGTCTTCCTGGGAGAAGGAATATCCTTCGTTGATCGCGAGAGCTTATCATGGGCTAAGTTGGGACACCCCTGCAGGGTATAAACTTTCGAAAGCCGTGCCCGCGGTTATGGGCAGATGGGAATTTGTTAATGTCCGGTTGTAGATAACTTGACACCAGATTCGAATTAAAACGCATCAACCGTGTGTGTAGCCATGATGGTCTCTTCTCGGCGGAGTCTGGGAAGTGAACACGGTTTCTGGGTTATGTTTGACGTAAGTAGGAGTTCAGGATCACTTCTTGATCATTGTTAGCTTCACAACCGTTTCACTTGCTCTCTTCTCGCTCTTACTTGCATATGTTCGCCACCATATTCATGCTTAGTCGCTGCTGCAACCTCACCACTTTACCCCCTTCCTTACCTATTAAGCTTTGCTAGTCTCGATACCCATGGTAATGGGATTGCTGAGTCCTCGTGGCTCACAGATTACTACAACAACAGTTGCAGGTACAGGTTTATCCGATGATCATGATGCGAGAGCGATGTTTGCTTGTTTTTGAGTTCTGCTTCTACTTCTTCTTCGATCAGGGGATAGGTTCCAGGTCGGCAGCCTGGGCTAGCAGGGTGGATGTCGTTTGAGCTTCTGTTTGTGTTTCATCCGTAGTCGGAAGTTGTTCTCATGTAAGATGATGTTTTATTCGTGTGGCATTGTATGCCTCTTGTATGTATCCCCATCTATTATGTAATGTTGATGTAATGATATCCACCTTGCAAAAGCGTTTCAATATGCGGTTCTATCCTTGGTGGGACCTTCGAGTCTCTTTAGGATAGTATCGCATATTGGGCGTGACAAGTTGGTATCAGAGCCTCGACCGACCCTAGGAGCCCCCTTGATTGATCGTGTAGTTTGGCCGTTGTTGAGTCTAGAAGAAAACTGTTTTTCGAGTCTAGTTATATCGGAGAGTAGGAATTCTTTTTACTCCTCAGCCTCTTCGTCGCTCTGGTGAGGAATCTTGACGTAGGTGTTTTGAATTACTCCTCTTTCCTTCAAATTTTCTTTAGGATCACGCAGTTGGATTTCCGATCGTTGTTCCTCAGCTCTTTTCATTCGGTGCATTTCTCGTCAAGTTGACTCGAGCCTCTTCTTCTTCACCAAGTTCAATCCTCAGTTGTTTCTTTTCCCACCTGCCCACCCCTTTTCTTCTTGGTACCGGAGTCCGTAATCGAGTATCCATTCTACTCGTGCGAAGCCTTTGCTTTCTTTCCTCAATGATTTCAACCGTTGTTTTTCTCTTCAAGTTATTCATAGGTTTCCCCTTCCAAGTTACCTTTGTTTTTACCGCCCTCCCACCCTCTTCTTCCCGGAGTTTAAGTCCCTCTCGACCATCAATTTCATTCGTGTGGAGCCTCTTCAGTCTTTCGCCAATTGTTTCAACTGGTGAATTCTCGTCTTAGTGGACATTCTTCATCTCTTTATATTCTACGGTGGATTCAATTCCAATTTTTGGTAGTGATTACATTCTTATACTTGGATCAAGTGTTCTTCTTGCTCGTTTGCCTCTCGCCATTCAATCATTCCGAAGTTCAGAAGACATCTCAGGAGATTCGTCTGTATTCCAATTAATTCGAGGTTGTCACCCCCCATTCAAATATTTCAATCATTCCGGTGCATCATCTACCTCTTCAACAACCCTTTCCAACGGTGTTTTTATCTTTAGTGGGCCCTAACCCACAGGTCTTTTCCCAGGATCTTACCTGACTCTTCTAATTATTCCGGAGCCATCATGAATTCTTTTCAAGTGTGATGTAAGAATGGATCCCATCAGTCACTTGCCTTCTCCAAGATCTCTTTCAAATCATTTCATCATTGGCTCAACCTCTTTGCTTTTCATTCTCCCGGAGTATCTCAGTAAATTTTGGTGGTGTTTTTCGTCGTCATTTGAAGACCGAAGAAGAGTTTCCCTTAATCTTGCTTGTTCTCTCGAAGTTTCGTGGTTCTAGCTTCATGTTATCCTCTCGAATAATTCCATTTGTCATATATTCCTTTTTCTCACCTATCCGGAATATGTCAGGAGTTGTTTTCCCATTTCTTTCACCGGAGGCCATCATTCCAGTTATCATTCTCTAATTATCCCGGTGCTTCATTCAAGTGTTCTTTAATCAGCTCCTGATCTCTTTGTTCTCTTGCATCTAAATCCCCTCGAGCATATTTGTTCTTCTAATTCTTCCCAGCGATTCATTATCTTTCGTCAGTCATTTTTGAATTCTTACGGTGGTTCATTCAGATTCTTTTTCCTTTGTCATTATATTATCCATTCGTTCTTTCAATCCTACCGGTGGTTCATGAAGACTTTCTCAAGTTTTGTGCCATATACCCCCCCCCTCATACTTTTCAAGAAGAATAAGTAATATGCAAAATCCATTGCTTGTCATCGATTTAATTTGATGAAGGATAAGCATACAATAAATCTTATTCTTATTTCATCCAAGTGAGTAATCCTTTTTCTTCGGAGTCTGTTCTCGATGAATAAACTCTAGTTCCAAGTGTTTTCATCTTTTCTTTTCCGGAGTTTAAATTTCCTCGGCCATCTCGTCGGAACCTCCATCTTAATCATCGCAAGGCTTAATCTTATTCTTTTCATCCTTCATTCCTATCTCATCATCTTTTGTCACCGGAGTTCTTCATGGTGGTTCTTCATGATTTAATTCATTCTTCAAGAGTTCATCAAGTATCATTCCATCCTCTCAAGTTCATGTTCTAATCATTCCATTTTCAGCCGGAGTGTTGCCTAAATTCTTTCAGTCTTATTCGTTTCTTATCTCATTCGAACCGGAGCGGTTTCATAGTCTATCTGATTCCGTGAGCTTTCGATTCTCATGATTCTCGTCGTTCCTCTCTTATTCTCGAGTGCTCTCGATACTTTGCTTCTTCTCTTGAGTTCTTGTTTCACCTCATCCCTTTTCCCTTTCGTCTCGGTCCTAATATCTCGGGACGAGATCTCTTGTTAGTGGAGGAGTGTTGTAATGCCCCGGATCCGATGCGCCAGGTGTCTGCCAGTTATTCGCCTTCCTTGCCATGTCATTTGCTTGTGTGTTGCATTTTGCCATGTCATTCTCTGTATTTCATATCATGTCATCATGTGCATCTCATTTTGCATACGTGTTCATCTCATGCATCCGAGCATTTTCCTCGTTGTCCGTTTTGCAATCCGGCACTCCTATGTCCTCCGGCATCCCCCTTTTGTCTCTCGTTGTGAGCGGGTGTTAAACTTTCTCGGAATGGCCCGAGGTTTGCCAAGCGGCCTTGGTATAGCACCGGTAGACCGCCTGTCAAGTTTCGTGCCATTTGGAGGTCGTTTGATACTCCAACGGTTAATCGGGTAACCGTAAAAGCCCTCTTTGTGTTGCAGCCCAACACCCCTTTCAAAGTGGCCCAAAACCCAGCAAACTCCCCTCCATGCTCTCGGTCGTTCGATCACGATCGCGTGGCCGAAAACCGCTCCTCATTTGGAATCTCCTAGCTCCCTCTACCTATATATAAATGCCCTCCCCATCCAAATTCGCGGATGAAACCCTAGTCTTCTTCATCCCCGCGCCGCCGGACACGTCCGCGCCACCACTGGACATGTCCACCCGCCAGCCTCCACGTCGCCGACCAATGGCAACTCGCCACGTCACCCCGCCGCCGCTCCCCTCCACTCGCGTCGCGCCACGTCACCGCCGCCAGCGCCCCACCTCGTCGCCGCCACCCGGGGCCCAGATCCGGCCCGCCCCGGGTCGGTCCGGGCCTCGCCGGGCCCGCTCGCCTCCGCCGTCGTCCCGGCCGCGCGCCGCCCGTGCCTGGCCGCGCATGAGGCGCCCCGCCTCCCGTGCCGGCCGCGACCGCCGCCGCCCGCTGCCGGTCGCCCCGACCCCCACCTCCAGCGCCGAAGCCCGCGCCCCGCCGCCTCCGCTCCGCCGCCGAGCGCCGGCGCCGGTGCCGCCCCGCCACGGCGCCTCGCCCTCGCTCCTCCGGCGGCCGGCCTCCTCCTCGACCCCGCCGGCCCCTTCTCTTCCGGCGCACCTCCTCGCCTCCTCCCTAGCACCGGCCACCGCAACTCCGGCCGGCGAACCTCGAAGCCCGCGCCCCAGATCCAGATCCGAAGAGCCTAGGGTTGACCCCGTTTTTCCTCAAGTATTTTTCTGCAGATATTTTGTTGCATGTTCATCGCATCATAACTTGCTGCATACTGCTTCGTTTCGTGCGTGTAATATGTCAAATTGTTCGCCTCGACGAGTACTTCATTTCATTCCATTGCATCATTTTCATTTGAGCTCATATTGATGCCCGAAATTCTGTTGGAAGAGGGCTATGTGATGTTAGTTTCAGATTCTTACCAGAACATGCACTTTTGTCATTTTTTCCATGATTGATGTGTGCATCTTATGAACTTGAAACCTACATATGTTTTGAACTATGCCCTGCCATCTTTACATATGTGTATGCCATGTATTTTTGTGATCAATGTGGTGACTAGCACAAGCATGTAAAATAGGCCTCGTGATGTTGCTGATTTCAGTCCCTGTTCTGCTGTTATTTTTATGTCATGTAAACTTGATGCTACAGAGAGATCCGTGCTTATTTTGAGATACTTCAGTAAGGATGTTTTGTACATATGGTTATGAGCACTCCATCCATGCCCCTGGTTGCATTTATAGCTTGTTGTAGATTGTTCATATCTTGCTCCAAACTTGCTAAATGATGTTGCTGTCAGCCTGTTAACATGAAGTTCAATGTTGCCATGATTGTTGTTTGTTATCCATGCACCCTATGAACTTGCTCTTGCCATGCTTAGCTTCATAAACATGTCTTCTTACTGTGGGTTGCCTTTCCATGCCATGTATTGCTCTGTGGTGAGTGGTTCAAGCTCACCAACATGCCTACTTATCGTTGTTCCTGCCATGTATGAATCTGTCATATAATTTGCCATGTTTACATGGGTGCCACCATATTTTCTGTGCCTTTTTGGCTCTTGGTCAGTAAGGGACTTTTGTTATATGCAATTAGTAGATTCATGCCATGCCTTTGTTTGCCATGATAAGTTCCTGTAACATGTTGTTTGATAGCTCTGAACATTGCAACCTGATGTTATTTCTGCTAAAGTCTGAAACTGTTACTGTTTGCAATCTTGCCATGTGTGTTTGAGCATGTCCTAGTGATTTCTGGAGATAGCTCAGTGTTCATATTTTGTTATTCTTTGCCTGTACATCATGAACATGCCTTTTGTTTTCATATTGAGGTGCTGTAGCTTGTTGTTTTGATGCTTGCAATATGCCTAGTTGCTGTTTTGGAGAGATTGTCGTTATGTCTTGTATAGAGTGTATGTGTTGCACCGTTGCTCCGTTTTGAGTGTGCTCTATATGAAACTTGCTTGATTTTGTATGTAGTTTCATATTATCATGTTGCATCCTTGTTTTGGAGTGTGTGCTTGATGTTTGAATGCCTTTTGCATCAATGCCATGTTTAACTTGTTTTGCTCATATCTTCTAGACCGTAGCTCCGAATTAAATGAACTTTATATGTAACTTGACTAGAATCTCGTGTAGATCATCTTGGTGCATCTTAACTTTCTGTTTAACAACTTGAACATAAGGTTTGTTCAGATCTGGACCAATTTAGAAATTTGCATATGAGGACTTACCGGAATTGTTATATGTTGTTTCCGGCCTCATTTAAACTTGCCTTGATGTGTTGCTCTTGGTTGCATCATCTCTTGCCATGAGTAGCTTCATGTAGCTTTGTCATGCATCATGCTTGTTGTGTATCATGTCTTGTCTACGTGTGGTGTGTTTACTATGTTGTGTGCTTCTTCTCGATAGTTCTCGTTTCATTGCGATCGTGAGGATTCGTTCGTCTACGCTTGGTTCGTCTTCGTGGCTTCATCTTCTTCATGGACTCGTTCTTCTTCCTAGCGGGATTTCACGCAAGATGACCGCTAACCTGGATCTCACTACTATCATTGCTATGCTAGTTTGCATCATTCTATCGCTTTGCTACGCTACCTATCATTTGCTCGTCAAGCCTCCCAAATTGCCATGAACCTCTAACCTTTGACACCCTTCCTAGCAAACTGTTGCTTGGCTATGTTACCGCTTTGCTCAGCCCCTCTTATAGCGTTGTTAGTTGCAGGTGAAGTTTGAAGATTGCTCCATGGTGGACAGGATTTTGTTGGGATATCACAATATCTCTTATTTAATTAATGCATCTATATACTTGGTAAAGGGTGGAAGGCTCGGCCTTATGCCTGGTGTTTTGTTCCACTCTTGCCGCCCTAGTTTCCGTCATACCGGTGTTATGTTCCCGGATTTTGCGTTCCTTACGCGGTTGGGTGATTTATGAGACCCCCTTGACAGTTCGCTTTGAATAAAACTCCTCAAGCAAGGCCCAACCTTGGTTTTACCATTTGCCTTACCACCACCTACATTTCCCTTGGGAGTAATTAACCCGAGGATCATCTTTATTATAGCCCCCCCCCCCGAGCCAGTGCTTGTCTAAGTGTTGGTCCGAATTGAGCTGCCTGCGGGGCCACCTCGGGGCAACTTGAGGGTTGGTTTTACTCGTAGCTAGTCTCATCCAGTGTTGCCCTAAGAACAAGATATGCGCAGCTCCTATCGGTATTGTCGGCGCATCGGGCGGCTTTGCTGGTCTTGTTTTACCATTGTCGAAATGTCTTGTAAACCGGGATTCCGAGTCTAATCGGGTCTTCCTGGGAGAAGGAATATCCTTCGTTGATCGCGAGAGCTTATCATGGGCTAAGTTGGGACACCCCTGCAGGGTATAAACTTTCGAAAGCCGTGCCTGCGGTTATGGGCAGATGGGAATTTGTTAATGTCCGGTTGTAGATAACTTGACACGAGATTCGAATTAAAACGCATCAACCGTGTGTGTAGCCGTGATGGTCTCTTCTCGGCGGAGTCCGGGAAGTGAACACGTTTTATGGGTTATGTTTGACGTAAGTAGGAGTTCAGGATCACTTCTTGATCATTGTTAGCTTCACGACCATTTCGCTTGCTCTCTTCTCGCTCTTACTTGCGTATGTTAGCCACCATATTCATGCTTAGTCACTGCTGCAAGCTCACCACTTTACCCCCTTCCTTACCTATTAAGCTTTGCTAGTCTTGATACCCATGGTAATGGGATTGCTGAGTCCTCGTGGCTCACAGATTACTACAACAACAGTTGCAGGTACAGGTTTACCCGATGATCATGACGCGGGAGCGATGTTTGCTTGTTTTGGAGTTCTGCTTCTGCTTCTTCTTCGATCAGGGGATAGGTTCCAGGTCAGCAGCCTGGGCTAGCAGGGTGGATATTGTTTGAGCTTCTGTTTGTGTTTCATCCGTAGTCGGATGTTGTTCTCATGTAAGATGATGTTTTATTCGTGTGGCATTGTATGCCTCTTGTATGTATCCCCATCTATTATGTAATGTTGATGTAATGATATCCACCTTGCAAAAGCGTTTCAATATGCGGTTCTATCCTTGGTGGGACCTTTGAGTCTCTTTAGGATAGTATCGCATATTGGGCGTGACATCTGCACTTGATTCTCTTTCTGTTTTGAGTAAGCTTGCGACACCTAAACCTGCTTCTGCTATTAATTCTGATATGTCGCATGTTATTGATGATGACACTTCTGCTATGCATGATACTTATGATGAAACTACTTCTGTGCTTGATACTAATGTGCCATTAGGTGAATTTCTTGATGAACAACTTGCTAGGGCTAGAGAGAATGAAAACTATTGAACCTAATAATATTGATGAAAGTGATGATGAAGATTCTCCCCCTAAATATGAATTACTTGTTGTGCCTGAGGGCTATGTTATGGATGAAGAAACTGCTAGAGATTTTCTTGCTTGCAATGATAGATCTAATCTTAAGAAATTATTAGCTAAGCTGAAACAAAAGTATCTGAATGCTAGAATGAAATATGACCGTGCTTTTGCTACTTCACCTATCTGTGTTACTGATAAGGATTATGATTTCTTTGTTGATCCTGAGATAATTACTTTGGTTGAATCTGATCCTTTTTATGGTTATGAATCTGAAACTGTTGTGGCACATCTTACTAAGTTAAATGATATAGCCACCCTGTTCACTAATGATGAGAAATCTCGCTACTATTATATCCTTAAGATATTTACGTTCTCATTAAAGGGTGATGCTAAAACATGGTTTAACTCTCTTGATCCTGGTTGTGTGCGTAGTCCCTAGGATATGATTTACTACTTCTCCGCTGAATATTTCCCTGCTCATAAGAAACAAATTGCTTTAATGGAAATATATAATTTTGTGCAAATTGAAGAAGAGAGTCTCCCACAAGCTTGGGGGAGGCTTCTCCGATTACTTAATGCTTTGCCTAATCATCCTCTTAAGAAAAATGAAATACTTGATATCTTTTATGATGGACTAACCGATGCTTCCAGAGACCACTTGGATAGTTGTGTTGGTTGTGTTTTTAGGGAAAGAACCGTCGATCAATCTGAATTGCTATTGAATAATATGTTGACAAATGAAAATAATTGGACACTTCCTGAACCAATTCCGAAGCCAACCCCAAAGAAAAGAGGTGTTCTATTTCTCAGTCCTGAAGATATGCGAGAGGCAAATAAATCTATGAAAGAGAAAGGTATTAAAGATGAAGACGTTAAAAATTTCCCTCCTATTGAAGAAATACATGGCCTTAACGTACCACCTATCAAAGAAATACATGGTCTTGATAACCCGACACAGGTAGTAAAGGTAATTTCTCTCTATAGATATGATAAAGTTGAAATCCCGTCTACTAAGTTTCCTAGCCAATGCTTGGATGAATTTGATGACTTTATGGCTAAACAAGAAAACTTCAATGGTTATGTTGGTAGACAATTGAAAAGTAATGCTTATATGATTGGACACTTGAGTGATTATATGGCCAGAGTTAAAGGTGAACTTAAACTCATTAGTAAACATGCTTCTATGGTCACCACTCAAGTAGAACAAGTGTTTAAGGCTCAGAATGAATTGCTCAATGAATATAATAATAAACATGATTTTGCTGCTAGAGTAGCAACTAGAACTAGTAAAATGACTCAGGAACCTTTGTATCCTGAGGGCCACCCTAAGAGAATTGAGCTGGATTCTCAGAGAAATAATGTAGATGCACCTAGTACTTCTGAAAAGAAGAAGAAAAATGATAGGAATTTGCATGCTTCTAAGGAACCTGTTGTAGACACACCTGAGAATCCCAATGATATTTCTATTTCTGATGCTGAGACACAATCTGGTGATGAACATGAACCTAGTCATAATATTAATGATAATGTTCATGTTGATGCTCAACCTAGCAATAATAATGATGTAGAGATTGAACCTGTTGTTGATCTTGATAACCCACAATCAAAGAATCAACGTTATGATAAAAGAGACTTTGTTGCTAGGAAGCACGGTAAAGAAAGAGAACCATGGGTTCAGAAACCCATGCATTTTCCTCCTAAGCCATCCAAGAAAAAGGATGATGAGGATTTTGAGCGCTTTGCTGAAATGATTAGACCTATCTTTTTACGTATGCGCTTAACTGATATGCTTAAAGTGAATCCTTATGCTAAGTACATGAAAGATATTATTATGAATAAATGAAAGATACTAGAAGCTAAAATTTCCACCATCCTAGCTAATTATACTTTTAAGGGTGGAATACCTAAGAAACTTGGAGATCCAGGAGTACCAACTATACCATGCTCCATTAAAAGAAACTATGTTAAAACTGCTTTATGTGATCTTGGAGCCGGTGTTAGTGTTATGCCTCTCTCTTTATATCGTAGACTTGAATTGAATAAGTTGACACCCACTGAAATATCTTTGCAAATGGCTGATAAATCAACAGCTATACCTGTCGATATTTGTGAGGATGTGCCTATTGTGGTTGCAAACATTACTATCTTAACGGATTTCGTCATTCTTGATATTCTCGATTATCCTTGGTAGACCCTTTTTGAATATTGCAGGGGCTGTTATAGATTGCAACAAAGGCAATGTCACTTTTCATGTCAATGGTAATGAGCATACGGTACACTTTTCGAGGAAACAACCTCAAGTTCATAGTATCAATTCTATTGGAAAAATTCCAACTATTATTATTGGAGGTTTTGAATTTCCTCTTCCTACTATCAAGAAGAAATATGATATTCTTATTATTGGGGATGTACATATCCCCATTGAGGTAACCTAGTGTTATTCGAAATTTCTCTGGTTTCATGCGATTCGGAATGAGTTTGTTAACAAGACTTGATCAACCTTGTTAGTGGATTCCTTTTGATGAGCATGAGATGGATGAAGTTAGAAGGCACAACCTTCTGTACCCTATTTTTACTTTCTGTTATTTCTATTAAATAAAGCAAAAATAGTATTTTCTGTCTGTTTTGTGAATTATCCATGCAATAAAAAATACCCCTAAACTAAAAGTTCTCCAAATGCCCTCCAAACAAAAAAAATACACTTATGTGATACTACGTGTTTGTCACAGTAGGTCGCATTTTTTGTCATGCATGTACATCCATGACGATTTTATGTCAGAATCAAGATAGTCATACATGTGCTGTCCTAGAAGTGTTCCATGACATTACCAAAATTACCATCACGGAAGTGTCCACTTCCATGACAATAAATCGCGCGTCACAGAAGTTCTTTCGTCAAGGGTGACCGACACATGGCATCCACCGTAACGGAACACCGTTAAGCTATCGGGTCCGGTTTTGGATCCGATAACCCGTTAACAGCCCTGACCAATGGGGATTTTCCATGTGTAAAATCATCATTGGCTGGAGGAAACACGTGTTGGCTCATCATTGGGACAGATGTCATCCACTCATTGGACCGAAGGCGCCTATGATACGGCGACACGTGGCATGGCCCAACAGAGGCCCATTCCTGTGAAAAGGCCAGCCCGTTTGACTTGGTCAAAAGGTGGCGGGTCGGCCCACGGAAAGCCTGTTAACGGCCTATTCGCATATAGCCCATTTACAGCCCGCTAACCCAGGGCCCATTACGACCTCTCCGAATTAGACCCAGTAGCGTCATCTGGGCTGTCCAATATGATTCCAGCCCGTTTTAACTTCTGGCCCATGTGTGGCCCATGACTTCTTTCGGCCCATATGAGGCCCTTTGTAACTCTTGGCCCATTAACGGCCCGTGGTGAAACTGGCCCGTAATGAACAGTGTATCACTTTATACCCATTAACGACCCGTTATTCCATTGGGCCGTTTCCAGCCCAAGTTATCTTTCGGCCTTCTCAGGGCCCATTGATTCTTGGGCTCATTTGCAGCATTCGGTAACATACGACCCGTTACTGTCATTTTCTGCTTGTGGGCCAAATTCAGCCCATCATTATAGTCAGCCCGTTTGCGGACCGTTAATACGTTGGGCCGTTTTCATGTAAAAAAACCGTTGGGCTGTTTTCATAGAGTTATCAAATATGGCCTATTAATGGCCCGTTATGGTCCATGAATAGTGAGGCCCATGATTGGCGAAATGATGATATGCCCCGTAGAAGGCCCATGGATCCTACGGCCCGTATGAGGCCCATGGATAGTATGGCCCGTAGAAGGCCCATGGATCGTATGGCCCGTAGAAGGCCCATGGACCCTACGGCCCGTAGAAGGCCCATGAATCCTAAGGCCCGTATAGAAGACCAATGGATCCTATGGCCCATATAGAAGGCCAATGGATCCTACGGCCGGAAGAAGGCCCATGGATCATACGGCCTGCAGGAGGCCCATGGTTACAACAGTCCGTGTGTTGCCATGATTATTTTGGCCTAGTTACCAAAAATAGGCTATTGTGGCCACTAGAAAAACATAGAAAAAGAACTGTAGTGACTACAAGCAAACAACTAAATAAGACAATAAGGAAATAAATAAGCAAGCAATTAACGCTAGCCTATTACCGCTATTACACATATTACATCCACTGGGCATCAAAGTTCGCCACTAGTGCAAATATAGGGAACAAAGCAGCATATTACATACACTGGCTGTCAAAGTTGGCCACAAGTGCAAATAAACGTGGTAGCAAAACAAGAGCATAACTGAAACAACTTCAGAAGAGCTCAAGAAAGGTTATCCTGGGTATCCACCATGCTGGCAATAAGCTTAGCAAGCTTATTAGCTTTGTCCTGTTTGGCGCTAAAATCCTCCAACGCTTGCTGTTGCACCAGAAAGTATGCATCTGAATGCTCCAGGGACTTGTACAGTCCTTCCGCTTCTTGTCGCAGCACAACTGATCAATGTCTTTCAGCTTGTAGTTGAGACTCAAGAAACTGAACTGATTTAGACAGTGAGTTTGAATAGCTTGTGCAAGCGGTAGTGGCCAGTAACTCGAACACTAAACCAAGACAGGACTTTGGGGTTGTCTCGCTGTCTTTAAGATAGTCTTCCTTAGCTGTTTTATCAGCTTTGTTGGAGACGAACAAGGATGTGTCACTATCCTGAACCTTATCTGCATTACTTCCTTTACCATTGCTTAGTAAGGCACTCTTCCCCAATATCCTGTCAGCATTCTAAAAGAAGAAACAAGCAGACAAATAACAAGTTTAGCATGTACCAGTATATGAAACTCATTTCGGTGAACCAGATCATTAGTAAGGTGGACAGGATTAAACTACCAAGTCTTCTATTGCCAAGTACTAGTACATAATAAAAGCATCAAACAAACATATATCTATGTCCTATGGTCACTGCATTGTCTTGCCAAATCAAAATAGAGACATGGTTCAAATCATATCAGTTCAAGACAAAGCAGCAGTGAAAGAATACAAAGTGTGGGAAACTACACGACACAACAAGATTTCAGATGGGTACCACAAGTCTAGATGTACAACAACACTATTGGCTTCGTTGTGATGCTAGTAATGTGCATGATATGAAAGTCAACTGTATACACAATTGAAATTGAAATCAACAGAGCTATTGATAAGAGCAAACCTGTTAAAGAAACATGCATGAACATACCTGCTGTGCCATTGGAGTTTCGGTTGGATCCTTCAATTTAAAAATAAGTTTGTATGAGTAAACACAGTGATACAAGAGCAAAGCAATCATAGTTTAAAAAGGCGCGCCTAAGCGAGCGCTTAAGCGCGCCTAGGCTCTAGGCGTTGGCAAAATGCATTGCGCATAACTACGCTTAATCTATGCATAACTGCGCATAAGCATGCACTTTGGTCAGTAAAGTGCAAGGCGGTGGCAAAATGCACAATTAACGCCTAGCACTTTTTTGAACTATGATAGCAATGAAATCTTAAATTAGAACAGTTGTTCTTCAGGTTTAGGCACTTGTTCTACATGAACAGAGTACAGTAAGACGCAAGAATATAATACTTAAAAATAAAAAATGAGCTCATAGACCTTACCACATTCTTGGTTCGGGACCAGTACAGAACAAGGCGTTCCCAGTAATCGTCCAGTAAATGTGTCTGAGGAGAACGTAAGGGAATTTGATGAGTTTCTTTGCTGGTGAAGTACGTTTTCTTCAGGTAATTCCGATACTGCCACCAAGTATTCTTGAAGATGGCAGAGGTATTAGCACAGGTTACCTCATCATGAGTTTCCAAATCAGTCCTTCTCTATAGAGAAAAATGGGAAAATTTGTTGTATTATAACCATCATGGAGGTAGGATGTATGGGACGAAGCAAAGTAATTGCCATGAATAACATTACTTACACATAACTCCTGGACAAACACCTGCAACTGGCATTTTCCTTCATCTTCAGTATAATATTTCCAAGATGGCAAGATACACACATACGATTTAACAACATCAAATGCGATAGATGCTAAACTACGACTAGCTAGTTGTGCTTCCTCCACAGGAATAGGCGTACTAACTGGTGGAGTTGGGGTTCGCCATGATAGTATTGGCCCTTTGGGCACTGGAGCTGCCTTACTAACTGCTCTTGTTTGGGAGCTCTGTGGTGGAGATGGTGCTGTGTCAACAGGAACTGGGTTACTATCGGCTGGGGTTGGGGATTGGGTGAAGCTGGTTCTCTGTCCATCGCAGTAGGGGTACAATCTGTGAGAGTTTGGGTTATGTGTGGTAGGGCTGGTTCTTGTGCATGTACAACTGGGGTGCTATCTCCACCAAGAGGTAGCACTGTTTTATTTGAAGACTGTGTTTTTAGTCCACTAGATACTGGCATCACCCGCTCCAATTCAAATGGCTGATAAACAGGAAACATAGTTGAATGTACAGACATTGTATGAGAGACAGATGCAATAGATAGTGTGGAAAAAAGAGGGCATGAAATAGTTGACATGTATATTGTTTAACTAAAAGGGATAGCATGACATAATTTCACATATATGATGTCTACCTAAACTGGATAGCATAGCATAACATAATTCAAAGATATGATGAATAACTAAACAGGATCGCATGACATAATTCACCTACATGTTATCTAAGTAATCAGGATCGCATCATTTAATTCACATATGTGATTTATATGCTAAACAGAGGGCATTCGATATGATGTCTGAACTAAGAACATGGTGTTGAATATTGTGTATATGATGTCTAAACTATGCAATGCAAGACACCATATGCATGATATGAGCAGTATAACCATGCCAAGTTAGAGCATACACCTCAGTGGGGAAATAGGACTGGTCATCTGTCTCTGAATCCATCTCTGAGGAGCTATCGGGACCCAACAAGAGATCTGCTTCGACAGGTAGCACTGTCTGCTCTGAAGGCCTTGTTTCCACTCCAGATTTTTCCATCTCCCACCCAAATGGCTGATTCACAGGAGGAGGAGTTTAATATACAAACATTGTCGACAAATGGAAATGTAATGAAGAAAAGGATGGGCAAGATATCATTCAAATATACGATGCATGGTTAAACAGGATGGCGTTGCACATTTCACATATATTATGGCTGGCTAAAAGACATGAGACTGCATAATTCCCATATATGATATAGAAACTAAACAGGTGGCATTACAGAACATGTCTAAACTAAGCAGATGACATATATGATGTCAAAATTAGGCACAACAAGGCAACATATGCATGATATGACTAACATCATCATGCCAAGGTAGAGCAAACACCCTGGGGGTAAATAGGAGTGGTCAGCAGCGTCTGAATCTGCCTCAGAACAGATATCTTCCTCTGGATTACAATCTGGAGAGGGGTGGGGAGGGTTTGCCATTGAACCCACCATGGAGCGATGTCTGCATGACATTGTATTGCCACTCAAAACTCTTCTCTTTTTCTCTACATGTTCAGCATGACTATGTACAATATCTGACATGCATACGAAAAAATATGGTGAGATTATATAAGGAGAGCATGCAGAAATTTAGAGTGATGGTAACAACCAGTGGATGGATCCAAAAATAATGATAGCAGGCTGATGATTGCTCTAAATTAATAAAAAGATAGATGATGATTGCTTTACTATTTGTTTCTCACCCAAGATGAACAACATAGGCATACCCAAGGTGAACCAGATATTAGACAGACAGACTATTCATTGCTGCCTCGATATGTGTCCCGCAACTAATTTAGAACTCAAGTTTGAACATTAATTTGGACCTGACTTGGGAGTCCAAGAGCTGAACAGGACGATAAAGTAGTAGGTAAGTTTAAGCAATGTATAACATAAGCAGAAACAAAAGAGTGCAACCTCTCTTGTGGACCCATGTACTCCTCAGGTTTATTTGCTGAGTCGATGATGGTGATGCCGTTGCGGTGGGTGCCGGTGGCAGGGAAGGAGATCTGAGGCGACGAAAGACGGTCAGGAGTCGTGATGTCTGGTTTGGTGGATGCTTCTATCGATGGAGCAGCTCAGGTGAGGTGGACGACATCGCGGCAGGAGCAGGACAAACCACACAAAGTTCCATTCGACACGTACCAGTAACTGAAGTAATTCTGTAAGGGCTCATTTGGTTTGCATGATTCTTAAAACGCAGGGATAGGAAAAACACCGGAATAGGATAGGAAAATGCACATGGTAAACAAAGCATTTGTAAACACAGGATTTCTGTCAACTTGGGTGTTTGGTTTACAGGAATTGGAAGAGCAGAGGAATGCAAAGAAACATGGCCAAAATAAAGTGAAACCATATGAAAGTGTGTACAGTTAGAATGTTATTCTGGCACTAATGCACTTGGTCTTGTTTTCATGCATAGGATTCTGAAAAGTAGATCTAGGTGGATGTTTTGCTTCATTCCTTTCAACAAAATGCATGAATAATTCGGTTGGTCGCTGAAGCAGTTGAGGCAGAGGTGGCTGCCGGAGGTTTGGAGGAAGATCTGAGGAATCTGTAGACGGTGGCCATGGCACTGCTCTGTTGTGATGGATCGTTCTGCCGTTGGAGCATCTTCGGTGAGCTGTAAGACGTCAAGGCTGAAGCAGCACAAGACAGACATCATCAATCTCAAGTGGGATTCTAATAGCATCTCCAATAGATGATGTAAAATGGATGTAAAATTTACATCACCAAAAACCACCTGACTACAACAGATGAGGTAAAAACTGTTGACTCTGAACTTAACTATCGAAACTGAAATTTACTGTGGAATCTGAATGCTACTGTCGAAACTGAACGCAATGGTAGCAGAGAGGCACTTGACATGTAGTTTAGGGAGGGCCTGCAGTTCATCTTCAACCTGCACCCTCCTGAGCCCCCAGCCACCACCGACTGAACCGTCAGCCCCAGCGCCGCCTCGCAGCCCCGAAACAACTCCCCACCGCCGCCCCGGCCAACCCTCTAGCCCCCCCGCCCCCCATCCTGAACCCTAAGAGAGATAGTGGGGTACCTCTCTGGCGAGCCCCCGTGCCCGTTGCGGGTGGTTCTTCCTTAACTCTGGCGAGCCC
>NC_041383.1:501797994-501816680 GCF_002162155.2 Triticum dicoccoides
AAAATCGATTGACCCAAAAGTTGATTCAGTCGACTGAAGTGTGGCTAAATCGGAGCAGAGCAACAGCATGAGCGAGGGGGAGAGCAGCAGCTGCTGCTGGGTGAGCGAGCGATCGAGCAAGAGCCGAAGCAGCAGCAGTAGCGCGAGCGGGCGAGAGCCAGAGCAGCAGCAACAGATCCAGCTGGTATGGACGACACCGCCGAAAGGGCCTCGCACTGGGGGAGAGCCGCCGTGGAGATGTCGCCCGCAGCACCGGCTTCAAGCTAGCCGCTCCATGGGGGTGCGGGATGGAGCATCGTCGTTGCCGGCAGGTCGAGTTAAGGAGAAGGTGCGATGCGATGAGTGTACAACCTCTTTGGTGGCGCCAAGTAGGCCTCGGCTTCGTCCGAGGAGTCGGTGAGGATGTTGCGGTTCCGGTGGAGCAGGTTAAGGCGGCGCTGTGGGGATGGAGCAGCCGCGATAGACGAGGCGATCATCGGAGCAGCTCCTTGGAGGTGGAGGACGGGGCGGCTGAACCGGCGGGACAACGAGATGGACGACGGATCCTCATCCGGGGAGGTGGACGAGGGACGTCGAGCTATTGCGGTGGACGACATTGTCGGGTAAGAGGCTCCGGCTGGGCAGCGGTGAGGTGGCGGACGGAGGAGGGTGGGGTTTCGCGGCTGGAGCGGAGAGGTTATGGCGGCCTGGGATTTCGAATGGCAAAAAGGGGGCGATGGGAGGGGGTGAAGCATGACTTAGGGACGCGCTTGCCCAAAATGTAGGGTGTGTTACAAAAGTACCCCCCACCGATTTGAACTAGCGGCCCTTTCGGCTCAGGGTTAGAAGGGGGATTTCGCGTGTCGGGATTTGGCAGCTGGAGGGAGTTTTCACGCGCGTTGTAATTTCGGGATAGCAAGGCGCGGGTTGTGAAGGCGCCAGTTTTGGGAGCACAATATCTAAATTTTCGGGATATAACAAGACGCGGGTTGAATTTTAGGGACAAGCCTAACGTGTAGTAATATTGTACTTCTACGTACCAAATCAATTCGCACTTCCCTCTACC
Organism: Triticum dicoccoides; assembly: GCF_002162155.2. NCBI lineage: Eukaryota > Viridiplantae > Streptophyta > Magnoliopsida > Poales > Poaceae > Triticum > Triticum dicoccoides. Next base: position 501,799,040 of record NC_041383.1, read on the forward strand.
AAAAAGAAAACAAAAAAATAAAACTATTCACACCACACAAAGAGAGAGTCTTGCCCCGTTTACTATACAAATGCTATTCAAAGCTACTCCCTCCTTCCATCTATATAGGGCCTAATGCATTTTTTGATGCTAACTTTGACCAAATATTAGAGCAATAATATATGACATGCAACTTACACAAAGCACACCGTTAAATTCGTCTGTGAAAGGTTCTTTCAATGGTATAATTTTCACATTGTGCATGTCATGTACTATTAATCTTGTCAATAGTCAAAGGCGGTCTTAAAAATCTCATTACGCCCTATATAGATGGAAGGAGGGAGTATGAATCAATGTTATGTCCGATTAAATTTTTTGCTTGCTGTATAATGCATGTAACCTACTCATACCAACATTTTAGTGCATTCCAAATGTCTATACTACCGCTGCAATTCGAACTAAATTTGAATTCGTTTCTCTATTTCAATAAGAATCTACAATCATGATTGTTGCCAACTTCAACCATCATTCGTGTATTACCTTAATAACACACCACATGATTACTATAGAGATAGATATGAACTGTGTATACTACATGAACTCGAATTCTATTTTTGAACACACTTGATGTTGATTCCAAATAATAGTACATTTGATGTACTAACTATATATTCATAATCTAAACCATGTTCCATACGTACACCGTGTTTATCACACAAAGTATAGTGCCCCGCCCCCTACATTATGACAAGTATTTAGACCTGAGTTGCAAAAGCCACACATTAGCCCAAATTATAATCAATGTTCTACATTATGATATCTTCTTCAAGTATCTGTATCCATTTTTTTATAATGAATCATGATCTTTGTTCGTCTTTTACACCTTCACGATCCTCTTCTATTTGTAGCTAGCTAGCGCTAACTTTCTATCATGCATGCACACGCCCGCCCCCCTCTCACCCACACTTAGCGTCCCCTCCATCGCGCACGTTCATTATTTCTCTTTAGGTCGTCCACCAGCAGTGTGTGTAGACCCTTGACTCCTTCTTTCCGGCACACACCGGTCGATATACCTCTCTAGCCAAGTGTTCCTACAACAAACACATATATACTTCCCCTCTTCTCTTCTCACCGTCCATGCCCCCTATGTCCAATACGATTCCACGCAGGTGCACACTCCCGCCCATCTTTTCATTGATCACATACTCGCACACTCCTCCCCCCTTGACATGGTAGGCCTCTCGCACCACCTCCTAGCCACACCCTCTCCCCCTGTCTGCCTCTCCGGACCTTATTTTCTTCTAACACATGTAGGCGTGTATATGAACTGATCTCCCTACATATAGCCAGGTCGACTATAATTCATTTCCACCAAGCACTGATACACTTACCTCACTAGTTGTGTCTCTCCTTTTCTCGGACACACGACGGTTGATTTTCCTATGTAGTTACGTATGCTTATCACAACCATATCGTCTCCCCTCATCATCCTTGAATACCTCCCGACCCGTCTCTCACACGCACGTGCATAGACAGACAGACATCCCCCGCCCTCTCTTATTGATATTGCACTCATACCCTCCGTTTGTCTAGCAGGCCTCTCCCACCATTTATGAGACATCACTCCACCACCAACCCTCCGACGCTCTACCTTTGTCTTTTTTCCAACCTTATTCCTCTGCTACACATATCCATGGATGCCGATCGATCTCCCTCAATACATAGCTAGGTCTCTCTCCTTCCCCACACATATACTAGTCGATCGGTCTATACCCCTCCCCCACACACACACGATAGTCGAACATTGTAGGTAGGTATCCATGCCACGGAGAAAAACTGCACCTCTGCCCTCTCAAATTCCAGTAGGCCAGCCGCCCTGTATCTTTGACGTGGGCAAACACAATTTCGATGGCACTATTTATCGATCGCGCAGCCACACACTTCATCCCTATGTTCAATTCTATCAATATCTCATGTCCATGACTCCATTTCACACACATTGCATATGTTATGTTTTTCTCATTGAGATATCATCAACACATTGCCTTTGTTTCGCACAAACCATCTCTCTCACACCCACCCACATACGTACCTGCACCTAAAGAAGAAGTGCACACAGGACACACGTACTCACATCTCGTTCCCGGCCACACCCGCGCGGGTACACGGTGGAGTTTGTTTCTGTACGAAAAGGCAGCCCACGTGATAATTTGACGCGTGTAGCGGTTTTTACTCGAAGGAGGGTCAAGTACCATGCCTAGACGGAACAAAGTTCGACTTGACGCGTTAGCATTAAATAAAGTTATATATTCCTCAATGGCACGTACAGAATATAAAACGATTGCCATGGGGAAAATGGAAAATTGGGTTTGTCTCTCGTCACACCATCTCACACAAGTTCGCTGTGGCCTCTCTCTCTCTCTCTCTCTCAGCGTTGGTCAGTGATCCGGCCGCATCCCGTCCGCTGGCGGAAAGGGAGGATGTGCATCGTCTCTCCGTTCGACGGTGTTGAGGCAGCACGTCCCGATCTGCGATACCCGCCGTTCTCTCTGACCAAGCTCCGGCACTGTAGGCATTCGCCACTTGCTCGCTGTTGCAGTATGGGCAGATCTCGGCCGCCGGCGCGCTCCTAGTAAAATCCCGACGACCCTCAGGTACATCTTCCTCCTGCCTTGCTCCACTGCCCATCTTCCCATGTTGCTGCATGTGGATGTTCTTTAGTTGTTTGCTTAAATCGTATCTCGGCCGACGTACTTTCCATCTCGCAATCTCGTCCTCAAACCATTTTTGATAAACCACCATGTGCTATCTTTCCCTTATTACATGGAACATGCTTCTTTTTTGCCGGCGTATGTGTCTTCAACTCGTGTTATTGGGCAGTAACTGTTTCCTTTCGACCTCCTTTTGCAAACAGGGCTATCCATTTTTACCTCGTTGCTATTGCGACCTTTTGGTGAACTGCACAAATTACTTTTCTAAAGAGTGTTTTGTGCAGTTCCACCAAAATGTCACACGGGCAATGTTTTTACATTTTTGTGGGACTGCGGAAAGGGAGATTGGTTTTGCTATCCTCCTCATCCAACTCCGTGCCTAATCTTCTCCAACAAGAAGTTAGTCCTAAAGAGAGATCGTAGAGGTGATCATCTATTTATGTGTGTTATGTTTCATCATCTAGTTCCACTATTATTGTAATCACACTGACTGGATATCTTTGCATACAGGGATGGTCCGCTCGATTTTAGTGGAGCTGCACAAAATGATCAGATTGTCGTGTCCTTAATACACCTCTCTTTTGGCTACAGAGCTAGGTGAAACTAGCTGCCAAGCAATGAACACTGTGCCAAGGAAATGGAGCCATGCCTACGAATAGCATCGATCAATTATATATTTTTTCTTTTTTTGTACACCTTCTCACAACTTTGTCTTCAGTTGTGATGTGAATATTGGCGCTGATCTGCGAACCATTGAGATGCATTAGCCATGGTAGTTTCATTTGTATTTGATAGAATGTTGTAACGAGATAATCTCGAGGCAAGACACATGAATCCTAAGTTGAAACCTTTTTTTCCTGCGGGAACCAAAGTTGAAACCTTCATAGCGTCATAGTACAATTTCATCAAAATTATGCGTACATATAAACAAATCCTGAAGGATTGTAGCAATGCCAGAAACAATTCAACTTCATTTCGCCGACATGTTGGACATCCTTCATCCGGCTCCACCTGCCATGCAGCAATATTGAGTGCACAACACAACTTCAGGGAAAGATTCACCTCAGTCATTGTGTCGCAGTAGTAATGACTAGTGAGCAGTCAAATCACAGAGCCCTACCTTCGTCACAGTAAGTTGCTCGGACGAAGCAACCACCATTTCTCTGTTCCTTGAATCCGCTGGTACTCCCATATTCCCACAGTAATAAGTTGCTCGGGCGAATCAACCATCACTATATCCGCTCACGTGTGATGACCACAGGAGCTACCCATTCAGATTGCATGTTAAAAAAAATAAAGGTCGATTACTAATGCGGCAAACTTTAAAAAAACTAATGCGGCACCTTGGGCCAACGCGGCCAGATCGCATTTTGCACGAGAAATCACACACCATGTTTCATTGACATGTGGTCCCGTTCCAACATATTAGTGTGACGATGGCGAGTCCTTTTCTACTAGTATTTCCGAACGGACGTGTAGGCCGGGGCGCCTCTTCGTGAACCGTGGCAAACTGGCAACCGTCCACTGACTCTTTGCCTTTCCCTCTCGATTTGGAACTGCTGTCGCATGCTCTTCCTCTCCCTCCTCCATTTTCCTTCAGCCCTTCACCCTTTCTTCTGCCATTGTTCGATCGTCTTCTCCATGGAGGGAACAGGCCGGAAACGACCCCGTTATTCTTGCCCCGATCTGAAAGATGATGTCGTGGAGGAACTCATTGATCGGTGCGACGTCATCACCTCAGCTAGCATGGCAGGTTCGTTCAAGCCCATTCTCGACTCAACTAATAACATCATTACAAGGAACCCAAGAGTCAAGGAGCGGTTTGATCTCCCCTATCTTCTTCGCCGTGACCCTGATGACTACTGGCGCGGGGACAACGGAGGCCTCGCCTTGTGCAAGTTGATGCTGCTTGATAATGATACGTATGATGTTAAGATGCCATCGCTTGAGGGCAAGGATTGGGCAGGCGCAAATGGAGATTGGGTTGTTTACATTGGGTCCAACTGCGAGTGGGAACTTGTGAATGTGTACACCCGTGACCGGGTTCCACTTCCAAAAATCTCAGCAGACTGCCAAGAGGTTGAGCACACCGGTTTTGTACGCACGTTCAAATACGATCATGGTGACTGTCTTCTACGGAAGATAGCAATTTGTCAAGTTCCCAACCGCTCTTGTAACTACAACAACTATGAAGTTGTTGCTATCTTCGACAAGCTTGTTGCCGTCCTTCGTGGTTCGACTGGATGGATATTGCTCAAAAACCAGTTTCTATACACGGATGTGTACTGTGATGCAATTCAATACGAGGGCCTTGTGTTTGCTTCCACCACTCGTGGCACTGTTTTTGCATGGAATCCTTATACTTTCGGTACGTTTGTCTTCCACCATAATTATAATTGTTTCATCCACATGCATGCAAGTTTACCTTTACTAATTAACCTTCTTCTTGTGTTTCCAAGGTCCTGTGAACATTCCACCACCTATACTTGAAAAATTTTATAACCAAGGGGGAGATGACGATGGTGATGATCACGAGCATGAGGACGAGCAGAACGTATATAGTCAGTGGCGCCTGGCAACTAATTCCGATGGATCACCTCTTCTTGTGTGTATACAGCGCACTGAGTTTGTTATTACTGAGGGAGCACGTGTTGTCTCCCATGGTCGCACTCTCCGGACCTATTCCAACACCCGTTGCATGGTATTCGGGATGGGTACTAGTGTGCTAGCGCCAACTCCTTCTCCCTGGTACAGAATTGATAGTATTGGAGAAAACTCGCTCTTCCTTGGACAAAATTATTCGATGATGGTGAAAGGCGATCCAACTGCTGTTGACACAACGTTACTAGTACCATTTATGAGAAGCAACTGTGTCTATACCTCGGACATTTGGGTGGTTCCCTACCCTGGTACTGATATAGTAGGCCGCTTCAGCCTGGATGATCAGTCCTGCGTTGGTCTCGAGATCGACAATAGATGGCCCATCCTAGAGAATCACTTGTGGTTCAAAGCAAGAGTTTCCAATGCCGAAGATTGGTTGAGTTGAAGTTCATTTCATTGCTTGTTATTTGTTGTGTGATGAAAACTTTAGTATTTATAATGTATCCTCATTGTCGATGTGGGTTGATGACCTGTTGTATGTAATAAAATGATATGCCTGTGATAAACTTACTAAATTTATGAATGGCTTTCGAGTCGCTTCTCTGAGTGAGTGGTGCGACGAGGCAAAAAAATATTTTCTGAATACATAACTGTACGTGCATTGCAACAGGTTATCGGATGAGGCCAATCAACAATAGTAGTACACTATTTGTACTAGCTTCACATGCTTCGCGCGTCAGGTGGGTGTTTTTACTGTAGCCATACTGTAAGTAACCAGCACCTCGAATCCTCGATACTAGTACTATATAGTAAGTAGTAGGAGTAGTAGGGTGGCATGGGCCAGAACAAGCATTCACGTCCAGGAGTACGGCACACGCCACCAGCACGACTTCCATATGACACCATATTTCTTGGAGTCCGTGCTAGAGCAATCTCTTCAATCTCATCGTTTCTCTAACTCAGCCATCGCGCGGCGGGCGAGGTTGGGGTTTGCCGACAGTCGGTTTCCTCAACTGCGGTCCCACTTGTAAGGCCAACTCCAACGCTCTATCAATATATGGATGTACTCTTCTTCCCAATACCAAAACTTGCATCCATTCTACTCCCTCCGTTGCACAATACATGCCTTCTATTTGTCAAAATATAGATCTATCTAGACATGTTTTAGTATATAGGTACATCCATTTTTGGACAAATGGAAGTCAAGTATTTTGGAACGGAGGGAGTACACAATATTTTTTTTAAGTTAGCACAACTAGTATAATCCGAGAGCACAACTGAAAATTTGGTCGGGTTCTTCCTCCTTTTGCCGACACGTGGGACACCCAGCATCCAGGTCGTGTCATGCAAGAAAATAGAGTGGTAGTTGAAGCCACGTGATGTGCATCTTGGGTTAAACTATAAATAGAATCTTACTACTCTTGAGTAACTCCAAAAGCGGCCACCAAAGATCTTTATTGGATTTGTTTTTCATCACCAGCACGTCGAGGTGAAACATGTGTAGGTTCAGTGGGTCCTCTTGCATTTTCACTGACATGTGGGACAACATGTGAGCAAACAGACGATGGGCTCCGCGCATCCACTGGCTGGCTAAGAAGAGAGATAGAGGAGGGCTGAGCACGGACTCCAGGAAATTTGTTCTACGTAACCAGCACCTTGATATTCGCGTGTAGTTGTTTCTAGAATAAAAAAAGGAGGTACCCCTACTTATGTTACTCCCACTATGCCTAGCCTAAGGTTAGTAGGTGACCTTGCACTTGGCTCTTCGCCTCTTCCGGAAGTCGATGGTTCTACAGTAGTGCTTCTGGCAATCTGACACCAAATGAACTGCTGCACGTCCACCGCTTGTAAGCAAAAGTTTCTCCTCGTGCTGCAAGCCACCGCGCATGCGTTGGCGAGGGAGAAGGCATAATCAAGCTTCTCGTCATTCTGCGAGTTGACAGGACACATCAAAGTTATTTACTAGTAGTACGTACTCTCTCAAAAAAGGGCTGACCATGTCATTGCTACCATCCCGTGCTCCGTCGTTGAGTACATGCACTATTCACGTGCCATCGGGGAGAAAAAATATTGCATAGGTGCCATCGAAGTGCACGACTCACTTACGAAAAAGGGTTTCCCCCCGCTTTTCCCCCCGCACGACTCGCTTACGCACTGCTTATCTAATTATCTCCATTTTCTTGCATGACATGTGCACCTTGATGCTAGATGTCTCGCGTGTTGGGAAAAGGATGAACAAAGCTCACGTAAAAGAAATGAGTTGAAGAGCATAGATTCCCGACGACCGAGAAGGAGCAAGGAACCTCGCGGTGGAGCGTCTGCATGGAACCTTCCGCGTTTCCCCCTATTTTTTGCCGCCTGCCCACCTATAAACAAATAAAAGAACATGAACTTTTCGCTAACCACTAGAAACGGTACATCAGGATGCTAAGTTGAAGATGTTTTATACTCCCTCCGTTCCCAAATATAAGTCTTTTTAGAGATTTCAATAAGGGACTACATACGAAACAAAATGAGTGAATCTACACTCTAAAATATGTCTACATACATCTGTATGCTGTAGTCTATTTGAAATGGCTAGAAAGACTTATATTGAGGAACGGAGGGAGTAGTTTATATTGAATTATTGATAACCACGCAACAAGCCACACATGTATAGGACGCATGCAGCCACACATGTACACAAGCCAACGCACTAACTCCATCCGATCCAACTCATGCACATACACGGACAACATGGAGCACACAACGCACGTACACAACACGTGCATGCACACACGCTCAGCCGCAGAATGCACATGAATAACACATGCATGCGCACACACTCGGCTGCATGGAGGCGTGCGCCATCCGCGGCAATGTCCGGTTCGTCGTGCTACGGTGAAGCTCGCACGCAACGGTGCATACGCATCTCTTGCAGCACCTCTTTGCCTTCATTGCTCAACTACTAGTCGGAGACGAAGACGACCGCAGCCTCGGCCTTAGAGCTAGCACCTATGGAAAAACATGCACGTTGCACGCGAGCACATACAGAGTGCCCACGACGTGGTGGTGGTGCGTCCCCACTCGCCTCTACTCCTTCTACGCACGTTGTCTATCAAGGCGGCTGCATGCTAATGATGATGTGGGTGAGATCTTCTAGGACTTAGACGATGACGAGGAAAATTATGAGATACAAGGTGACGTACACCGTCAAGGTCCACGGTCAAGGGGGTGCTAGTAAGTGCTTAGATGTGCTTAGAGTAAGTACAATAGAGTTGAGTCAGCGGGCTATAAGGAATAAACTAGTATATTTCTGCTTAGTTGGAGGAAAGAGAAGAGGAGAGAGAAGGTAAGCGGGCTCTTTGTGAAGAGCCAGCTCTAGCACGTGCTCTTAGGCACTTTGTGAGAATGAAAGGTGGGGCACATAATAAAAAAGTAGTACACTCTTTTGATCTACTATTGTACATGTTGACTACTCCCTCCATTCCTAAATATTTGTCTTTTTAGGATTTCAAATGAACTACCACATACGGATGTACATAGACACATTTTAGAGTGTAGATACACTCATTTTGCTCCGTATGTAGTCATTTGTTGAAATGTCTAGAAAGACAAATATTTAGGAACAGAGGGAGTATAAGATGGGTTGTAGATGACATGGCACTGGCTTATAGCCAGCACCTAGCTATACTATTAACCATGCTCTTTAGATGAGGTGCTAAGTGCATTAAATGGCTTAGTAACTCAAGTCTTCAATGCATAGGTGCTTAGTTTATTGGTGCCACATCATATTTTATGCCTACGTGTAGCAGCTATACATGGTGGAGCACTGGGAGAGGCCAAGGCTGGTCATAGTGGGGAGTAACTTATACTGTAACATATTACTATGTTACTCTAAACATCTCTATAAACCGAAAAGGAGGGAGTAGTAACATAGACTAGTGTCATATGCAGAGTATGGGAGCACATGATATTTCCCCGTCCAGACCGATCCCAAGTTGGCTTCTCACCTTCTTGGCCCAACAAAAAACCCTCCCCCCCCTCCCGCGCGCGCTTCCCGCTTGGCGCCAGCTGAGCCCGCCGCTCCACATTGATGGCAAGTCAGGGCGACGCGACCTCTCACTGCTTCCACCGTTGAAGCGGGGCCAACCGAGGGCACCGCCCGCTGCACACCCGGCATTTTAGACTACACAGTGGAGAGTAACTTTAGAGCAAGTACTACAATTAGATGACATAAGCAGGCTATAAGGATTTAAATATACTATTTGTGCTTAGTTCAAGGAGAGAGAAGAGGAGAGAGAAGAGAAGCAGATTGTAAACGTGTAGTCGGTTGTACTCCAACATACTTTGTGAGACAAAAGGTGGGGCCATTATTAATACTCGCATGACCTTGGTGGGGCTATTATTTATACTAAATGGACTAACGGACGCCTTAATTACTCCGGGTTTTTTTGAGACAAACCTTGGTGGGGCTATTATTGACTTTTTTGAGCTATTATTGACTTGGACGTGGGGTTTGGGGGGACAAAAGGCCTACTATTATACTCGCATGACCGATCTGACATGCTCTACCCTAGCCGCCGTTGTATCATATGGTTTCGCATCGTCCCAGATCTTAGCGCCGCCACGCAATTCTTCTCCAGCCCTCCTTCCGGCGTGCACCGTGAGAAGGGACAACAGTCCTCTGAACCTTGCCTTTCGTGATCCTGTACAGGAGAGGGGCGATCAGGTTTTTGGGGAGCACACTCATGTGACTGCTGCCAGCGACGACTTCCTCAACGACAGCCTTCTTCCCCGACCTCGGCAACCTCTTCATCAACGGCATGAGTGACAACATCAACCACATCGGTTCTGCTCCCGCTGTACAGTATGTGATTCTATCCTCCTAGTTTAGTCCGCATCATTACTTTGATGTTTGCAATTATTGTCATGATCTATTTACAGTTGATTCGGATTAAATCTCATACTAAATTGCTCATATATTCAACAATCCAATCCAAAAACCTGATTACAGGCAATTTACTCCGAGTGGTTTTGCTGTGCTTTTGAAGCCGCCTACTTTTAAGGGGGTGCAATATAAAAGGTGGCGCACACGACTAGTATATTGGTTTCAGATCATGTACTGCTATGACGCCACTAAGGGTAAGCTTGAGGGTGTTCTTAATCCTACACATTAGGAAGCTTTTCAGAACATGGATACCCTCTTCAAAGCCGCCCTGCTGAGTGTTCTTGATGATTCCATTGTGGATTCATATATGTTGTTTGACAGCGGCAAAGACATGTGGGGCTGCACTCGAGGCCACGTTTGGGCCCTCGGGTGCTGGCAACGAGTTGTACGTCATGGAGCAATTCTGTGACTACAAGATGACTGATGAGCGCTCTGTTGTTCAGCAGACTCATGAGATACAGTCACTCTCTAAGGAACTTAAGTACTTTAAATGTGTGTTGCCGGACAAATTTGTTGCTGGGACCATCATTGCCAAGCTTCCACCTTTGTGGAACGATTTTGCTACTTCTCTGAAAAACAAGACACATGAGTTCTCTGTTTTGGATCTCATTAGCACTCTTGATTTTGAGGATAAGGCGAGAGCAAAAGACACACGTGCTCGGGTCGCTGAGGGAGCTTCTAGTGCCCACATGGTACACGAGAAGAACTTCCAGCCGAACCAGCCCCAAAACAACAAGAACAAATCTCAGGGGAAAGACAAGTTTGATGCAAAGAACAAGCTATCACATTCTACCAACTTCAAGAAGAATCCTCATAACGGGAAGGGATACAAACCTCAATTTCGATAGCACCACACAAAGTTTATATGGCTGCATCTACCTGCTGTCAGCTAACCTCATGGTGCTCCGGGTATTCCTACATTCGTAACTAGGTACAATGACCACCGCAAGATGAAATTAGCTTATCCGTGCGTTGACTTGTTGAATGCAGTGCAGAACGATCCTGTCATGTGTGGAGGAGCAAACAAGCAGTGCAGCCGAAGGTGGAAATCAACCAAGGACTTATGAAATTATATATAATCTTCCTCAGGCAGGTCAGTATCCCCTTCGTCCAGATGATCGTGTTTTGTCATGCCGGGCTATTGATATGTGCTACTGTTTTGCAACATCGTTTAAGTATAGCTACTGTTTTCCTATCTTTTCAGATTCAGGACAATGAATATGATTTTAGGGGAACTGCACAATATGGACCCATGTTGAGTCATCTCTATTGCCTCATGTGTTTGCTGAAAATGTGTCAGTATCAATTGCAAGATGAGGCAGCTAGCTAGTTGTGGAGTTGCCAACATGCTCAAAGTGCTCGCAACATTGAGAAGAAACAAGCATGCCCAGGAAATTAATGCGTGCGCGGGGAGGCCCTTTGCTCAGAGAAGCATCGACCGATTTTCTTTATTTCCACACCTTCTCACAGCTTTGTATTGGTTATAGTATGGTGAATCATTGAGATGCATAGACATGCTGAACTTTTGTTCTTTTGAATGTTAGTTTAATGTGAGTGTCTGCATCCAGTACCACATCCTCTAATTTGGTGGATGCACACAGAGAAAATAAATCTCCTTAATTTACTCCATAACCACCCTATTAAATAGGTCTAGTAACAAACCATGCACATGCAATGGCCAGCGGGCAAATGCATCCTGCATGCATGGCCAGTCAGCCAAGTCCATGCGCCAGCTCCAATGCAGCAACGCAAAAGAAGAGAGTGGTTCTTGGGAAAAAGCGAGTAGTTAGTGCAGCGGGCCTTATAAACATGAACAGCTCGCTCTCCCGCTTCTGTCTCCCCCCCAATTCCCCCCGCTCTCCAATATTCCTCACTCGTCCAGAAAACCCCGCTCACCTTCTTCCTCACTCATACAGAAAACGCCTGCTCCTCTTCTTCCACTCCTACAGAAATCCCCAGCCTCCTTCTTCCCCACTCGCACTGCCACTAGGCTCGTCTCTGGCTACTCTGCTCAAACCCGTGAGCTCGGTGCTACGCCCACAAGGAAAACCAGGCGTCATCCTTGAGGAGATCATCTCGCTTCCGCACCAAGTATTGTTGCCGCACACAAGTCCTCTCAACCCAGGCTTCTCCCCACCAAGTATTGCTGCCGCACACAAGTCCTCTCAACTCGGTGGCGCACCGCGCCCCTCAATCTCGACTGTCGTCAGATATATGTCCTTCCTGAATTTGATATCCTCAGAGCCATCGTCTCTTCTCACTAGCAGGGCCCCGTTCAATGCCTCTGCATCTCGACAAGCTACTTGCTATCCATACCCGGCAAGTTGGACGCTTGGCTGACATCCCCTGAATTCGGAAAACTACAGCAGTTTGAGTTCTACCATTACCACGAAAGTTTCATACCACAAACATACCAAGAATTCGCGCCCACACCACTGTTGTCCATCTCACGATTTTCCTCCTCTCTCCACACCGCCACCTTCACCCGGTGTCATCTACCAGATGATCTGGTACAAATGCTTCGACTCCCACTGCTAAAAAAACTTTCGCTTGTGGTGGTTTATCTGTCGGAGGCCTCACTGCACAACATCATCCACTCCAGTTGCCCTGCCCTGGAGCGCTTGCTGATTGTTTTGGGAATAGAAATCGGTATCAGTTATCTCCAAATAAAGTCGCCTCACCTTAAAAGCATTGGAATTTGTTTTAAAGGACAACAGCTCATCATCGAAGATGCCCCTTCACTTGAAAGGTTGCTCCTTCATAATTGTTATACACCTTCAGAAATAACTGTCGTCTCTGCGCCCAAACTGGAGACCTTGAGTGTAATTCGTGACCCATTTAATAATCACAAGGAGTTGGTGTTTGGCTCCTCACTTTTTCAGGTACCATATATTATCATCTACACATTTGTAATCATATGCTGCATTTTTTATTTGTGCGCATTAGTTTTATATCATCTTGGAGTACACTTTGGGTACTAATATTATGTTATAGCTCAATGAAGAGTTCATCCATTGATAGCCTATCAATGTTGCTGGATTCTGTCAAGATCATATATATCTGAATGTATAGTTTTGATCTGGACATAATTATTGGCTTGCTGCGATGCTTTCGATCTCTCGAGGATTTATACATAGAGGTGATGATTTCATGCACATTGAAAGCCCGTATATATTGTACTAGAATTAACTGTTCAGTTGTCGTTCTTTCAACATACTCTTTTTTCAGACCTTAACTGTTTTCAATCTTCATGTCTACTTAGGCAGAACCACATGGAGAAAAACATATAACCAATCATTGGCATAATAAGCACAAGGATTTTCTCAGTTCTCACGACATTCGTTTGAGGACAATAACGATGGGATGATATGCATCCAACCAGGCAAACAGAAGCTTTGTCACATTCTTCCTATTGAATGTGAGGTTACTATTGTCCATGAGGCTTAATTTTTACAGCAAGAGATTTCTCACGGACGAACATGTTGAACAACAAAAAAAGAAGTTTCAGGTGAAAAAATGGGCTTCTAAACGTGCTCGGCTTCTATTTACAACAAGTTGTAGACATCCTGAAATAATTTTTTTTCACAGGATGTTGATTTTATGGATCAGACCAATCCATTTGTTTGTGACTGCAAAAAAGAGTGGTTCGATTAGATGTTACTGTCATGTTCAATCTGGGTTTTGTCTAAAAATTTGATGAACAATTAATCCTTGGCCTTTTTGTACCATTTGTATGCTTGACTTGCATGTTGTTGCCCTCATACTCCCCTCAACCTGCCACTACACTGCTGCATCTTCCATGGCTGCTGTTCGTTCCCGTCCGAGGCCTTCCCGTCGTTCTCCGCCTTGGTTCGCTCGCTGTGCCCGCCGCCGTCTGGCATTGTTAACATGGTCAACAACCAAGAGGAATCAGGAGATGACTGTACGTGGAGAGGCTGATAATAGGGACCCACCAGGGTCATTGCATTTAGCAAGCAGGTGCCTCATTATTACAAGCCAAAAAATACTTCCTCCTAATTGTTTGACGACTAGGTTCCACGCCATTGTCAATGTAGTCAATAAACGAGAAAATTACACAACGAGCGGATAACACCAGGGACCCAGCAGCTCGACCAGTTGTTTTTCAGTTTCAGAGACGGAGCTCAACTGCGCGTTGTGCGGGGGCTGTGGCCCGTCTAGCCCACGCTTACGCTTTTATTAAGCACATGACGAGCACAGTTGATATATTTTTTCTTTCTGAAATTGGCTAGCCCGGTTCTTTTTTTTTGGAGAATACCAAAACCGAGGCCTACTTGCTTTTCTCAGCCCTGATGGGCTGCAAATCTTTCAAGACGAGGAGGGATGTAAGTAGTAAGAAATGGGCTTCCCTAGAAAACGGGCTATAAGTTGTAAGAAATGGGCTGTAAATTTTTAAACCAAAGCCAACCGACAATTGCATTAAAATATCATTTTTTCAGGATTTCTCTACTCTCTACTCTTATAAAAACCAAAGCCAACTGGCAATTACATTAAAATATCATCTTTTCTCCCACAAGATAAACTGCTCATACAAATGCATCTTCATGTTCCGTGCAACGAACGGGCATCTTGCTAGTTAAGATTCTAAATTTCATTCATTTTTTTGCAGAGAATTGTTTTTTGAATTTTATTTTGATATAATTTTTTGGAAATTATTTTTAACCTAACTCAAAATTTCGTGATTAAAAGAGTTCGGACCCCACTGAAATATGCAAAATTTCGTTGAATTTTTTAGCAGTGCCCAGAATATATGGCCTGTAATGCTAATAAAAAGAATATGGGCTTCAAATATCCTTAAGAATTAGCAAATGCGCTGTAAATTATTGAAAATAATGGCTAATGGGTTGTATGCTGTTTTCCACAGATTTGGAGTCTGACTTCTGGGCCTACTAGGTTGACGATGACGTTGTACTAATTTTTTTTGACGCGTACACAAGGCTTTGCCAACTTAGTCAACACACAACAGTGACTGTTGGATGTCCATCCAACGGCCACCGTACTTCTTCAATATCTGATCTTCCTGCTCCAACCGCACAAACCAGCGCCGGCGGGACTGTATGCTCCCTCCTCCCGTGGCTGGTTGTGCTGCCGCCAGGCCATCCCTCTAACCACCCACACATCCTCTTATTTTCCGACGATGTCAGACTCACCCCGCAGCCGACCAGTCAGCGCTCGTTCTCCCCTCAGCGTTGGCATCCGCTGCGGTGGCTTCGCCGGCTCCGGGTGGTTCTCTTCCTGGGCCTCGCCCTCGTCCACCGCATTTGTGCTCTCCGCACGGCGGGGTCAACATGGTCAACAAACAACAGCCATCGGAAGAGGCTAACAGTAGGGTCCCACACAGGGAAATGCCTCCTTATTAGGCGCAATATAATGATTCCTCCACATGATAGCTGGGACCCACCGGAAGGGCCTCTGTATTTCGTGAAAAAATGTCCCCCCCCGCTGTCAGCTCAGACCCATCGGAAATGCCTCCTTATTACGCACAAAAAATGAATACTCCCCCTGCTAGCTGGGACTCACCTTGGTGGGAGGCTGACTTGTGGGCCTACTAAGTTTACGGGGACGGAGGGCTTTGTCAACTTAGTCAATATGAACGATTCTAGCTCAAGTGACCGTACGATGTCCATCCAACGGCCGTAGTGCTTATTCAACCTCTGGTCTTCATGCTCCAGCCGCCCAAAGCAGCACCGGTCGTGCCGCATGCTCCTGCCTCCCGTGGCCGGTTGTGATGCCGCGGAGGCCTCACCGCCCCCTACTACTCCCACCGCTGGCCAGGCCATCCCTCTACTCACCCACACCCCCTGTTATTCTGCGGCGACGGCAGCCTCACACCGCAGTCGAACTAGTGAACCCTCATACTCCTCTTCACGTGGGCATCCGCTGCTGCGTCTTCCCCGGCTCCGCGTCGTCCCCTTCCTAGGCCTCACCGTCGTCCACCGCCGTGGTGCTCTTGGTGCGGTGTGGTCAATATGGTCAACGACCGACTTCCATTGGAAGAGTATTGTGCGTGGAGAGGCTGACAGTTGGGTCCATGGCGGCCACAAGGAAGTGCCTCCTTATTACGCGCAAAATAATTATTCCTCCACCTGATAGCAGGGACCCACCGGATGGGCCAACATATTTCGCAAAAAAAATGTTTCCCCCCTGATTGTTGGGACCCACCAGCTACACCTTCGCACGCAAGGAAGTGCGCCCGGGCAAAAAAATACGATTCGCCCCCCTGACTGCTGGGACCCACCAGCTACATCTTCGCACGCAAGGAAGTGTGTTCGAAAATAAAAAAACGATTCGTCCCCCTGACTACTGGGACCCACCAGCTACATCTTGGCACGCAAGGAAGTGCGTCCAAAAAAAACGATTCGCCCCCTGACTGCTGGGACCCACCAGCTACACCTTCGCACGCAAGGAAGTGCATCCGGGCAAAAAAACGATTCACCCCCCTGACTACTGGGACCCACCAGCTACATCTTCACATGCAAGGAAGTGCCTGACAGTCGGGACCCACCTGGTCGAAGCATACATAGCATTGTCATTCTGGTCGCGAACGTGTACGTACATACTGGTGGATGTAGAGGCGCGCACATGTCGTAGTAGAGGCGCGCATGTGTCGTAGTAGAGGCGCGCACGTAGCATGTACAGGTACGTACAACAGCTAGTGTGCAAGAAAGAAAATACGGCCACGTATGTGTACATACGGGCGGGGTCTCGAACGCCTACTCGCGCATACGTACGGCCAGGGCTCGTGTACATGGCTGGGTCAGAACAGAGAAACAGCGTCGTCGTCGTGTTCATGGGGAGCCAACCGGCTGGGTCGAAACGGAATGTGTCGTCGTGTTCATCGGGAGGGCTTGGACGGAACATGCGATGGAAACGAGGCCTGGCGTACCGCAGAACGGAGGAAACGGCCTTGTGTTTGACCGGCCACGTTCGAAACAGGATCCTGTTCATCAGGAGGGGTCTGGAGTACCGCAAAACGGAGGAAACGGACCTCCTATGGTCGAAACAGGGGTCCTGCTGATCGGGAGGGGTGGGGCGTACTGCAAAACGGACGAAACGGACTTGTGTTGGAGCGCTACGGTCGAAACGGGGGTCCTATTGATCGGGAGGGATGTGGTGTACCGCAAAACGGACGAAACAGACTTGTGTTGGAGCGCTACGGTCGAAACGGGTGTCCTGTTCATCGGGAGGGGTGTGGCGTACCGCAAAATGGGACTCCACAGGATACTGTTCATCCCCACCGTCGACCTCCTCCAGCCTCCACGGGCTCCTGTTCATCCAGCCTCGATCACGCGCTACTCCACCGGCTATTGTTCAACCACCCCTCCACGGGCACCCTCCACCATCTACTGTTCATCCAGCCCTCCATGGGGTTGTCCTGTTCATCCAGCCCTCCACACCACGG
>NC_041383.1:501816975-501824574 GCF_002162155.2 Triticum dicoccoides
TTCATCCAGAGAGGCAGCATCGATCGGCTTCAATTAGCAGCAGTAGCGAAGGATCGCTCGATCGAGTTCAGTTAACAGCCATCGATCGATCACTCGGGTTCAGTTAGATCCCAACGCCTCGCTCGGGTTCAGTTAGAGCCAACGCCTCGCACACACGTGCGTACGTGTACGAGAGAAACGCGCATCGCTCAGCCCCTGACCACCCACCGTAACTGGGAACTCCCCGAAATTTTCCTCGCCCTCGCTTCTACCACAGTTTTTTCCGTCATGGACGGCCCAAATAATGTCATGCAGCTACGTCTCTGGCCCGCCCAGGACGAAAAACCCATTTTCTATCATGACTTTTTGTCAAAGAAGTAGGAGCCCACCACATCTATGATGATACTGGGTTTTGTCACAATTATCGTCATAGAAGTGTCATATGTATGACAGAAAAAAGTTTCGTTCGGCCCAAAATGTCACGGATGTGTCTTTTTTTTGTAGTGATGGTCCCAAGTAGTTCTAATGCATGATATAGTCTCTAGGCACTTGTGGGAGTAGTTGTTATCAATTTTGTTGAGTTTGATTCACTTTTATTTTGAGTTACTAAAAATTTCAGAAATTTTTCAGAGGAAGAAATATGTCTAGGAAAATGTACCAAGGTGGTTCTTCAAGGAAGCAAGGACCTAGGCTCGCAATACGTGAGCAGGACGATGAACCACTGAGGGAAGCTCATGTGCGGCCTTGTGAATGGCTTTCAGAGGAGTTTATGGTCAAAGCAAACATCAAGGATGAATTTGATGCATATGTGCGTAATGCTGATCTTGAGGACTTCATGCAAGATAAGTGCTCTCAATACTACCATTTAACTGATTTCTTTGTGAGAAGGTTTAAATTTTCATCTTCGCGCAATTCTCACACTGTCCTGTTTGATCTTTATCATAAATCTTATACCATGGACTTAGAAGATTTTACCACTGCTTGTAAACTCCCGCAATGGGGTAGTGTCAATGAACCTCGTAAATCCGAATATAAAGACTTTCTTGCTAGTATCAGTGTGGGGGAGTCTAGGGAAATAGCACAAGCTACCATAGGGAGCATTCATTTTCCTGCTATACACTATTTTGCTCTCTTCATAGGTAGATGCATTAACGGTAAAGATGAAGCTTGTCACATGTGTTCCGGATCTTAGTGTTCTCAAGAGTGCGGTGTTAGGAGATAAACAATATTACTTGGGGGCAATTGTTGCACGTAGGTTGCATAATAATGGTTTAGATGGAGACTTGTTTGGAGGGATTTATGCAACCCGTGTGGCTAATTATCTTGGTATAACTACACATGAAAATGATATGGAGTTGTCTTCCGCTCATTTAGATTATAATGCCATGGTTAATCATCATTTTCTTGAGAGGAATGAACAAATCCTCCAGTATCGACTAATCTTTGACAGACGTCGTGTTGTCCATATTACTCTCCTTACTCCTGCCTGTCGTGGTTCTAAGTCCGACAGTAGAGTGGGGGTAGGTATGGAGAGGCAAGATCTTAGCTATGGAGCAGTTGTGAAGACACTGGATGTACGAGTTCAGGCCCTTCTTGGAGGAAGTAATAGCCCTATGTCTCGGAGCCCGGAGGCGGTCGACTGGATTATGTATGTATGGATTACAAGAGTGCGAACCCCTTACACTGAGGAGGGGGGTGGCTTATATAGTGTCCGCCCGACCCCTCCGGCCCTCAGTAATGCAGGGTTTAAAGTACATTGAGTCTAGGCATTACTGGTAACGCCTTACATAAAGTGTCGTAAATGCCATAAAGACTACTTAATTACAGACCGTTTGGATGCAGAGTGGCTCTTGATCTCCTAGTGGTTGCGTGAGTCTTCATGGTCGAGTCCTTCGAGTTCGTCGAGTGAAGTCCCTCATGGTCGACTGGAAGGCAGTTTCTTCTGAGGGTGTCCTTGGATAGGGTACTTAGATCAGGTCTATGACCCTACCCTAGGTACATGACTTCATCATTAGCCCCCGAATGGATCGAGGTTTGAGTGAGGAAGGAGTTGATATTATTTCCGACCTGCTTTTGTGTTCTGGATATGTCTCATCTTGGACTGATAATCTTTTGTTGATGACAGCAACTCTTATTTCAGTCGCCTTGATCCATTCCTTTCTTAAGCCGAGTGAACTTTTGTACTTGATAAACTTCCGAGCGACGGATCGCAGGAAATCCATTGTCTGCCAGATTGACCTGCTGTTAGCGGATTTCAGGGGATCCGAATTTTGGGAAGCGCGCGAAGCGGGGCAGACCGCGGCGCTCGGATGGGATAGAACATAGACGCCTCGATTTCCACGCCATCTTTTTCGCCACGTATCACGCGTGCGCAACTGTTTCGGGATGTGATAGGATTGCCCGGGCCCACTTGTCATCCACTCGGAAGCGGCTCTATAAAATGTGCCCGGCGAGGGTTTTTGAACAGTACTTCTCCAATCCACCTTCTGTCCTCTCCACCTCCGCCCACATCGCCTGCTCTCGCCTCTGCTCAACCACTCCTCATGCGCTTCGACGGCAACAATGGTGAAGGAGAAGACGGCTGCTCTGGAGCGCGCAAAGAAGGCGACGGCGATGGGGAAGGCGAAAGGGAGAGCAACTAGTCGGGGAAGATCCTCGTCCAGGTCCCACCTGCCGCAAGGCTGGGTCCAAGGGGATTGGATCCGGTCGACCATCACCGAGACGGATCTCACTGAGATGGCCAACGAGGGTTTGATCCCCCACGGAGCAGCGAGGCTCCCGGGGAACGAGTGGCAACCACAGCCGGAAGAGGGTGAGTGTGTCCTTCTGGCTACCCACGTCGACCGTGGGTTCTCTCTGCCTCCGAGTGTTTTCTTTCGTGGTTTCTTGAATTTCTTTGGGGCGCAACTCCACCACTTCAATCCGAATTCCATCGCCTACCTCGCTGCCTTCGTGTCCATGTGCGAGAACTTCCTGGGCTGCCGACCGCACTGGGGTCTGTTCAAGCACATATTCACTTGTCGTTCTCAGACAGTGAAAAAGGCGAGTCCAGATGACGATAAGACCAAGTTTATTCAGATGTGTGGAGGTCTGGGGATTCAGATGAGGAACAAGAGCACCTTTCCGACCATGACCCTTCCTGAGTCGGTCAGAGGATGGCAGTCGACTTGGTTCTACTGCCAAAACGAGTCGACGCCGGGGCAGTCGAGTGGTCTCCCTCCATTTTCCATGGACCGAGTGAACAAGCCCTCATCTCTGAAAGTGCTCCCAGAGGAGAAAGCCCAAGTGAAGATGTTGATGGAGCGTGTAGTCTAGTTAGTTTGGGAAGGAGTGTCGGGTATGGACCTTCTGGAGGTCTTCCTTAGGCGGCGCATCTAGCCTCTTCAGTACCGAGGCCATTGTATGTGGCTGTACTGTGGAACCTAGGATGAGACTCGGGTCCATCCAGAAGCAATCGACGATGCCACACTGGAGAGGTGGATGGCCGCGGTCACAGGGAACAAAGACAACCCTCGAGGAGCCAGGAGGATTCCGCCACTCGACCATTCTAGCACTCCAGACAAGGTATGCCCACTTTATCTTCAATTGTAATCTTGCCCTACTTATTCTGCTTTCGCTGCAAATCGGTCGATTGGTCTTTATTTTGCTGTCTGTCAGGCCTTCACCGAACTATACTCGATGCCCAATGGAGCACAGACGCCGACTGAAGAGGGGGAAGGAAGTGGGGGCGAAAGCCAGGAGGAGTGGGACTCGGACGCTGCTGCTGATGATGATGATGACGACTCTGATGGGGAGGAAGAAGAGGAGGAGGAGGAAGTTGTACCGCCTCGCACGGAAAGGCGATCGAAGCTCATCCATGACCCTGTGACTGAACGTGGCAAGGGGGTCGCGACTGTCGCGCAGTCGACCAAGCGCCCTCGGACCACTTCTCCGGCGCCGAATGAGAAGGCTCCGAAGCAATCTCAAATGGTGCCATCGAAACCGGCGAAGGTCTTGCCGAAGATGAAGGTGTCAATTCCCACCATATCAGGGTAAAAATGCTATTCGAGTCTTCTTGCTCTACGTGAGTTTATTTTTGGTCGACTCATGAGTTAACTGACTGATTTTTGGGGTTGCGGTGCTGCTACTTCTGATACCTCGGCCAGGGCTGACGATCATGAGATGGAAGATGTTGTTACCTCAAAACCTGGTATGACTCTCGTAATTCCGTCTTTTAGTCGATTGGCTCTTGGTCTCTAATTCTGATTCTTTTCTGTAGATCCATCCAATGTCGTTATCACCCTTCCTGACGACGACGACGATGAGGAACCACTGAAGCAGAGGAGGAGCAGGAAAGCGTCTGCTGGCAGGGTGACTCAGGACGTGCCAGCACCCGAGACACTGGTCGCGGAGGGAGAGAACACCACTCGGCTCACCGTATCTTTCGCGGTGCCGTTGACGAGTGCTCACCCCGCATCGTCGAGTGCCGCACAGCCTTCACTCTTCTCAACCCACTATGTCCCAGAGGACCAAGCCAGTGCTACAAAAGAAGCGATACGCCAGGCGGGAGTCATGATGGAGCAGGTGAAAGCCATCCGAGAGGCTAGCCAGGCAGCCTATGACGCCAGTTCCGCTCTCCAGAGCAACGTTCAGGTCAGTCGGTCATCTCCTGTTCTGTTAGGATATGATGTCTGAAGATTCTTCTTTTCCGAAATTCTTAGTGATTGTCCTACACCCACTGGGTGTGTCGATTGAAATTCCGAACTAGTGGGGGCACGCTGAGTGCACCCACTGGGTGTAGTCCCCAAGGCTATGGTCGACTGCTGGCAGTCGACCATAGTCTTTATGTTTTGAATTTTTCCTTCATTCGGTTATGTCGAATGGATTTCTTGACCGGTGGGGGCATGTTGAGTGCACCCACTGGGTGTAGTCCCCGAGACTGTGGTCGACTGCGGGCAGTTGACTACAGTCTGAAGAACACGCTCCCCTTTTTTGGGTGGTCGACTGGTCGACTCTAACTTGATAGAACTAGTGGGGGCACGCTGAGTGCACCCACTGGGTGTAGTCCCCGAGACTACGGTCGAATGTTTGTATTCGGCTGTAGTCTTAGAAACGTATGATTTTTCCTTAGTCACTCGGAAGTGAATTATCTCTGATATTTCGCCGATTGGTTTTTGTAGAAATCCTGCGACCTTGCGGCTCGCTATACTGAGATGGAGAACTAGCATATCCAGCTCGAGCTTGATCTGAAGCTGGTCCAGGAGAATTTGGCGAAGACGAAGGAGGAGACCAAAGGTATGTTTGGTGAGTCTTTGGACTGCTTTTGCTCCTCATTTCCTTCGAATTCTGACCTTGCTGTAACTTTGCAGGCAAAGTGAAGGATGCCCAGAAGAAGAAAGACCTAGAGTTGGCTGAGATGCAGAAAACAGCTTTAGAGAAGACCAGACTCGCAGAGGAGAAGTTGGCTTCGGTCGCCAAGCTTGAAGAAGAAAACACCAATCTGAAAGCCGCTCTTGCCATTGCCAACAAGGAGGTCAG
The DNA here is from genome assembly GCF_002162155.2 of Triticum dicoccoides. Lineage (NCBI taxonomy): Eukaryota > Viridiplantae > Streptophyta > Magnoliopsida > Poales > Poaceae > Triticum > Triticum dicoccoides. The sequence continues at coordinate 501,822,472 of NC_041383.1, forward strand.
TCGACTGAAAAGCGATAAAGTTGCTCTGAATGACAAGGCCAGTGAGTTGACGGGGAAGAGGAACGATCTGGAGGCTTATCTGGGTGGACTTGCTAAGAAGTTGTTCCTCATGCTCGAAGGTAATCCTTTGCACCAAACAATTATTTTTACAGTGATCTTTCCATTCGACCGTTGTTTTGACTCGGTGGTTGTGCTTGCAGAATTTTGCCAAAACTTTGAAGAGGAGACTGGTCGACTGGAGCCTAACCTGGACCCCATCAACTCTCCGGTGAATGATGAAGTTGCCATGAATGTGCTCCGGCTAGAATCTCGTGTTGCTGCCGTCGTTGATTATCTAGCAAGGTTAAAGGTTGCCACTTCCCGCATCGACGCTACGCTCTGGCCCGGGGAGACGCTCCAGAATGACCTCGAGTCTCTGATGATTCGTTTGAACACAGTCCCAAGTCGAGTGCAGGAGTGGAAGAAGTCTGCTGCCAGGTGTGGTGCAGATGTTGCTTTATCTCTGGTCCGAGTCCATTGCAAGGATGCGCGAGATGACAAGTTGGCGGCTCTTCGGGTGGCTAACACCAATAAGCATGATTTTCGGTCCTTCATGGAGACCTTCATCCCGCGGCCACTCGGATTGCTGATGGGATCGACCTCGACGAGTTTGTTGCACCTTCCAGCCCTCCACAGGAGGGGTAAAAAACTTCTTGAGCTCGACACTTTAAATTCACCTTGGTATGTCGAGTGATTCTGTAACCGATAAACCTTAATAGGCTTAGCGCCTGAGCACTTTCGGTTCCGTTAGGTATTTATCCGAACTTGGATTCGATGTTTGAATATGCTTGCATTTGGTTTGAGATGTCTCTTGCAGGTTAAAGCGAGGTGCTTATTGCAATCGACTCGTTCCTCAATTCACTTAGGCAGGCCTTGGGCTGCAGCTAAGCCTCCGAGTGGGAGGTTTGCTCTCCACTCGGTAGGATTTTCAAAACTTAGGCGAGCACGGGGCTGCAGCTAAGCCCCCGAGTGGGAGGTTTGCTCTCCACTCGGTAGGATTTTCAAAACTTAGGCGAGCACCGGGCTGCAGCTAAGCCCCCGAGTGGGAGGTTTGCTCTCCACTCGGTAGGATTTTCAAAACTTAGGCGAGCACGGGGCTGCGGCTAAGCCCCCGAGTGGGAGGTTTGCTCTCCACTCGGTAGGATTTTCAAAACTTAGGCGAGCACGGGGGCTGCAGCTAAGCCCCCGAGTGGGAGGTTTGCTCTTCACTCGGTAGGATTTTCAAAACTTAGGCGAGCACGGGGCTGCAGCTAAGCCCCCGAGTGGGAGGTTTGCTCTTCACTCGGTAGGATTTTAAGGTGTTCCTCTTATAGAAGGCACATTGTACTTGTGGCGTAGCTCGGAGGAGAGAGTAGCAGTCGACCTGCACCTCGTCCTTCTTGTGAGCGCACATTGTATTTGTGGCGTAGCTCGGAGGAGAGGGTAGCAGTCGACCTGCACCTCGTCCTCCTTGCGGAGCGCACATTGTATTTGTGGCGTAGCTCGGAGGAGAGGGTAGTAGTCGACCTACACCTCGTCCTCCTTGCGGAGCGCACATTGTATTTGTGGCGTAGCTCGGAGGAGAGGGTAGCAGTCGACCTGCACCTCGTCCTCCTTGCGAAGCGCACATTGTATTTGTGGCGTAGCTCGGAGGAGAGGGTAGCAGTCGACCTACACCTCGTCCTCCTTGCGGAGCGCACATTGTATTTGATCTTAGGCGAGTACCTGGACTGCAGCTAAGCCTCCGAGTGGAAGGTTGGCTTACCACTCGGTAGGATTTTGTTGAACTTAGGCGAGTACTTGGACTGCAACTAAGCCTTCCGAGTGGAAGGCTGGCTTACCACTCGGTAGGATTTTATTGAACTTAGGCGAGTACTTGGACTGCAGCTAAGCCTCCGAGTGGAAGGCTGGCTTACCACTCGGTAGGATTTTATTGAACTTAGGCGAGTACTTGGACTGCAGCTAAGCCTCCGAGTGGAAGGCTGGCTTACCACTCGGTAGGATTTTATTGAACTTAGGCGAGTACTTGGACTGCAGCTAAGCCTCCGAGTGGAAGACTGGCTTACCACTCGGTAGGATTTTATT
>NC_041383.1:501824789-501842137 GCF_002162155.2 Triticum dicoccoides
TGGAAGGCTGGCTTACCACTCGGTAGGATTTTATTGAACTTAGGCGAGTACTTGGACTACAGCTAAGCCTCCGAGTGGAAGGCTGGCTTACCACTTGGTAGGATTTTGTTTAACTTAGGCGAAACGGATTTCGCAGCTAAGCCTCCGAGTGGAAGGCTGGCTTACCACTCGGTAAGATTTTATTGAACTTAGGAGAGTACTTGGACTGCAGCTAAGCCTCCGAGTGGAAGGTTGTCTTACCACTTGGTAGGATTTTGTTTAACTTAGGCGAAACGGATTTCGCAGCTAAACCTCCGAGTGGGAAGCTGGCTCACCACTCGGTTAGGATTTTTACAGACTTAGGCGAATCAGATTCGCAGCCAAGCCACCCACTGGGGGGTTGCTTTATGTGGACAAAAGTAATAACAATTACTGGGAAAATTATAAAGCTCTTGTCTTTGATAAATAAACTACTGAAGTACTTTTATTACAACTCATCCGAGTGAATACTTAAGTGTAGAAGGGGCAGAGAAGATCCGCGTTCCAAGCTCGGGGCTCATCGATGTTGTGCTCAACGTTGTAAAGACGGTACGCTCCGTTGTGGAGAACCTTGGTAACGATGAAGGGTCCTTCCCAAGAAGGAGCAAGCTTGTGTGGTTTCTGTTGATCCACTCGGAGGACCAAATCTCCTTCCTGGAAGGCTCGACTCTTCACGTTTCTGGCGTGGAAACGACGCAAGTCCTGTTGGTAAATGGTCGATCGGATCAGAGCCATCTCCCTTTCTTCCTCCAGGAGGTCGACTGCATCCTGCCGTGCTTGTTCTGCTTCAGCTTCATTGTAGAGCCCGACACGAGGAGCGTTGTGGAGCAGATCACTCGGCAAGACCGCTTCGGCTCCGTAGACCAAGAAGAATGGAGTTCTCCCAGTCGACTGATTAGGCGTGGTCCTTAACCCCCAAAGCACAGAGGGAAGTTCGTCGACCCATGCTCCAGCCGCATGCTTGAGGTCACGCATCAGTCGGGGTTTCAACCCTTTGAGAATCAAGCCATTGGCCCGATCTGCTTGTCCATTCGACTGAGGATGGGCGACTGAAGCATAGTCGACTCGTGTGCCTTGAGATGTGCAGAATGCTCTGAATTCCTCCGAATCGAAGTTCGACCCATTGTGAGTGATGATGCTGTGTGGGACTCCATATCTGAATGTCAGTTTTCTGATGAAGCTGACTGCAGTACTGGCGTCAAGGTTCTTGATGGGTTTAGCCTCAATCCACTTGGTGAACTTGTCGACTGCTACCAGTACATGTGTGAAACCGCTTCGACCTGTCCTCAAAGGACCGACCATATCCAATCCCCATACAGCGAACGGCCAGACGAGTGGTATGGTCTACAGAGCTGACGCAGGCTTGTGTGACATGTTGGAGTAAAACTAGCATCCTTCGCACTTGTCCACTATCTACTTTGCCATTTCATTCGCCCTTGGCCAGTAAAATCAGGCTCGGTATGCTTTGGCCTCGATGGTCCGAGAGGACGCATGATGGCCACAGGTCCCTGAGTGGATATCATCAAGGATTATCCGACCTTCTTCTGGCGTTATGCACTTCTGACCAACTCCAGTCGCGCTCTCCCTGAATAACTGCCCTTTGATCACAGTAAAGGCTTTGGACCGGCGGACGATCTATCGAGCCTCTTCTTCGTCCTCTGGGAGCTCTTTTCTCAGGATATACGCGATGTACGGTATTGTCCAATCGGGAGTGATCACTAAAGCCTCCATGACCAAATCGACCACTGCTGGAACTTCAACCTCAGTCGGATCTGTGGCACTCTTGGGCTGCGGAGCTTCTTCAGTAAAAGGATCTTCTTTGACTGATGGAGTATGAATATGCTCCAAGAACACACCACTGGGGACGGCTTCTCTCTTGGAACCTATCTTTGCCAAATCATCAGCCGCTTGATTCTTCAGTCGGGGTATGTGATGGAGCTCCAACCCTTCGAATTTCTTTTCAAGCTTCCTCACTGCATTGCAGTATCCAGTCATGGTTGGGCTTCTAACATCCCACTCCTTCATCACCTGATTGACCACCAAATCTGAGTCGCCATAAACCATAAGGCGACGGACGCCGAGTGAAATGGCCATGCGCAACCCGTACAAGAGAGCTTCATATTTTGCTTCATTGTTGGAGGAATCGAAGTGAATCTGGAGCACATATCTGAGCTTATCTCCTCTGGGGGAACCAAGACTACCCCAGCACCAGAACCATTTAACATCTTAGAGCCATCAAAGAACATGGTCCAATGCTCCGAGTGAACTTGAGTCGGCTGCTGTTGTTCAATCCACTCGGCAAGGAAATCAGCTATAGCCTGGGACTTAATGGCTTTCTTTGCCTCAAATTTGATATCAAGGGGAAGAAGTTCAATCGCCCATTTAGCCACTCGACCAGTTGCATCTCTGTTGTGCAGAATCTCTGACAATGGTGCGTCGCTGACGACTGTAATGTCATGATCAGAGAAATAATGAGCAACCTTCTTCATGGTCATGTAGATTTCATACACGAGCTTCTGATAATGAGGATATCTTTGCTTCGATGGAGTCAAAACTTCTGAGAGATAATACACTGGGCATTGAACTTTGAAGGTTTTGCCTTCCTCTTCCCGCTCGACCGTAAGTACTGTACTGACGACCTGTCCTGTGGCTGCAATGTAAAGCAACAGAGGCTCTTTGCTGATTGGAGCAGCAAGCACCGGCTGGGTGGAGAGCAGAGCTTTTAGCTCGGCAAACGCTGCATCAGCTTCTGGAGTCCACTCGAACTTGTCTGCCTTTTTCATCAGTCGGTAAAGGGGCAATGCCTTTTCACCGAGGCGAGAGATGAATCGACTTAACGCGGCCAAGCATCCAGTAAGTTTCTGGACGTCGTGCACTCGCACAGGGCGTTTCATTCAGAGTATAGTGCCAACTTTTTCTGGGTTAGCATCGATTCCTCGTTCGGAAACGAGAAAACCGAGTAACTTGCCACCTAGAACTTCGAATGTGCACTTTGACGGATTGAGCTTGATATCATACCTTCTGAGATTGGCAAATGTTTCAGCTAGGTCAGTCAATAGGTCGGAACCCTTTCGTGACTTGACCACAATATCATCCATATATGCTTCCACGTTCCGACTGATTTGAGTGAGCAAACACTTCCGAATCATCCTCATGAACATGGCTCCGGCATTCTTGAGGCCGAATGGCATAGTGATATAGCAGAAGCACCCGAATGGAGTGATGAAAGCTGTTTTGATCTCATCTGGTCCATACAGACGGATCTGATGGTATCCGGAGTAGGCGTCTAGAAAAGACAATCTCTCACACCCCACGGTCGAGTCGACAATTTGATCGATGCGAGGGAGAGGAAAATGATCTTTCGGTCAGGCCCGATTAATGTGCTTGAAATCGATGCACATGCGGAGTGAGTTGTCCTTCTTGGGAACCATGACAACATTGGCGAGCCACTCAGAGTGGTATATCTCTCGGATAAATCCTGCTGCTAATAGTCGAGCCACCTCTTCGCCAATGGCCTTTCTCTTCTGGACGGCGGACCATCGAAGATGTTCTTTGTCTGATTTTGTTGCCGAATCGACTCTAAGGCGATGCTCAGCCAGTCCCCTGGGAACACCCGGCATGTCAACAGGCTTCCATGCAAAGATGTCCCAGTTCTCACGGAGGAACTGGATGAGCGCTTCTTCCTATTTAGGGTCGAGTGTTGCGGAGATATGAGTCGGAGCTGCATCGGGGTCGGTCGGGTGAATGTGAACGGGCTTCGTCTCGCCGGTCGACTGAAAAGCTGACTCTGTGGCAGGCTTCTTAGCTGCAACAATTCACCCGGATCAGCATTTTGCTTATATCCTTCTAGCTTGACCGTTGCCATCTGGGAATCGGCAATCTTTGAGCCTTTCTGGAAACACTCTTCTACCTTTTTCCGATCACCAGTGACAGTGATCACGCCTTTGGGGCCGGGCATCTTCAATTTGAGGTACACGTAACATGGTCGAGCCATGAACCGTGCGTAAGCTGGTCTCCCCAAAATAGCGTGGTAAGCGCTCTGAAAATCCACGACCTCAAACGTCAGCCTCTCTTTCCGGAAATGTTTCGAGTCACCAAACACCACGTCCAGGGCTATTTGGCCGAGTGATTCGGCTTTCTTTCCAGGTATAACTCCATGAAAACTCATGTTGCTCTTGTTGAGTCGGGACATCGGAATGCCCATTCCTTTCAGCGTGTCCGCATACAATAAGTTCAGTCCGCCACCACCATCCATTAGCACCTTCGTCAGTCGAGTGCCTTCAACGATCGGGTCGACCACCAAAGCTTGCCTCCCAGGGGTGGCTATATGAGTCGGGTGATCTGACTGGTCGAATGTAATGGGAGTCTGGGACCATCTCAGATAGTTTGGCGTTGCCGGAGCGACCATATTCACCTCGCGGTTGATCACTTTCAGTCGACTTTTGCTCTCTACATCAACAAAAATCATCAGGGTGGAATTGACATGGGGGTAACCTCCTTCGCTGTCCTCCTTGTCCTCAGCCTTATCTGACTCCTTCTCTTTGTCCTTGGGTTGCTTGCCTTGAAACTGCTGGATCAAGAGCCGACACTGGCGAGTGGTATGCTTAGGGTAGATGAAGTTACCCTCTTCGTCTTTCTTCGTGTGGATGTGACACGGTAGATCCATCACGTCATTTCCTTATTTATCCTTCACCTTCTTGGGGTTCCAGGATCCTTTGGGTTTTCCCTTGAACTTGCCCTGAGTCACGGCCAGAGCCTCCCCAGGAGCCGCTAGTTCGGCCTTCCGCTTTTGTTTCCGACTGGAGTTTCCTTTCTCCGACTGACTCGGCTTGTACTTGCCGCTTCGGAGTCGGTCCTCCTCTTCACCATTGGCGTACTTGGTGGCAATTTCCATCATTCGACTTAGGGTCATATCTTCGGTCCGCCCAAACTTCAAACTTAACTCTCTGTTCTTGACACCATCCTTGAAAGCACAGACTGCCTGATGATCAGACACGTTCTCCATGGTATGATGCAAAGTAATCCACCTCTGAATGTACTCACGTAAGGTTTCATTCGTCTTCTGCACGCAGACTTGCAGCTCTGTCAGCCTAGCTAGTCGCTTGCAGGTTCCTTCAAATGTTCTGACAAACACTCGGGAAAGATCTTCCCAAGTGTAAATACTGCTTGGAGTCAACTGATTCAACCACGCCCTGGCCGAACCTTCCAACATGAGTGGCAAATGCTTCATGGCCACCTCATCATTCCCGCCGCCGATCTGTACCGCCACTCGGTAGTCCTCAAGCCAGGTTTCGGGCTTAGACTCACCGGTGAACTTGCTCACTCCAATTGCCAACCTGAAGTTGGGGGGAATCACTGCGGCTCTGATATCCCTGCTGAAACATTCCGGACCTGAAACATGCACTCGGCTGCTAGTGGGCGCATCTCTGTCGTGGCCACCTCTATGAGCCCTGTTCCGATCGACCAAGCCTTGCACGATGATGGATCGTGCATCGAAGCCTGGTTCCCGGGGGTCGACCGGAGCTCTTCGCCCCGCACTGAGTCGACGCCTGTCATCTTGCTGCCGAGGAGCGTAAGACCCGCCTCTCGAAGGAGGAGTGGGCACTCGACGCCTATCATCATGATCATATCGGTCACCATATTGGTCTTGTCGATTCTCGCATCCTTCACGCCGCGGAGGCGATCTAGGGCTATGAGCCGACTGAACCGTATTCGCAGCGGCGGATCGACTGTGAATCCTGTTGTGTGACTGTGACACGGCTGAATTCTGACCTCCTGCTGCCCGGAGCAAATCTCTAATCTGCATCAAGCCTCTGCCAGCCTACGACTGAGAGGGCTGAATTGACTATGCTATACGGGTTGCAGCTGCTAAATTCTGAATCGGGGTTCGATATACCTGAGTCGGCGGGAAGAGTTGACGTCGACTGGAGTCGGGTACTCGTTGCCGCGCGCGCTCATCGAGTGCTCGCTGGAGATTCTCCAGACGAGCGCGTTCAGCCAAGTTGGCCAACCGCGCCTCTTCTAAGGCACGAGCCTCGGGGGTTTCTCCTGCGATAGGAGTATGCAGGGCATCCATGTTCCTGCGGCGAAGTTCTTCCCTTTGCAGGGAGTTAAGTGGCTCGGGTTGATACTCCTCATGGACTCGAGCAGGGTCACCTCCACCGTCCGCTCCGTCGTCACGGGGGAAGCCGGGAGGGCTACGAGGTCCATTGACCATCAAGACCTCCGCCGCTGGATCACTGCTATTGCACTCGGATGCAGTCTCTACGGAGCCAGTCGACAGATCGAACAGGCCGTAGAGGGATTCGTCGGGCTCAATTGCCACGACTTGGGTGGTGGCCGTCTAGCGAGCCACCGCGTGCCTCACCCACCGCTGGAGTCTCGACCGACCAGATCGCTTACGCTGGCGGGAAACAGGGAGGGATGACAACAGGGGAGTCGACCGATACGGAGTCGACGGTTGCCGCAGCAGAACACCGCGGACACATGCGCGAAAATGCGTCGCACGGCGGACGGGGAGCGCGTCGATGTCGAGTGGAGCCTCCTGGAGCCAAGTGGAGTCGTCGGCGATGAAGGTGAGAGCACCGAGACGGATCTCGCGGCCCTCGACCAAAACTCCACTAGCGACCATGATGAAAGTAATCGGAAGAATTGCAACTTCTCCAAAAATCGCTAAGACACCTGCCCCACGGTGGGCGCCAACTGTCGTGGTTCTAAGTCCGACAGTAGAGTGGGGGTAGGTATGGAGAGGCAAGATCTTAGCTATGGAGCAGTTGTGAAGACACTGGATGTACGAGTTCAGGCCCTTCTCGGAGGAAGTAATAGCCCTACGTCTCGGAGCCCGGAGGCGGTCGACTAGATTATGTATGTATGGATTACAAGAGTGCGAACCCCTTACACTGAGGAGGGGGGTGGCTTATATAGTGTCCGCCAGACCCCCTCCGGCCCTCAGTAATGCAGGGTTTAAAGTACATTAAGTCTAGGCTTTACTGGTAATGCCTTACATAAAGTGTCCTAAATGCCATAAAGACTACTTAATTATAGACCGTTTGGATGCAGAGTGGCTCTTGATCTCCTGGTGGTCGAGTGAGTCTTCATGGTCGAGTCCTTCGAGTTCGTCGAGTGAAGTCCCTCTTGGTCGACTGGAAGGCAGTTTCTTCTGAGGGTGTCCTTGGGTAGGGTACTTAGATCAGGTCTATGACCCTACCCTAGGTACGTGACTTCATCACTGCCTTCTTTGACTATCATGCAAAAGGAAGATATGCTGTCACGAGGGAGGAGGCGAACGAGTATGAGAGGAGGACGGAGGCAGCTCGCCTCCAGGCTGCAGCTCGGGAAGCAATGGCTGCGGCATCTCAGTACGACCCCAGTTACAACTTCGGATACCCGCCAGGCCATCCATGGGCATAGACCAACTTAGGCCAAAAGCCTAAGCTTGGGGGAGTACGTATTTCTCACCGACATTACGTTCATGTTCACACACTCACTCTAGTTGTCGGTGCTCATACTTTTCCATTGTACTACCCATGCTAGTTTATTTTCTTTTTCTTGCTTTCCTTTTGTGTGTTTGAATAACCTTAAGAAAAAACAAAAAATAGTTATAGCTTTTAGCTAGTTTACTTTCCATGCCTGTAGCAGTAGTAATTAAAAGAAAACCCAAAAAGATTTCTCGTTCTTCTTTTGCTTGTTGGGAGGTTTCCCGTGTAAATAGTTTTATTTCTTTTCTTTTCTTTGGGGGCCGAGAGGAGAAGACCATGATGAAACTGTTGAGTAGCTCTCATATGCATTGTTGTTGATTTAACCAAGAGGCCATATTACCTTGTCTTCTCCCTTGAATTGAATGCTTGCAAATTCCAGCTTAGTCTAATGCACGTGCACTATTATTATTATCCACGCCGTTCGGTCGTGCAAGTGAAAGGCAATAATGACGATATATGATGAAATGATTGAGATGAGAAAAGCTGGTATGAACTCGACCTATCTTGTTTTTGTAAATATGACTAGTTCATCGTTCCTGATTCAGCCTATTATGAATAAACATGTTTGCAATGACAATTAGAGATTATAGTTGCTTATGCCATGCTTAACTAGCTAGGAGCTTATAATGGTTTACCTTGCGTGCCAACATGATATTAAAATGGTTGTGATGTGGTATGATAGGGTGGTATCCTCCTTTGAATGATTCGAGTGACTTGACTTGGCACATGTTCACGCATGTAGTTGAAACAAAAAAATCAACATAGCCTTCATGATATTTATGTTCATGTGGATTATATCCTACTCATGCTTGCACTCAGTGTTGATTAATTTTAATGCATGTTCATGACTGTTGTCGCTCTCTAGTTGGTCGCTTCCCAGTCTCTTTCTAGCCTTCACTTGTACTAACCGGGAATACTGCTTGTGCATCCAAACTCCATAAACCCCAAAGTTATTCCATATGAGTCCACCATACCTTCCTATATGCAGTGTCTACCTACCGTTCAAGTAAATTTGTATGTGCCAAACTCCAAACCTTCAAATGAAATTATGTTTTGTATGCTCGAACAACTCATGTATCAACTAGGGTTGTATGTACCTTCCATGTTAGGCGGGTTATTCTCAAGAGGAGTGGACTCCGCTCCTCATTCACGAGAAAATGGCTGGTCACCGGGATGCCTAGTCCCATGCTCAAATCAAATCAAAATAATTGCAAACAAAACTCCCCCAGGATTGTTGTTAGTTGGAGGCACCCGTTGTTTCGGGCAAGCCATGGATTGATGCTTGTTGGTGGCGGGGGAGTATAAACTTTACCATTCTCTTTGGGAACCGCCTATAATGTGTGTAGCATGGAAGATATCGAGATCTCTCAGTTGTTATGTTGACAGTGAAAGTATATCGCTCAAAATGTTATTTATCTCTATTTCAAAATCGAGCTCTGGCACCTCTACAAATCCCTGCTTCCCTCTGTGAAGGGCCTATCTATTACTTTTATGTTGAGTCATCATCCTCTTAAAGCACCCGCTAGAGAGCACCGTTGTCATTTGCATGCATTACTATTAATTTATATTGGGTATGACTATGACTGGATCTCTTTTACCATGAATTACAATGTTTAGTCAGTCCTTGATCTTTAAAGGTGCTTTGCATTTATGTTTTGCGGTCTCAGGAAGGGCTAGCGAGATACCATCTTGTTATATCATATTACCATTGTTTTAAGAAAGTGTTGTCATCCGAGATTTATTATTATTGCTCTCTAGTTGATTATGACATTGATATGAGTAAACATGCATGAGACCTAAGTGTTATTGTGAATATGGTTAGTTCATAATCTTGGCTGAAAAGTTGAATGCTGGCTTTACATATTTGCAACAACAAGAGCAAACAGAGTTTGTAAAAGTTTTTCTTTATCACTTTCAGTTTGCCAACTGAATTGCTTGAGGACAAGCAAAGGATTAAGCTTGGGGGAGTTGATACATCTCCGTCGTATCTACTTTTCCAAACACTTTTTCCCTTGTTTTGGACTCTAACTTGCATGATTTGAATGGAACTAACCCGGACTGACGTTGTTTTCAGTAGAACTGCCATGGTGTTATTTTTGTGCAGAAATAAAAGTTCTCAGAATGACCTGAAACTCCAAGGAAGTTATTTTTGGAATTAATAAAAAATATTGGCGAAAGAATCAAGGCCAGGGAGCCCACACCCTGTCCACGAGGGTGGGGGCGCGCCCTACCCCCCTGGGCGCGCCTCCCTGCCTCGTGGGCCCCCTGGAGCTCCACTGACCTCAACTCCAACTCTATATATTCACGTTCAGGGAGAAAAAAATCAGAGAGAAGGATTCATCATGTTTTACGATACGGAGCCGCTGCCAAGCCCTAATCTCTCTCAGGAGGGTTGATCTAGAGTCCGTTCGGGGCTCCGGAGAGGGGGATTCGTCGCTATCGTCATCATCAACCATCCTCCATCACCAATTCCATGATGATCACCGCCGTGCGTGAGTAATTCCATCGTAGGCTTGCTGGACGATTATGGGTTGGATGAGATTTACCATGTAATCGAGTTAGTTTTGTTAGGGTTTGATCCCTAGTATCCACTATGTTCTGAGATTGATGTTGCTATGACTTTGCTATGCTTAATGCTTGTCACTAGGGTCCGAGTGCCATGATTTTAGATCTTAACCTATTATGTTTTCATAATTATATGTGAGTTCTTGATGCTATCTTGCAAGTCTATAGTCACCTATTATGTGTTATGATCCGTTAACCCCGAAGTGACAATAATCGGGATACTTACCGGTGATGACCGTAGTTTGAGGAGTTCATGTATTCACTAAGTGTTAATGCTCTGGTCCGGTACTCTATTAAAAGGAGGCCTTAATATCCCTTAGTTTCCAATAGGACCCCGCTACCACAGGTGGGTAGGACAAAAGATGTCATGCAAGTTCTTTTCCATAAGCACGTATGACTATATTCGGAATACATGCCTACATTACATTGATGAACTGGAGCTAGTTTTGTGTCACCCTATGTTATAACTATTATATGAGGAATCACATCCGACATAATTATCCATCACTGATCCAATGCCTACGAGCTTTTCACATATTGCTCTTTGCTTAGTCACTTTACCGTTGCCACTGTTACAATTACTATAAAACTGCTACTGTTACTTTTGCCACTGTTACCGTTACTTCCATACTACTTTGCTACTAAATATTTTGCTATAGATATTAAGTTATCCAGGTGTGGTTGAATTGACAACTCACCTGCTAATACTTGAGAATATTCTTTGGCTCCCCTTGTGTCGAATCAATAAATTTGGGTTGAATACTCTACCCTCGAAAACTGTTGCGATCCCCTATACTTGTGGGTTATCATTAGTTGGGACCCACCCAGTCGAAGCGTAGGTAACATTGTCTGTCTGGTTGCGAACATGTACGTACATACTGGTCGATCGGTCTCTCTGCAACAATGTGTAGTAGTAGAGCCCCCGACATAGCAGTTCAGGCAGTCCCTTCTAAACTGTGTACACTTGCGTACAACCACATGCCAAAAAATACGGCCACATACGTACATACGGGCAGGGTCTCGAATACCCACTCATGCATACATACGACCAGGGCTTGTGTACATGGAGAGGCAATGGACGACAACGACGCCGTCCTGTACATCGGTAGCCAACCGGTTGGGTCGGAAGGGAGAATCCGCGTCGTGTTCATCGGGAGGCAACTAAATGCGTCATGTTCATCAGGATCCAACTGGCTTGGACGGAATAGCCGAAACGGGGCCTGGCATACCGCATAATGGAGAAGATGGCATTCTGTTCGACCACCTACGGTCGAAACGTGATCCTGTTCATTGGGAGGGGCCTGCCGTACAACAAAATAGTGGAAACAGACTTCCGTTTGAGCCCCTACTGTCGAAATGGGGTCCTGTTGATCGGGAGGGGTCTGGTGTACCACAAAACAAAGGAAACAGACTTCCGTTGGAGCGCCTACGGTCGAAACGGTGTCCTGTTCATCGGAAGGGGTGTGGCGTACCGCAAAATGGGACTCCACGGGGTGGTGTTCATTCACCGTCGTCCTCCAGCAGGCTCCACTGGCTACTGTTCATAGAGCCTCCACAGGGTGATGTTCATCCACCCCCAACCAGCTAGGATGTGGCGGCCTCCTCAGGGTCCTGTTCATCCAGCGGCAACCACCTACTACCACGGGGTCCTGTTCATCCACCCCCCACCGGCTGGGGTGGGGCGTACACAGACGTACAAGCGGGCAGCGGCAATGGGAACTGTTCATCCATAGCCAACCAACCAGCTGGACTCACCACACGTCTTGACTCGTTTCTACGTATCGCGCACGCGGCAGCAACAGGCACCGTTCATCGAGAGGCAACCCAACACACCGGCTGGCTACATCTCGCATGGGGGCTCGATCGGCTTCAGTGAGCAGTGAGAAGGATCGATCGAATTCAGTTAACAGCGAAGGAATCGACCGGCTTCACTTGGCAGCGAAGGAATAGGCCGACTTCAGTTAGCAGCAAAGGAATCGGCCGGCTTCAGTTAGCAGCGAAGGAATCAACCAGCTTCAGTTAGAAGCGAAGGGATGGATTGATCGGCTTCAATATGTAGTGGGATCAATCCCTCGTGTTCAGTATGTAGCTAGCTAGTGCAATCGCTCGGGTTCATAAGCGAACGCCTCGCAAGGTTTCAGTTAACGAGCACCTCGCACACACACTACAAGAGATACGCGCAAACCACACTGCATCGCGTGGCCCCGACTACCCACCGTAACTGAGAACTCCCCGATATTTTCCTTGCCCTCACTTCTACCATGATTTTTTATGTCATGGACAGCCCAAAGAATGTCATGCAGGTGCGTCTCCAGCCGGCCTAGGATGAAAAGCCCATTTTCTATCATGATTTTCTGTTATAGAAGTAGGAGCCCACCACATCTATAATGATATGTGTTTTTGTCACAATTATCATCATAGAAGTGTCATAACCATGACGTAATATTTTTGGTTCGGGCCATAATGTCACGGATGTGTCTTTGTTTTGTAGTGAAGCGACCACCAGCACAGTACCACAGGGGGATCACAAAGCAGGCTCATATGTTGAATGATCGAGAGCTTCGTGTTTCTCTTCATCAAAAGCATGATAAGCATCATGGTTGGATGAAGCGCCAGATGCAGAGCCTTCTTGTTGACGTCAATCGCATTTGCAACCTCTCCACCAAGAATGCATTCGTTGCCCATGAAGCCAATAAGCGAGCTTGGAAGAGTCTCACGCTGTTATGCGTTGAAGATGATCTCACTCCTGATGGCTTCACTAAACGCTTGAAGTTTGGCTCCAAGCCCCCAGAATTTGCTAAGTGGTGCGCTAAACCTTCTATTGAGGATTCAGACTACTCATCGTCTAGACCAACTGTTGTTGCTCGCGTGATTAATGAGGAAGACGACACCACTTCACCAGCTATGGCTTCACTGCATCAAGACGCTATATCAGGCCCATCTGCACCACCCAACTCCAACATCGACCCGCCTGCACCAACTTCTACTCCGCCTTCCGGGAACACGTAGACACCCTATGTCTTCATTCCTTTTTGGTCATTCGATGACAAAAGGAGGAGAAGCATATGGTTTGATAGTATTCAAGCGGGATTTTGGTCGGGTGCTATAGTTTGTTAAGTTTGCAACTCTTGTTATTGAACAATTTGCTCTTGGTTTGTAAACTTAAGTCCTGATGGACGTCTACTACATTTTTTACTGCTTTTGTTGTGCGTTGTTTAACCCCTATCTTATGCGCATGAAGTCATTCTGCAGACGCCCATGTGTCGTTGTGCATGTCATTATCTTCAAAATATTTCTCTATGCACTTTGATTTGACTTCATGAATAGAGGGAGATCTCCACAAAGCAAAACTTGCCATGTGCATTTGCATTCAAAAGCAAATTACTTATATGCACATCTTCAGGGGGAGCCCTCCAAATTCATGAAGCCAATGACCATGTTCTATAACTTTAACATATTTTATCCCCATTGAAAACTTCAACCAGTTTGTCATCAATCACCGAAAAGGGGGAGATTGTAAGTGCATGTAGTGCCAACCCTGGTTGGTTTTGGAGTATTGACGACAAACTTGGTTGAGGGACTAATGTGTTTGTGAGATTCACAGGAGAACACAGGTAGAAGTCCCTATTGATTTGGTTTACCCATTGAAGATGACGCCTAAAAATGTATGAAGACATTGAAGACATTGGTGCTTCACGAAGACAATCACGTCGAAGATAATGACGTGTGAAGACATTCACTTGAAGACAATGGAGTGCGAAGACATAGTTTTCTTTCCTAGTTTCATTTTCTTCTTTCCTGAGTCATATGAAGCACCGAACTGATAAGTGGGGTCTAGGTGAACATAGTCAGAAAACTGGCGTGATGCTCAACCCAAATTCTATGTCTTCGAGTGAAGACAATGAGAGAAAATCTTATCCTGTGTTGGATAAGTCAGCTTTGCTTGTAGCCCAAGTCAAGCTGCCACGTGTGTTTGAAATCCAACCGTTGGACATGTGTCGATTGTCCATTGACCCAGGGTCATTTCGGACATATCATGCCGGGTTGCCTCCTGGTTATAAATAGCCCACCCCTCCACCATAAACTGGTGGCTGCTCAGAGTGAGTGCACGGATTTTGTCGCTTGAGAGCAACCCACCTCCAAAGCCTTTGAGAGAGAATCCTTGCAAGGACAAACCCAAAACACCCAGATCCCAAAGAGTGTTTGGCATCACTGAAGTCTTTCGGTTCTGCGTGATCCTAAGACTTATTACATTTGAATATTGTGATCTTCCAGTCGGTTATGCGTCGCGTTCTGAGCATCCAAAAGTCATTGTGGATTACCGGTGAAAAAATCTGTGAAGGTTTAGAAGTCTACCTTGAAGACTTACTTGAGTGATTGGGCAAGGACTAAGTGACCTTAGCTCAAGGGGAATAAAGTGAAGACGTGGTATTCCGAGTTCAATCTCAGCCTCCCTAACCAGACGTACAATTGTCACAACAACTGGAACTGGTCTACCAAATCCTTGTCTTTGTCAAGCAACTCGTTCTATCACTTCACCCCTTACTTACTGTTTAGCTTTGTGAAGTCATTGCTTGTCTGCTCTGGTTGAATTTATTGTGTGAAGAAATTCACCCTTGATTACATATTTGGCTTCATAGTCTCTTCATATTCTAATATGTTCTACCTAGCTGCCACTTGTCTTTGTGCTTTCTCTGTACCGTGCCTTGACTATTGCATGGCTAGAGTAGTTTATTTTTCACTGTATCCTGTTTAGGTATTATTTAACTGTGTCTTCGAAGACACTACATGATTCGAAGACTTTCATAAAAATCGCCTAGTCATCCCCCTCTAGTCAATAACTAGCACTTTCATTGATGGTAAGGGTAACTCCAACACCATACATCAAAACACTCCTAAAAGTTTGAATGACATGGTCCACACTTTTTCCATCCAATGTCGTGTACAAAATCTCCACGGGACGGTTCGGGCGTCTGAATTCCCCAATACTAGTATCAAGCTCGGTGGAGGTTTGGGGAGGGAGCTCCTATCGGACGCATTTTTAAAGTGAAAGTAATGTTTGAAAATCCAAATATTTTTTGAACAATGCAAACAAAATTTGAAATTCCAAACATTTTTACATTTCAAGTATTTTTTGAACAACGCGAGCAAAATTTGACAACCGATTGGAAATTATGAACAAAATTTGAAAAGGCAAACATTTTTTCAAATTTGTGTTTTCTAAATCACGAACATTTTTGAATTCATGAAAAAAAAATTGGAAATAAGAATATTTTTAAACTTTTGAAAAGCGACATTTTTTTCAAAAATCAAAATTTTTGAAATTGCAATTTGTTTGAAAGTATATATTTTTGAAGGTCTAAACTATTTATGATAGCTTTTTTTAAATACAAACATTTTAAAAAGAAAAAATAAAGTTAAAAAGGAAAAAAGAGGAAAATGAAAAAGAAACATAAAAAAGACCCATAGAAGGTTCCTGAAACCAGAAAAAACCCCAAAACGGGAACGCTAAAAGGCCGTCCGAGATCATCGCTCAGTCGCAAGTCTTGTGCGGAAATACGACAACTTGACACAGAATGCGTCATATAGGATATTCGGTTGGCGAGTCCGGACGTCCACTGGCTCACTTGTGAGTTGGACTATATCTTCCCACACCCCATGTATTTTTTTCATCTAGGTCCACATGGCGCATCCTGCTATGCGGATTTGATGCTTATTTGACCTCTATGTTAAGTGACCGTCTCCCATATCACTGTCCGTGGATACGTCCAAACGTGTCCACACACATTTGATGTGTCGAACTTTCCATCAATGATGTAGGTAATTGGAGTTGCCCTAATTTCAATTATGCCTAACTGAATTTTATATTGTTTATTTAAGTCCGCAAACTTTAGTTCACGTAGACGTCGTGTATATATGTGGCTCAAAAAGAAAGGGTCGCGCTAACTGCCACACGTGTGGCAGGAAGGGAGACGCACCACACGTCTTTAATGTAAACAGATTGCCACATCATCGTATGCATGCATGCAGAAATCTTTTTGGATTTTCAGTTTTTAAAATGTTTTATCTCTTAAACGAAAAATCCGATTGAAAATCCGTTTTCACCATTAAATCCCTCGCGATGAGATCTTCGAAAATAGATCCCATGTTGATATGTTTTGATGAAAAAAAATTAGATTAAAAGTTGCCATGTCTATTGCATATGAATTGCCATGATGTTTACACTGAAGTTGCCATGATATGTTTCAGCTATTTTCTTCTACATTTAAAAGTAAATTTTGACATTTATAAAACGGGGAATTAAGAAACTAGACTTGCCATGAACCATAAACTAAAATTGCCATGATACATGCACGTAAAATTGCCATGGTTCATACAAAAAATAATTTTCATGGTCAAAGTACTGGAGTTGCCATCATCAAAATACTAAAATTGCCATGATCTACAAACTAAAATTGCCACATGACAACTTTAGTTTAAGCCCTATGACAACTGCAGTGTAAACATCGTGGCAACTTCTGGCAAAAAAAAAATTCGTCAAAACATATCAACATGTGGCTAGTTTTGAAGATCTCGTCGAGACGAATTTAATGGTGAAAACGAATTTTTAGTTCGCCTTTTTATTTAGGAGATACAACATTTTTAAGCCGAAAACCAAAAAAAAATCTACTGATGTCATCTATTCATACGTGGCAAAATGAATGGTGATGAAAGCGTGTGGGCGATGTGCAAACGCCCACACGTGTGGGCGTTAACATTTCCGAAAAGAAAAAAGAACGGTTGTGTGTACGTACGCGTTTCCGTGCGTATATCGTGCCCCGCTTCTGGATTTTTCGGGTTGCACAGTTGGGTACGGAGGAACCCAAAACCTCTTCTTGTCGCCACATGAAGCGCGACTTCCTTTTCAGCTAAAAGAAAAGAGAGAAGTGCACACACGACACGATACGCAACACGCGAGAAAGGGGTGAGGAGACCAGCTGGCGCTGGTTGCCGCTTGGCTCAGCGAGCTGAGCTGAGCCAACAAGCCTGGCAGTGCCAGGTAGGTAGGCGCTCTCTCGTACTCCCGCCGTCATCAACCCGTCCCACCCACCTGCACCAGGCGAGCCCTACCAATCTCTTCCTCCCCGCCCCCGCCCCGCCTCCATTCCCACGCGCGCAGACGCAGACGCAGGCAGTTCGCGACGCCACCGCCCGCAGCCCACACCAAAAGCGAAACACAAACACTCCCCACCGCCGTCTCGGTCTCCGCCTCATCGCCCGCCCGCCCGCCCGCCGCGATTTCCGCCC
>NC_041383.1:501842749-501891463 GCF_002162155.2 Triticum dicoccoides
CTCCTCTCCCGCCGCCCCCTCCGCCGTCCGCGCGCCAGGTGACCGTTGCCTCCCTCCTCCCCCTCCCGCGGAGATAGATAGATATGCTGCCGCCGTACTCCTGTTGTCCTTTTCTGTCCTCCCTCCTTTTGCACGTCGTCACGGCTTCGGGGGTTCCGAGGAAGGGACGAGCCGTTGCTGGTCCCAATTCCTTCGTCTTCCCTTCTCGCGCGTCGGTTGATTTGGGGGGGAATTCATGCGTGCCATTTGCTCTCTCTCTGCTGGGACTTTTATCGATGGGAACAACCGCGGCCAGATCTGTTCTAGCCAGCCACCGGGAGGATTTCAGGTTTTCGCGGGGGCTAGGATCGAGGAGGGGATTTCCGTTTTTGGAGTGTCTGAGGTTCTCGATTCGGGGTCTTCTGACTTCTGAATTGAGATGGGATGGTATGGGGGGCTCTGAACCCTGTATCCCTGGATAAAAGGCATCGTCCTACTCTATGTTCTCTCTCTATCTTTTTTTTTCATTCCTCATGTTCTTTCTTCTCTCTGCCCATGTCCTTTCAATTTGACTAGATAGACTGTCACAGGCTATGCATGCGTCGTATCCGTCCTACATCTTTCTCAGTAAATTTCGTCTTGCCATGCAACAAAAGTTGCTGTCTGTTTCAGTGGGGGGAAAACGGCATGGTTAAATCCAAGGGAGGTACAGCGTGCTCTTCATTAAGCAATTTTGTCCAGACTAGTTGTCTCTCAGTTTATGTACGAGCTGCAAGTTTGAAGTCAACTAGTCTACCCTTGCCCCTGTATTTTGAACTATTTGTCATCTTACTGCCATCCAGTGTTAGCTACTACCTCTGTCCCAAATTTTAAGATGTTTTTGGTAAGCTAAATAGCCTACCAAAAACGTCTTATAATTTGGTACAGAGGAAGTACCATTTAACATCTGACCAAATGCACGATTAATTATGGGAGGTTCTGCTGTTAACGCTCTTCAAATATGTCAAGATTTCATAGTACTTGTGCCTAGAATACCAAAAAATTGAGAGAAAAAGGGACATGTTTGACAGTGGTTGCCTTTTTTTATCCAGAGTTTTGCTTATTTATTCATAAGAGAACAACATGGGTTTATGGTCACGGTTGCTTGTTTGTTAGTTCATCTTGAGTTTAGATTGTGCCTCCATGAGCAATTTGACATGACATACATGGATGATGGTGTCCATTACATTCTCCTGGGGGTTCTTCCCTGTTGCTAGTGGAATGTGTTTAGATTGGATTGTAACTGGTCCTAGCTGACTTTGGTGGATGTACCGTAACATGGTGTGCATGTAATCATGAATCATCATACCTGATAGCGACAGAGGTAGTTAAACTAAAACCACTTATTTCACTCAAGCTAGCAAACTTAGCATCTGCTGGGGTATCAGTCGGTCAAAAGGTTATGTAAAAATGTTAGGACTTAGGGGTATCATTTGCGCATGTTCCTGCTCTTGGTTACTGGAGGCATTTCTGTTATGCCCCTTTGTTGGAAAGATACACAGATTCGTCTTTGTGCATACAACTGGTTAAGTTCATGCCAAACAAACAATTATTATCTGAATTTGAGCTGACATATTGTGTTATTTTTGTAGTTCGAAGATTGGCCAACACAATTCATTTTATCAGTCCGGCCTATGCTTGATGTCAACTGCAAGAGATGTTGTTTAGTGTTGAGGAGGCTGGTTAGCTTTGGATCATAAATTCTCACCAGAAACAACACAGTTATGGACCGTGCAGACACCTCAGGGTTTGTCAGTGGTGGTTGCTTTGGTAATACGCTCCTGCTGATTTTCTTCCATTTTGTCTATTCGACCATCAGTGTCTGAAAGATTATTCAGCCCCTGTTTCTTCAGCTCCCCAGTAATCCTGATATTATTTGCTCTGACCCAGCTGTCATAGTGTTAAGCTGTGATGGATAATAGCTTTGTGGATACCCCAAACCAACCTCTGATGAATGACCCCTTTGTCTTAATGGCACAATCAGCTCCAAGCTACGCCCTGAACAACTTGACCAAAAGCGCAGTTCGCATGGATTGCGTCGGCTCAGCAATGGCTAATTGTGGTCATGGTGATGAAAGTACACAAAGCATGAATAACATCACAAGAGATGATGGTTGCAGGCTTGTTCTTGGGTTGGGTCCAACACCTGATTTTTACTCGACAGATTATCCGCCCACTGGTGTATATAAGTCAAAAGAATCTCAGACTTTGTCTGGCCAAAGTTTCTCTTTCACTGACCCAGGGGTGCTGAGGCTTGGCCTGCAGACAGATGGTGCAGAAACAATTCAGCATCTGCAAACACAAAATGAAACAGTTCATTCTTTTGCTGTTGTTGACGAGGCTTCAACATCTGCTGCTGTAAGGAGCATGGGTGGCTACATGCCATCCCTACTCTTTGCTCCCTGCTCCAATTCTTCTGCTGCCAACGAGACAGAATTACAAAGCAGAGATTCACTAAACTCCACACACTACAACAGCAATAATACTCAGCATATTCAACATCTTCAGCTCAGCCCTGAACCTTCTGCTACGACAGAGACTTCGTTTGGTGTGAGCTCTGATGTGGTCACTGGAGCAACCACATCAGAACAACGGAGTCATCCCCGTCATCCTAAGAAGTGCAGGTTCAAGGGGTGCTCCAAAGGTGGCAGAGGCTCATCAGGGCTGTGTATTGCTCATGGAGGCGGGCAAAGATGCCATAAGCCTGGGTGCCATAAAGGAGCTGAGAGCAGCACTGCGTATTGCAAGGCCCATGGCGGAGGACGGCGGTGTGAGGAGCTTGGTTGCACCAAGAGTGCCGAGGGAAAGACAGATTATTGTATTGCTCATGGTGGAGGCCGCCGTTGTGAATATCCTGATTGTCCTAAAGCTGCACGAGGTAAGTCTGGACGGTGCATAAAGCATGGTGGTGGGAAGAGGTGTACAATGGAAGGTTGCATTCGGAGTGCTGAGGGAAAGGCTGGACTCTGCATTTCTCATGGTGGTGGACGCCGGTGCCAGTATCCGGACTGTGCCAAAGGGGCTCAGGGCAGCACATTATACTGCAAAGCGCATGGTGGCGGCAAGAGGTGCGTCTTCGATGGGTGCAGCAGAGGTGCAGAGGGGAGCACACCTCTGTGCAAAGCCCATGGTGGTGGGAAGAGATGCATGTTCGAAGGAGGTGGTGTCTGCCCAAAGAGTGTACATGGGGGGACTGAATTCTGTGTGGCACATGGAGGTGGGAAGCGCTGTGCAGCGCCTGGCTGCACCAAGAGCGCCCGTGGCCGCACTGACTGTTGTGTGAAGCATGGTGGTGGTAAGCGTTGCAGGATTGACAATTGTGGTAAGAGTGCTCAAGGTAGTACGGACTTCTGCAAAGCCCATGGTGGAGGCAAACGTTGCACATGGGGATCCGGTTGTGAGAAGTTCGCCCGTGGCAAGAGCGGCCTGTGTGCCGCACATGGAACCTTGGTTGCCAGGCAGCAAGAGCATGGAATGGTGAAGAGTGGAGGGAGCATGATCGGACCAGGCCTCTTCAGTGGCATTGTGGCATCATCAACCACCGCTGCAAGTAGCATGACAAATGAGCACTCCTCATCGGGCATCAGCACTGCATCAGATAGTGACGGCACAGTGAGGAGCCAAGCGATGATACCTCCGCAGCTGCTTGTGCCTCGCTCCATGATGCCCTCGTCGTCGTCGGAGCCTACTGTGCGTGGGGGCAGAGAAGCAGGCTGTGCTGTTCCTGAGGGAAGGGTGCACGGTGGCGGCCTGCTGTCACTCCTCGGTGGCAGCTTCAGGAACGCCAATATAGATAAGCTCTGAAGTGTTTTCTCCGCCTGCAAATTGTGTCAGTTTGGTTGTACATAAAAGGCACCGTGTTGCCTATTGAATTTTATGCTTCTTCTCTTTGCTTGATAAACATTTCATGGATGTTTAGTCAGTCCATTGTACATGTTGTCCGGCAATTCTTCTGATCTGCATTCGACATGCCGGTCCAGTCAGTCATAGTTATTGCCAATAAGCCGTGTGTATTTGATATACTGTTTCTTATTTGCTTGTGGATTATTACTCCTAAGAAATTCGGTGCGCCGTTGCTAGGCAGGTTTTGTAAAATTGAATTTTGGCTTAGAATGTCTGATTATTATTTTTTGAAATGCTGGGACGTCCAGGTACTAGTCCTTTGCAGTTCTGTAACGATGAAAACGTTATCTCGCTTCTTACTTTCTTATTAGTCATGTATCTTGGGGTGTCGAAATCGACATGTTATATTACTCTTGATCCCAACATCGACTTTTTCTTTTTGTGGTACTTTTTAGTCCCATGCAGATGTTTCTTTTTGTTTGGAAGCAGAAACCACTTCAGTCTGATTGAACTTGATACCTGCTGCTGCTAATCTTTGTTTGGGTTGATATATTTTGCCTGAAGGAAATACTTGCATCTCAGAAAAGATGTGTACTCCCTCCGTAAAGAAATATAAGAGCGTTTAGATTACTAAAGTAGTGATCTAAACGCACTTATATTTGTTTACAGAGGGAGTACTAAAGACTGGACGAACGGGCATACAAGGAGAAAACTAGATGGGTTTGAGACTAGCCGCCCTAACCTAATGGGAGAATGGGCATACAAGGAGAAAACTAGATGAGTTTGAGACTAAGCCGCCCTAAACTAATGGGAGATGAAGCGAGCAATTTGGGACTAGCCGCCATAAACTATTGGCAGATCTCAGATCTCCATGATTTTTACTTTAAAAGATCTCAGATCTCCACACAGAATGAACGTGGATCAGAGGAACTTGATCAAGAGTTTTGACTTCCTCAAGTAGGAGCTGGCAGAGTGGAGCTCAGCTCAGCATCTCCTTACTATACATAGGCGACTACATGCGCAATCAACAGTAGCCATACCTCCTCTGCTCTTTGAAGCGCGCAAACCAGCAGGCTCATCTCATCTCATCTGCTGGTGGTAGTGCTGCCCCACAATGGCTAGAGCTGCACTGCTTCCTGTCGCGCTGCTGCTGTGCCTTGCGCTGGCCGGCAGCGCCGATGCTGAGCGGAAGCCGGTCGGTTTCTACGGGCTCAAGAACAAGAAGGGGGATTTCTCCATCAAGGTCACCAACTGGGGAGCCACCCTCGTCTCTGTCCTCGTCCCTGACTGCCAAGGTATGGTCATGGCTGGGTTTTTCTTGCTTCCAAGTACCCATATGCATGTTTGCAATTTTTGTTGTTGTTGTTGCTGCTGCTGCTTAGGAGGTCATACTTTTTTTTTTGTAGGAAACTTGGCTGATGTTATCCTCGGGTACGACACCCTTGGTGGATATGTTGTAAGATCACGAATTCATCTGTTTTTAAGTTTTCGCCGTTTCAGAGCGGCAGATGTACCTACACATTGTTGCAGTGTTTTTTTAGTTGTTGTTGCACTGTTGACCATGTGTTATTACCGCCGAAACATCGTGCTTATGTTTATTGCTTGACATATAAACACGCACAACTAACAGGACAAAACAATGCAGAGGTAGAAACTGTAATAACGAGAGAAACTGTAATATGCGGTACAGAACTCTGCTACCAAATGCAAGGGTTCTTTAATTATGTTTCATGATGAACCCATATAGACAAGCCTCTGTTCATTATCGTTTTGTGCAATGTTTCCAATCAGAATGGCACCGGCTCATTCGGGGCCACGGTCGGGCGCGTGGTGAACAGAATCGCCAAATCCCGCTTCGTGCTCGACGGGAAAGCCTATCGCCTTTTCCGTAACGACGGCAATAACTCGATTCACGGTATGCTTCAGACTTCATTCTAGCTCCTTTATTATAGTGGGAGTGACCATGCATGCGCTAATCATCTTGTCAATCTGTGTGTTTTAGGCGGGCACAGGGGGTTCGGCAAGGTCATATGGACCGTCAAGGAGTACGTGCGCGACGGCGACACCCCGTACATCACCTTCTTCTACCACAGCTTCGACGGAGAGCAAGGTAAAACAGTCGGTGACATGGACGTGTGTGAGAGGCGGCCACATGTCCAAAGTTCTATTACTATTTTCTTGCACGTCAGTTGATCTATCTTCATGACACCTCGGTATAAAATACTACGGCTTATCCAAGAAGTCAAATTTGCAAATTGCAATACAGTAGCATGTTCTCTGTTTAGAAAATCAGTGATGTACGTACTGTAGAGCTGACTTGCACTTGTTTCCGCGGACCACGTTTGGGGCACGCACGCACGCAGGATTCCCGGGCGACCTGGACGTGTACGTGACGTACCAGCTCTCCGGCCCGTACGACCTCAGCATCCGCATGAACGCCACGGCGACGACCAAGGCGACGCCGGTGAACCTCGCCAACCACGCGTACTGGAACCTCGCCGGCCACGGCAGCGGCGACGTCCTCGAGCACGAGCTCCAGCTGCTCGCGTCGCGCTACACGCCGCTCGACGACACCAAGATCCCGACGGGCCAGGTGGTGCCCGTGGCCGGCACCATGTACGACTTCCGCACGGCGACGCCCGTGGGCGCGCACATGGAGGTCGTCCCCGGCGGAGGCGGCGGCTACGACATCAACTTCGTCGTGGACGGGCAGCAGGACGCGATGCGGAAGGTCGCGTTCGTCCGGGATCCGGAGTCGGGGCGGGCGTTGGAGCTGTGGGCGAACCAGCCCGGCGTGCAGCTCTACACCTCCAACTGGGTCAGCAACGAGAAGGGCAAAGCCGGGAAGGTGTACGGGCAGTACGGCGCGCTGTGCCTGGAGACGCAGGCGTACCCCGACGCCGTCAACCACCCCAACTTCCCGTCGTCCATCGTGAGGCCCGGCCAGGTGTACAAGCACGACATGCTCTTCAAGTTCTCCAATTAGGTTATGTGCATGTATGCCTGATTGGCGCTGTATGGATCGTAATGCTCTCTTGAGTATCCTCATTGCAATGAACCCGGTCTTTATCTTTTTCTATACGGAAATGCTATATGATGACCAATATCCCTGAGGCCAACCCGAGAGAACACGCTCTCTCCCGTCGGATTCGTTTACACGAATCTTGGCCCAGGATCCGGCCACGTCGGGTTTTCAAATGGGTTCGCTATATAACACACCAAAGCCAGCTAACTATTTTCAAAATAATAGAGAGACCGCACCAGAATGCTACATCGACCGGCATATTACAGGCCATCAAAGGACCCTTCCAAACAATTAAACAGCCCCCCTCCTTGATTTTTCAGGAGGGTGGGGCCTTCCCTTCCCCTTGATCCAATCAAGGATTGACAACTCAAAACTAACCCCGTAAAAGTGTGTAAGAGGGACGAGACTTGCCTGTTCCCTCCGCGTGCGTTCATCTGTGCTCCCGCATACGTGACATGATTTGATTGAAATAAAATAAGGCCTGGCGTCACCCCCTTAAAATCAGGGGTAGATGATTAGATTAGAAAGAAAAAAGGAAAAAAGATAGTCGTAGGATGAAGTGAAAGCACGGATGGGAGCACGGGGAGGGAGCAGGCAAGCCGGATCCGTGTAAGAGTACGTCGATGTAGCATTGCTGGCCACCACACTCAGCGTGACCCTCCACCTAGGACATCGGGCATTGAATCCCAGTCCAGCCTTTTTTCTCTCTTTTCACCACACGACAATTTTTCTAGAAAAAATTAACATGGTTGTTTATAAATTTTCAAACTATGTCACATGGCAATTTTATATTTTTCCCTTTTTTGTTTTTTTTCACAAGTCAAGTTTGTTTTTGTGCATGACATTTTATTATTAATGGATGGCATTTTTTATTATTAAGAGATGTCATTTTATTAGTAAGAGATGACCCTTCTTATTAAGAGATGACATTTTTATTATTAAGAGATGTCATTTTTTATTATTTAAGAGATGGCATTCATTATCATGGAATTTTTTCCTCTTTGTTGACATGGCAATTCAAATTATAGAACCACATCGAGCTTTTTTAAAAAGAAGAACTGCCATGCATGATTTGAGAGCCACTAGTTAACGAGCGCTCCTTCAGAAGCCTCGGAACGATCAACGCCACTTGGCGCGCTCTCAGCCATTTTCCATGTGTCGCGCTCTGGACGCTCCCTTCGAATTTTATTTTATTTTTATTTTTCCGCACGCGTTTTCAGCTTTTTGAACGTTTTTTTTGACTTTCTGTTTTCCACCGGTCTTCCTTAGCTTTTCAATAAAAAAAGTTTTTGAAATTATTTTTTGCGTAAAAACGCGTTTTTTTTGCGCGAGTCAATGTTTTGATTCCGCGGGAGACACGGTTTTGCTTTCGCGAGAGTCACGGTTGTGCCTCTCGGAAACGAAAAAAAACGCGTTCTTTTCCTTTCGCGAGAGTCACGATTTTGCTTCCACGAGAGGCACGGTTGTGCTTTCGCGAGAGTCAATGCCATGCCTCTCGGAAACGAAAAAAAAAACATGTTTTCTGTTTTTTTCCTTTCGCGAGTCGCGGTTTTGCTTCCGCGAGAGGCATGATTGTGCTTTCGCGAGAGTCACGTGTTGGGTAACGTAGTAATTTCAAAAAATTTCCTACGCACACGCAAGATCATGTGATGCATAGCAACGAGGGGAGAGTATTGTCTACGTACCCAACGCAGACCGACTGCGGAAGCGATGACACGACGTAGAGGAAGTAGTCGTACGTCTTCTCGATCCAACCGATCAAGCACCGAAACTACGGTACCTCCGAGTTCGAGCACACGTTCAGCTCGATGACGATCCCCGGACTCCGATCCAGTAAAGTGTCGGGGAAGAGTTTCGTCAGCACGACGGCGTGGTGACGATCTTGATGAACTACAGCAGCAGGGCTTCGCCTAAACTCCGCTACAGTATTATCGAGGAATATGGTGGCAGGGGGCACCGCACACGGCTAAGGAATTGATCACGTGGATCAACTTGTGTCAACTTGTGTGTTTAGAGGTGCCCCTGCCTCCGTATATAAAGGAGCCAAGGGGGGAGGGGGCGCCGGCCAAGAGAGAGAGGCGCAGGAGGAGTCCTACTCCTACCGGGAGTAGGACTCCCCCCCCAATCCTATTCCAACTAGGATTCCCAAGGGGGAAAGAGGGAGAGGGGTGGCCGGCCACCTCTCCTAGTCCTAATAGGACTAGGGGAAGGGGGGAGGCGCGCAGCCCCCTTGGGCTGCCCCTTTCTCCTTTCCACTAAGGCCCATGAAGGCCCATATGGCTCCCGGGGGGTTCCGGTAACCTCCCGGTAATCCGGTAAAATCCCGATTTCACCCGGAACACTTCCGATATCCAAATATAGGCTTCCAATATATCAATCTTTACGTCTCGACCATTTCGAGACTCCTCGTCATGTCCGTGATCACATCCGGGACTCCGAACAACCTTCGGTACATCAAAATGCATAAACTCATAATATAACTGTCATCGTAACCTTAAGCGTGCGGACCCTACGGGTTCGAGAACAATGTAGACATGACCGAGACACGTCTCCGGTCAATAACCAATAGCGGGACCTGGATGCCCATATTGGCTCCTACATATTCTACGAAGATCTTTATCGGTCAGACCGCATAACAACATACGTTGTTCCCTTTGTCATCGGTATGTTACTTGCCCGAGATTCGATCGTCGGTATCCAATACCTAGTTCAATCTCGTTACCGGCAAGTCTCTTTACTCGTTCCGTAATACATCATCTCACAACTAACATATTAGTTGTAATGCTTGCAAGGCTTATGTGATGTGTATTACCGAGAGGGCCCAGAGATACCTCTCCGACAATCGGAGTGACAAATCCTAATCTCGAAATACGCCAACACAACATCGACCATTGGAGACACCTGTAGTACTCCTTTATAATCACCCAGTTACGTTGTGACGTTTGGTAGTACCCAAAGTGTTCCTCCGGTAAATGGGAGTTGCATAATCTCATAGTCATAGGAACATGTATAAGTCATGAAGAAAGCAATAGCAACATACTAAACGATCGGGTGCTAAGCTAATGGAATGGGTCATGTCAATCAGATCATTCTACTAATGATGTGACCTCGTTAATCAAATAACAACTCATTGTTCATGGTTAGGAAACATAACCATCTTTAATTAACGAGCTAGTCAAGTAGAGGCATACTAGTGACACTCTGTTTGTCTATGTATTCACACATGTATTATGTTTCCGGTAAATACAATTCTAGCATGAATAATAAACATTTATCATGATTATAAGGAAATAAATAATAACTTTATTATTGCCTCTAGGGCATATTTCCTTCAGTCTCCCACTTGCACTAGAGTCAATAATCTAGATTACACTGTAATGAATCTAACACCCATGGAGCTTTGGTGCTGATCATGTTTTGCTCGTGGAAGAGGCTTAGTCAACGGGTCTGCAACATTCAGATCCGTATGTATCTTGCAAATCTCTATGTCTCCCACCTGGATTAGATCCCGGATGGAGTTGAAGCGTCTCTTGATGTGTTTGGTCCTTTTGTGAAATCTGGATTCCTTTGCCAAGGCAATTGCACCAGTATTGTCACAAAAGATTTTCATTGGACCCGATGCACTAGGTATGACACCTAGATCGGATATGAACTCCTTCATCCAGACTCCTTCATTTGCTGCTTCCGAAGCAGCTATGTATTCCGCTTCACATGTAGATCCCGCTACGACGCTTTGTTTAGAACTGCACCAACTGACAGCTCCACCGTTTAATGTAAACACGTATCCAGTTTGTGATTTAGAATCGTCCGGATCAGTGTCAAAGCTTGCATCAACGTAACCTTTTACGATGAGCTCTTTGTCACTTCCATATACGAGAAACATATCCTTAGTCCTTTTCAGGTATTTCAGGATGTTCTTGACCGCTGTCCAGTGATCCATTCCTGGATTACTTTGGTACCTCCCTGCTAAACTTATAGCAAGGCACACATCAGGTCTGGTACACAGCATTGCATACATGATAGAGCCTATGGCTGATGCATAGGGAACATCTTTCATATTCTCTCTATCTACTGCAGTGGTCGGGCATTGAGTCTTACTCAATTTCACACCTTGTAACACAGGCAAGAACCCTTTCTTTGCTTGATCCATTTTGAACTTCTTCAAAATTTTGTCAAGGTATGTGCTTTGTGAAAGTCCAATTAAGCGTTTTGATCTATCTCTATAGATCTTAATGCCTAATATGTAAGCAGCTTCACCGAGGTCTTTCATTGAAAAACTTTTATTCAAGTATCCCTTTATGCTATCCAGAAATTCTATATCATTTCCAATCAGTAATATGTCATCCACATATAATATCAGAAATGCTACAGATCTCCCACTCACTTTCTTGTAAATACAGGCTTCTCCGAAAGTCTGTATAAAACCAAATGATTTGATCACACTATCAAAACGTTTATTCCAACTCCGAGAGGCTTGCACCAGTCCATAAATGGATCGCTGGAGCTTGCACACTTTGTTAGCTCCCTTTGGATCGACAAAACCTTCTGGTTGCATCATATACAACTCTCTCTTCCAGAAATCCATTCAGGAATGCAGTTTTGACGTCCATTTGCCAAATTTCATAATCATAAAATGCGGCAATTGCTAACATGATTCGGACGGACTTAAGCATCGCTACGGGTGAGAAGGTCTCATCGTAGTCAATTCCTTGAACTTGCCGAAAACCTTTTGCGACAAGTCGAGCTTTGTAGACAGTAACATTACCATCAGCGTCAGTCTTCGTCTTAAAGATCCATTTATTCTCAATTGCTTGCCGATCATCGGGCAAGTCAACCAAAGTCCATACTTTGTTCTCATACATGGATCCCATCTCAGATTTCATGGCTTCAAGCCACTTTGCGGAATCTGGGCTCACCATCGCTTCTTCATAGTTCGTAGGTTCATCATGATCTAGTAGCATGACCTCCAGAACAGGATTACCGTACCACTCTGGTGCGGATCTTACTCTGGTTGATCTACGAGGTTCAGCAGTATCTTGATCTGAAGTTTCATGATCATTATCATTGGCTTCCTCACTAACTGGTGTAGGTGTCACTGAAACAGTTTTCTATGATGAACTACTTTCCAGTAAGGGAGCAGGTACAGTTACCTCGTCAAGTTCTACTTTCCTCCCACTCACTTCTTTCGAGAGAAACTCCTTCTCTAGAAATGATCCATTCTTAGCAACGAATGTCTTGCCTTCGGATCTGTGATAGAAGGTGTACCCAACAGTTTCCTTTGGGTATCCTATGAAGACACATTTCTCCGATTTGGGTTCGAGCTTATCAGGTTGAAGCTTTTTCACATAAGGATCGCAGCCCCAAACTTTAAGAAACGACAACTTTGGTTTCTTGCCAAACCACAGTTCATAAGGCGTCGTCTCAACGGATTTTGATGGTGCCCTATTTAACGTGAATGCGGCCGTCTCTAAAGCATATCCCCAAAAAGATAGCGGTAAATCAGTAAGAGACATCATAGATCGCACCATATCTAGTAAAGTACGATTACGACGTTCAGACACACCATTACGCTGTGGTGTTCCGGGTGGCGTGAGTTGCGAAACTATTCCACAGTTTTTCAAATGTATACCAAACTCGTAACTCAAATATTCTCCTCCGCGATCAGATCGTAGAAACTTTATTTTCTTGTTACGATGATTTTCAACTTCACTCTGAAATTCTTTGAACTTTTCAAATGTTTCAGACTTATGTTTCATTAAGTAGATATACCCATATCTGCTTAAATCATCTGTGAAGGTGAGAAAATAACGATATCCGCCACGAGCCTCAATATTCATCGGGCCACATACATCGGTATGTATGATTTCCAACAAATCTGTTGCTCTCTCCATAGTACCGGAGAACGGTGTTTTAGTCATCTTGCCCATAAGGCACGGTTCGCAAGTACCAAGTGATTCATAATCAAGTGGTTCCAAAAGTCCATCAGCATGGAGTTTCTTCATGCGCTTTATACCGATATGACCTAAACGACAGTGCCACAAATAAGTTGCACTTTCGTTATCAACTCTGCATCTTTTGGCTTCAACATTATGAATATGTGTATTACTACTATCGAGATTCAATAAGAATAGACCACTTTTCAAGGGTGCATGACCATAAAAGATATTACTCATATAAATAGAACAACCATTATTCTCTGATTTAAATGAATAACCGTCTCACATTAAACAAGATCCAGATATAATGTTCATGCTCAACGCTGGCACCAAATAACAATTATTTAGGTCTAATATTAATCCCGAAGGTAGATGTAGAGGTAGCGTGCCGACTGCGATCACATCGACTTTGGAACCGTTTCCCACGCGCATCGTCACCTCGTCCTGTGCCAGTGCCCGCTTATTCTGTAGTCCCTGTTTCGAGTTGCAAATATTAGCAACAGAACCAGTATCAAATACCCAGGTGCTACTGCGAGCTCTAGTAAGGTACACATCAATAACATGTATATCACATATACCTTTGTTCACCTTGCCATCCTTCTTATCCGCCAAATACTTGGGGCAGTTCCGCTTCCAGTGACCAGTCTGCTTGCAGTAGAAGCACTCAGTTTCAGGCTTAGGTCCAGACTTGGGTTTCTTCTCTTGAGCAGCAACTTGCTTGCCGTTCTTCTTGAAGTTCCCCTTTTTCTTCCCTTTGCCCTTTTTCTTGAAACTAGTGGTCTTGTTAACCTTCAACACTTGATGCTCCTTCTTGATTTCTACCTCCGTAGCTTTCAGCATTGCGAAGAGCTCGGGAATAGTCTTGTTCATCCCTTGCATATTATAGTTCATCACGAAGCTCTTGTAGCTTGGTGGCAGTGATTGGAGAATTCTGTCAATGACGCAATCATCCGGAAGATTAACTCCCAATTGAATCAAGTGATTATTATACCCAGACATTTTGAGTATATGCTCACTGACAGAACTGTTCTCCTCCATCTTGCAGCTATAGAACTTATTGGAGACTTCATATCTCTCAATTCGGGCATTTGCTTGAAATATTAACTTCAACTCCTGGAACATCTCATATGCTCCATGACATTCAAAACGTCGTTGAAGTCCCGATTCTAAGCCGTAAAGCATGGCACACTGAACTATCGAGTAGTCATCAGTTTTGCTCTGCCAGACGTTCATAACATCTGGTGTTGCTCCAGCAGCAGGCCTGGCACCCAGCGGTGCTTCCAGGATGTAATTTTTCTGTGCAGCAATGAGGATAATCCTCAAGTTACGGACCCAGTCCGTGTAATTGCTACCATCATCTTTCAACTTTGCTTTCTCAAGGAACGCATTAAAATTCAACGGAACAACAGCACGAGCCATCTATCTACAATCAACATAAACAAGCAAGATACTATCAGGTACTAAGTTCATGATAAATTTAAGTTCAATTAATCATATTATTTAAGAACTCCCACTTAGATAGACATCCCTCTAATCCTCTAAGTGATTACGTGATCCAAATCAACTAAACCATGACCGATCATCACGTGAGATGGAGTAGTTTTCAATGGTGAACATCGTTATGTTGATCATATCTACTATATGATTCACGCTCGACCTTTCGGTCTCCGTGTTCCAAGGCCATATCTGCATATGCTAGGCTCGTCAAGTTTAACCTGAGTATTCTGCGTGTGCAAAACTGGCTTGCACCCGTTGTAGATGGACGTAGAGCTTATCACACCCGATCATCACGTGGTGTCTGGGCACGACGAACTTTGGCAACGGTGCATACTCAGGGAGAACACTTCTTGATAATTTAGTGAGAGATCATCTTATAATGCTACCGTCAATCAAAGCAAGATAAGATGCATAAAAAGATAAACATCACATGCAATCAATATAAGTGATATGATATGGTCATCATCATCTTGTGCTTGTGATCTCCATCTCCGAAGCACCTTCATGATCACCATCGTCACCGGCGCGACACCTTGATCTCCATCGTAGCATCGTTGTCGTCTCGCCAATCTTATGCTTCCACGACTATCACTACCGTTTAGTAATAAAGTAAAGCATTACATCGCGATTGCATTGCATACAATAAAGTGACAACCATATGGCTCCTGCCAGTTGCCGATAACTCGGTTACAAAACATGATCATCTCATACAATAAAATTCAGCATCATGCTTTGACCATATCACATCACAACATGCCCTGCAAAAACAAGTTAGACGTCCTCTACTTTGTTGTTGCTTGTTTTACGTGGCTGCTACGGGCTTAAGTAAGAACCAATCTCACCTACGCATCAAAACCACAACGATAGTTTGTCAAATAGACTCCATTTTAACCTTCGCAAGGACCGGGCGTAGCCATACTTGGTTCAACTAAAGTTGGAGAGACAGTCGCCCGCAAGCCATCTCTGTGCAAAGCACGTCGAGGGAACCGGTCTCGCGTAAGCGTACGCGTAAGGTTGGTCTGGGTCGTCTCGTCCAACAATACCGCCGAACCAAAATATGACATGCTGGTAGGCAGTATGACTTGTATCGTCCACAACTCACTTGTGTTCTACTCGTGCAAATAACATCAACATCAATAACCTAGGCTCTGATACCACTGTTGGGTAACGTAGTAATTTCAAAAAATTTCCTACGCACACGCAAGATCATGTGATGCATAGCAACGAGGGGAGAGTATTGTCTACGTACCCAACGCAGACCGACTGCGGAAGCGATGACACGACGTAGAGGAAGTAGTCGTACGTCTTCTCGATCCAACCGATCAAGCACCGAAACTACGGTACCTCCGAGTTCGAGCACACGTTCAGCTCGATGACGATCCCCGGACTCCGATCCAGCAAAGTGTCGGGGGAAGAGTTTCGTCAGCACGACGGCGTGGTGACGATCTTGATGAACTACAGCAGCAGGGCTTCGCCTAAACTCCGCTACAGTATTATCGAGGAATATGGTGGCAGGGGGCACCGCACACGGCTAAGGAATTGATCACGTGGATCAACTTGTGTCAACTTGTGTGTTTAGAGGTGCCCCTGCCTCCGTATATAAAGGAGCCAAGGGGGGAGGGGGCGCCGGCCAAGAGAGAGAGGCGCAGGAGGAGTCCTACTCCTACCGGGAGTAGGACTCCCCCCCCCCAATCCTATTCCAACTAGGATTCCCAAGGGGGAAAGAGGGAGAGGGGTGGCCGGCCACCTCTCCTAGTCCTAATAGGACTAGGGGAAGGGGGAGGCGCGCAGCCCCCTTGGGCTGCCCCTTTCTCCTTTCCACTAAGGCCCATGAAGGCCCATATGGCTCCCGGGGGGTTCCGGTAACCTCCCGGTAATCCGGTAAAATCCTGATTTCACCCGGAACACTTCCGATATCCAAATATAGGCTTCCAATATATCAATCTTTACGTCTCGACCATTTCGAGACTCCTCGTCATGTCCGTGATCACATCCGGGACTCCGAACAACCTTCGGTACATCAAAATGCATAAACTCATAATATAACTGTCATCGTAACCTTAAGCGTGCGGACCCTACGGGTTCGAGAACAATGTAGACATGACCGAGACACGTCTCCGGTCAATAACCAATAGCGGGACCTGGATGCCCATATTGGCTCCTACATATTCTACGAAGATCTTTATCGGTCAGACCGCATAACAACATACGTTGTTCCCTTTGTCATCGGTATGTTACTTGCCCGAGATTCGATCGTCGGTATCCAATACCTAGTTCAATCTCGTTACTGGCAAGTCTCTTTACTCGTTCCGTAATACATCATTTCACAACTAACATATTAGTTGTAATGCTTGCAAGGCTTATGTGATGTGTATTACCGAGAGGGCCCAGAGATACCTCTCCGACAATCGGAGTGACAAATCCTAATCTCGAAATACGCCAACCCAACATCGACCATTGGAGACACCTGTAGTACTCCTTTATAATCACCCAGTTACGTTGTGACGTTTGGTAGTACCCAAAGTGTTCCTCCGGTAAACGGGAGTTGCATAATCTCATAGTCATAGGAACATGTATAAGTCATGAAGAAAGCAATAGCAACATACTAAACGATCGGGTGCTAAGCTAATGGAATGGGTCATGTCAATCAGATCATTCTACTAATGATGTGACCTCATTAATCAAATAACAACTCATTGTTCATGGTTAGGAAACATAACCATCTTTGATTAACGAGCTAGTCAAGTAGAGGCATACTAGTGACACTTTGTTTGTCTATGTATTCACACATGTATTATGTTTCCCGTAAATACAATTCTAGCATGAATAATAAACATTTATCATGATTATAAGGAAATAAATAATAACTTTATTATTGCCTCTAGGGCATATTTCCTTCATCACGGTCGTGCCTCCTCAGAAACGAAAAAAACCCGCATTTTCTTTTTTTTATTATGCGAGAGTCACGGTTTTGCTTCCGCGAGAGGCACAGTTGTGATTTTGTGTGAGGCACGGGCGTTCCTCTTTCGGAAAGGAAAAAACCCGTGCTCTTGGTTCGGTTTTTTCGTCCGTTTTTTTGTGAAAAACAAGTTCGCCAAAACCTATCAACACGAGATCTAGTTTTGAAGATCTCGACGCGAGGAATCCAACGGTGAAAGCGGTTTGAGATTTGAACGCATGGTTTAAGAGATAAAACATTTTGAATAAACGGATCTACGAAAAAAGGGAAAACTCTCAAGTTGCGAGAAGTGACGCACGTGCAGTGCACCACTTGTCGCAACCTAGGGAGGTTGGAGTAATCTTTGCAATGAGTACTCCTCAACTAGTGATTTCGGCATGATTTACATATGATGGCATTTATCATTTTTTTACAGATGATGGCCCAGTAAGAGACCCGCGAGTTGTGGGGTTCGCTGTGAGGGTTTTATCCTAGCGGACGAAATCGTTCGCTTGTTATTCGAGTGTCCTTGAGAACGAATTGACAGCTGGGAGCTCCCCCGGCAACCATTCCCCAACTATTGGGGTCCTTTCTATAAGGAAAATGCTACTAACGACTTCTAAAATGCAAGGTGCTTAGAGAGATAACTGTTTTGCTAAATCCGAGTTGACTGACGTTTAGCAATATCTCAGTTAGGTCCATGATAGTTAGATTTAGGCACATCAAGATTCGTGCACGTGGGCGGATTGGTGTGCTCTTTGCCATAGAGCCGCCCACCTTGGGTGGGTGTGACGGGATGCTGCGTGAGCTATATCTCGCTTACAGTGAGAAGGAAGGAGCTCTTGCCTTAAACATCCACACTAATAGTGTGACGCCCCCGATTCGACCGTACACTAATTATAAACGCAAATGTGTACGATCAAGATCAGGGACTCACGGGAAGATATCACAACACAACTTTAGACACAAATTAAACTAATACAAACTTTATATTACAAGCCAGGGGCCTCGAGGGCTCGAATACAAAAACTCGATACATAAGAGTCAACGGAAGCAACAATATATGAGTACAAACATAAGTTAAACAAGGATGCCTTAAGAAGGCTAGCACAAAAGCAACACGATTGAAGAGGCAAGGCCTCCTACATGGGACCTCCTAACTACTCCTGGTCTTCGGTGGCCTCGATGTAGTAGCATCCGCCGGCGGTGGCATATGGCTCCAGGGATCCACCAACCGAAAAGAAGAAAGAAGGGGGAAAAGGGGTAGCAAAGCAACCGTGAGTACTCATCCAAAGTACTCGCAAGCATCAGATCTATACTAAGTATGCATTGGTATCAAATGGAAGAGTTGTATCTGTGGACTGAACTATAGAATGCCAGAAGAGGGGGGGGGGCTAGCCTATCAAAGACTAGCATCTTCAAGCAGCTCCAAGCATCTTGCAGCATGTAGAAGAGTAAAGAATAGCAGTTTATAATTAACAAGCATGTAGTAACATTAACGCCCAGAGATTCTTCCTCGACTTCCTATGACGAAGCAATCCCGAAGCCACATATCCGCCACATATCTCAAGTATCCATTTCTACTTATAATAGATCAGGATACAAGTCTGAACGTCCATTACCGTGGAAACGGTATTCGAATAGATAACTTCCCTGCAGGGGTGCACCACGTTACCCAACACGCTTGATTACTCTTGCCAGACAGACGTTTCTGAGTCAATGCCCGGTCTCGGAAGATCAACACGTCGCATTCCTACCTAGGCTCAGTAGAGAGGTCCCTGTCGGTCTACATCCTAAGCACTCCGGGGTCTTGGGCCCATCACCCGTTGAACTCAGATCATTGCGAGCAGGGTGGATACCAGCACCGCCTTGGATGGCCAGCACGATCCGACCATGCCGCGATGCTGAACTGAACGTCTGGCAAAGCTTCGGCTGATACTACGACGCTGAGGCCCGTAACTAATCTCGCGTGGTGGTTAGTGCTAAAGGCCAGAGGCCAGCTCAAAACAAATACCCAAATCTGTTAGTGCACTGGGGGCTCGCGGAGACGAGCAGAGACTCGCGATAATGTGACCCAATCGCCTCATCTCGTGGACTTACGGCAAGGGCCCAGAATGCCCAGTTGTGCCTCGTAGAAAACTTGCGGGTGCTCTCCGTGCCCGCTCGACTTTCACAACAACTCGCTGGTACCCCTCAGGGCTGACCCGACTTAAAAAAAGGTCTCAAGTAAAGTCCGGGTAACGGTGTGTCCAAAACATCAAGAGGGAAAACCTAAGGAATCACCCTCGGTGGATTCCACTCAAAATAATCATCAAGGTGAACGTGGGAGGAATCACCCTCGAGGTCTACACTTGAGGTGTTGCACGACAGATTCGTATCGAGAATGGTGAAGGAGGAATCACCCTCGATGACCACCGAATAACTACACTACAGAGTTATCATCAGGAGTGCGTTATGAGGTATCACCCTCGGCACTCGATAGTATCTCTACAGAGTCGAGCAACAAAGGGGGTGAAGTGTGTGAGGTGTCGGGCTCTGGTCGTTGATCATGTTGATCGAGTCGTCAATGATGAAGCAGGGGCAACAAGGACAAGGTGGGGGTAATTGATGGATCACTAACCAACCCATACTAAGCAGTTTAGGATAAGTAGGTAAGGTACAACAGCAGGTACAAAAGCAGGCTATGCATCTAAATAGGAGCAATCAATTCTAGTAGCAAAATCTAATGCAAGCACGAGAGAATGGAATGGGCTATATCGAGATGATCAAGGGGGGGGGGGCTTGCTTAGAAGCTCCGCTGAAAGGGAAGAAGGGCCGTCGTCGACGTAGTCAATCACAGCGGCATCATCCGTCTCGAGGTATACCGGAGAGAAGAGGGGGAAGAAACAATAAATACAAAGCACACAGATGCATCACTAAGCATGACATGGTGATATGCGGTGCTAGGGGTGTTCTAACACAGTGTTACACGATACCGGCGAAGGGGGATAACATCCGGGAAAGTTTTCCCAGGGTTAGGCATTTTCGGACAGATGAATCGGAGGGGGATGGTTGCATGTATGCTATGCTAGGGATGTGTGGCAGACGAATGTACTGCGTATCCGAAACCGTCTCGTTGTTCCGAGCAACTTTCATGTAGAAAACATTTTCATCCTAGTTATGGATAATTTTTTATGCTTTTCTAAAGTTTTAAACAATATTCTAGAATTATCTTTAATTAAAAAAAGAATTATGAAGTCAACCTGACGTCATCATGACGTCAATAGTCAACAGAGCGTTGACTGGTCAAACTGATGATCGGGGCCCACTGTCATTGTCACTGATTAATTAATCAGACTTTAATTAACTAATCATGTAATTAGGGTTAACTAAACATAATTAATTAAGTTAACTAATTAATTAATATTTTAATTGTTTTAATTATTAATTTTATATATTTAGTATATTTTTTAGAACATTTTTTGTTATCAGAGACGGGCCCCACTTGTCATTGGACAGGGGGCCTTATCGGGCGTGCGGGCACGCGGGCTACGGGCGCTGACGCCAGGCGCCGAACGGGGCAAACCCGGGCGTGCGGGCGACGACCGCAAGGCACGGCGGGGCACCGGAGTTGGCCGCGGGCGCGACAATGGCCCGCGGGTCTGGAGGTGGAGGCGGGGCACGGGGCGACGGTGCCATTGGCAAGGGAGGGCGGAGTGGCACCGGGCAGGGGCAGGGCAAGCGAGTGGCAGGGCGCATGGGTGACGGGGCGCTAGCGGCCAGCGGGGCAGCCAGGGGCGAAGGAGAGCCGCGGCCAATGCAGGGACAACAGGCGGCAATGGCGGTGGCAGCAGATGGTGGTAGTAGGCGGCATCACGAGGGGGGCCAATAGCGGGTAGGGTTACTAGCAGCGGCGAGGCGACCAGACGCGGGCGGGCACTAGTGCATAGGAGCATGGACGCAGAGCTTCGATGGCGGCCATGGTGTTGGGGAAATAATTATTAGGTATGACCCACCCAGGAGACCGGGTTATACCTATGACGATTCTTGATATGAAGCCCACATGGATATTGAAGATGGCGGTTCACAAGCAAGGGCCCAAGGCCCAAAGGCGACTCAAGGCCCGTAGGGGTAAACCGCCACATATGTAAAACTTGTATTGCAAGGCATGTATAGGCAGTCACCGAGCCGGACACTTTGTCTATGAGCCGGCCGGGACTCCGTGAGTCGCTGGGCGTCAACCTGTGTATATAAAGGGACGACCCGACGGTGATTCAGGACGAGAAACAACAGATCGAAAGCTAGGTCAAGCGGATTCGCTCCCTGGTAATCGAGACATAAGCAATACCACCTCAAACTGGATTAGGCCATTACCTTCACTGCAAGGGGCCGAACTAGTATAAACTCATGTGTCCTTTGTCCCATTTAACCCCTTTAAGCTAACTTAGTTGCGATGGCTCTACGACTAAGTCCTTACACTAGGACATCTGCCGTGACTATTCCACGACAGTTGGTGCCCACCATGGGGCCAGCGCATGGTGGTTTCGAGTTCTTGAAGGGTAGCTTCGAAGGGATCAAGGGATACGCTGTGGGCCGGATGACCAAGAGTCTCCGCGGCAAGCTCTACATCGACGATGCAGGCTGGGGCCCCGACGCCGGCTCAATTGAGTACGGGAACCGGGTCCCCTTCGGCGGAATCCACGTCTTCATCGGCAAGATCGGCGAGCCGGGCCCTGAGCCGGACATCTGCACCGACATCATCGAGACGGCTCAACGTGTGAGACCCGCCCGAACTCACCCCGCCATGAAACGTGCCTTCATGGGATGCATCCATGGAGCAGAATTTGATGAAGGATCTATGTCTGGTGGTGAGACGGCCATCTACTCTGATGGTGAGTCGTCCACAGGCGAGACTACTTCGTTGTATCAACTGCAAGATGGAAGGCTTGGGGGTTATTCCGATGGTGACAGTATTTCGGACCCCTATGAGCCGCCAAACAGAGCCAAGATCTTCATGGCTGGTACACAGCCTGGGCAAAATTCTTCAACCGTAGCAGCGATGACTTCCGAGTCAGCGGCGGTGACAGCAGCCGGGGCAGGAGGCCCTATGCGCCCACTGGCTCAGGTGTTGATGGAGTTGCTGGATAGACTCACAACCTTGTTAATAGCAGAAGTTAACCCAACAAATCAAGCTCAGCATAGCACGGAAATTGCAAAGCTGCGTGATGAGGTAGCGCAAGCCAAGGAGAACCTGGTGGCAGAGGATGTCAGGATGGCCGTAGAATAGGCTTCCCTTGATGCTCAGGTCCAGTGGATTCAGTCAGAGTCTTTTCAGCTTACAATGGATCAAAATGCTTCAAATGAAATCATGAGGAGGAGGCACCAGTCCCGTCTACCGCCGGTTTACAACGCTAGAAACCTCTTCCGCACGCCTGGAGCAGGGACCACTAACCCGCCGGAGATAAACCAGGCTGCGGCACCTGGAGTCGGAACGCCGGTTCAGCCACGCATGACGAAACCCCCTTGTCCGAACAGCGCTACGCCTCAACATGTCCCAACACCACCGGGTCATTATTCCAATC
This sequence comes from Triticum dicoccoides, assembly GCF_002162155.2. Classification (NCBI taxonomy): domain Eukaryota; kingdom Viridiplantae; phylum Streptophyta; class Magnoliopsida; order Poales; family Poaceae; genus Triticum; species Triticum dicoccoides. The sequence goes on from NC_041383.1 coordinate 501,865,568, forward strand.
CCTTGGAAAACATGATTGTTGTGGCGACATGATTGGCGGCTCTCCCGGTGGATGGCGACTCTCCAGTGGCGGTTGAAACACGAAAGGCTAGAGAGCTTCTTCAGACAACATTGGTGCAGCAGGAGGCATATTCTTACAATCAAGATAGGATTCACTCGACCCCTCGCCCAAGCCAGAGTTATAACAGGCACATGGACTCACCAGCCGTTTCAAGCAACGCCCAGCACCATGACCAGCCATGTGGGCATGACCCAACGCGTGATGGAGCTCATAACTTGGTCGATCAGGACAGAGTGCGTCAAGAGGTTGAGCAGGCGGCTCACCAGCCCCTTCCGGTTTATCCAACGACTTCGGTAGAGGCAGGTGTGACCTCTAGATCTACAGGTGTACCCTGTTTGGTGCCGGCTCTGCGTAATGAGCGTTTGCCCAAGGATTTCAAAGGACCTCGTAAGGTGCCTAATTACATAGCCGACTTACTCCCTGAGGCATGGATTGAGAGTTATGAGATGGCCATGGAACTGTTGGAGGTCAGTGACACCGCGTGCGCTAAGTACTTCACCATAATGCTGGATGGAACGACCCGTACTTGGTTAAAAGGGATGCTAGCTAATTCCATCGGGTCATGGGCTGAGCTAAAGGCCCGGTTTATTCAGAACTTTAAAGACACGCGCAAGCAAACCATGTAGATTGTGGACTTGGCTACTTGCACCCAAGAGGAGGGTGACTCAACAACCCATTGGGTGCGCTGGGTGAAAGCTATCCTACATTCATCCGGTAACTTGAATGCTGGTTCTGCAGTCTTAATGTTGGAGAAAAATTTCCTTTTTTGTCTCTTAAGCAGAAGCTGGGGCGGCTCAAGCGCGATTGTAATGATATGGGGCAGCTAATGGCGACTCTGATAGTACCAAGGACCCCGAGTCTGATGATGCCAAGCCGGGAAAGGGAAAGAAGAATGGCAACGCCAAGGGTCCGCAGCATAACCCGGCGAATCAGGGGGCAACGGTAAACGCAAGGATGATGGTAACTCAGAGTTTGTGGCTAACATCAATGCACTGAGCAATAATCAGTGTCATAAGGGGAGGCCGCCTCCTCGGACCGGTGGATCAGGTCCTACTCTTGAGAAGTTGCTGAATGAGCCCTGTCCAAAGCATGGCACCCAGGAGAAACCAACTACTCACCTTTGGAAAGATTGTTCAATTTAAGGGCTTTCAAGAATTCTAACTCGTTTCACAACAATCATGGGCCGGGCGGCGGCTCAGGTTCTGGTGGCGGCGGTTCTCATGGCCCGGGTTATGGAGGTAGCGGTTCTAATTCCGGCTTCCAGGGCCACGAAAGTAATCAGGGTGGTTATAATCAATGTAATCAGGGCGGTTATAATCAAGGTAATCATGGTGGTTACAATCAACATTCCGGCCAGGGGGGTCAGCAGCAACAATCTGGATATCAAAGTCATCCAATGCAGTTGAATAGTGGGCAGTATCATGTGTTCACCACAAGTTTGTGCAAGCAGGACCAGAAGCTTCATAAGAGGGCTGTGAACACCGTTGAGCCGGCCGTTCCTCATTACTTGTGATGGTCTGAGCAGCCCATAATGTGGAGTCGAGCGGATCACCCGCCCCGGGTTGATAATCCGGGTCACTTAGCTTTGGTGGTGGCGCCTCAAGTTGGTGGATACAAATTCACTAAGGTACTCATGGATGGAGGTAGTAGCATTAATATCCTTTATTATGAGACTTTCCGTCGCATGGGGTTAACTGATAAAAATCTTAAGACATCCAATAATGTTTTCCATGGAGTGATGCCTGGTAAGTCGGCATACCCTGTAGGCAAGATTGAGCTGGAAGTGGCCTTTGGAGATGAGCACAATTCCAGGGCTGAGAAGTTAACCTTTGAAGTGGTCAAAATCAGGAGCCCATAGCATGCTCTGTTTGGACGACCGGCATATGACAAGTTCATGACACGACCGTGTTATGTTTATCTACAACTCAAGACGCTGGGTTACAAAGGGACCATCACAGTGCATGGGAGTCGGAAGATAGCTCTGGAGTGTGAAGAAGGTGATGCTGCTTATGCTGAGTCTGTCTGTGCAACAGAGGAATTGAAATTTTACAAGGATAATATTGACCCAACGGATATGACATCTTTGAAAAAGCCAACTACAGAGCATGATCCGGTTTTGAAGTTTAAATTGGCGGATGATACTAAGCTCATTGATTTTGTTCCTGGCGATTCATCCAAGCAGTTCAGTATCAGTGCTAATCTGGATCCTAAATAGGAAAGCGTGCTCATCGAGTTCATCCATGAGAACCGGGACATCTTTGCATGGAAACCTTCTGTCATGCCGTGTGTACCGAGGGAACTCACTGAGCACACTCTAAATATTGATCCGAAATTTAAGCCGGTCAAGCAATTCCTTCGTCGCTTCAATGAGGAGAGGTGTAAGGCCATTGGTGAAGAGGTGGCCTGGCTCTTGGCAGCTAGGTTCATTGTTGAAGTCTTTCATCCGGAATGGTTGGCTAATCCGGTGCTGGTGCTTAAGAAGAATGTCACTTGGCGGATGTGTGTGGATTACACGGACTTAAACAAGGCTTGTGCGACTGATCCTTTTGCTCTCCCTCGTATTGATCAAATCATTGATGCTACGGCGGGTTGTGAGCGTCTGAGTTTTTTGGATGCTTATTCTGGTTATCATCATAACAAGATGGCAATTAAGGAGCAGGGAAGACAACTTTTGTTACTCCCTTTGGAGCCTTCTGTAATGTGTCTATGCCTTTTGGGATCAAGAGTGCCCAAGCGACTTACCAGCGATGTGTGTAGAATTGTCTTCACAGTCAGATTGGGCGTAATGTTCATGCTTATGTGGATGATATTGTGGTGAAATCCAGAGAGAAGGAAACTTTGATAGACGATTTGAGGGAGACCTTTGACAATCTCCGGGTCTATGATATGATGCTTAACCCGGCCAAGTGCATCTTTGGTGTGCCAGTAGGCAAGCTTTTGGGATTTCTGGTTTCTAACAGAGGCATTGAGGCTAACCTAGAGAAGATCAAGGCCATTACCTCCTTGGCAAAGCCAGCGTGTATCAATGATGTTCAGCGTCTGGCGGGTCGTATTGCTGCCTTAAGCCAGTTCATAAGCCGGTTGGGTGAGAAGGCCATACCATTGTATCATATGATGAAGAAAATAGATGATTTTGTCTGGAGTGATGCGGCTAATGGTCTTCAGATGGCTAAGGAGATGAACTTAAGCCGGGTGAGATGTTTTGGCGACTCAGACTTGGTAGCTCAGCAGGTTTCAGGCAAATAGGATTCTAAGGACCCACTCATGGCGGCTTATCACCGTGAGGTTGATGCTATTGCTGGACACTTCAAGGGTTATCAGGTGGAACACATTGATTGCAGGAAAAATGAGGCGGCTGATGCCTTAAGCCGTTTGGGGTCTTAGCGTAAGCCAGTCCCACCTAACACCTTCTTGGACGTTCTTCATAACCCTTCTGTCAAATTGCCTATAGAGGAAGACCTGGCTATTCCTGACCCGGAGGCACAATTGGTGGCGGCTCTTCACACCATCCCAGATTGGATAGTACCATATTTGGCTTATATGACCCGGGGAGAGTTACCTGAGAATGAAACTTTGGCCAGGCAGATAACCCGGCGGTCTAAATCAATGACAATTGCCAATGGTGAGTTACACCATCGCAGTGTCACTGGGGCGTTTCAGCGTTGCATCTTGATATGTCTCCGTCGTATCTATAATTTTTTATTGTTCCATGCCAATATTATTCAACTTTCATATACTTTTGGCAACTTTTTATACTATTTTTGGGACTAACATATTGATCCAGTGCCCAGTGCCAGTTCCTGTTTGTTGCATGTTTTATGTTTCGCAGAAAACCAATATCAAACGGAGTCCAAATGGGATAAAAGCGGACGGAGTATTATTTTGGAATATTTGGGATTTTCCGGAGGAAGAATCAACGCGAAACAGTGCTCGAGGTGGCCATGAGACAGGGGCGCGCCCACCCCCTGGGCACGCCTGGCACTCTCGTGGGCCACCCGTAAGGCAGTTGACGCTCTTCTTTTGCCGCAAGAAAGCTAATTTTATGAGAAAAATCTGGGCGGAAGATTCACCCCAATCGGAGTTACGGATCTCCAGATATAAAGGAAACGATGAAGGGGCAGAGCCAGAGAACGCAGAAACAGAGAGATAGATCCAATCTCGGAGGGGCTCTTGCACCTCCCAAGCCATGGGAGCCAAGGACCAGAGGGGAAACCCTTCTCCCATCTAGGGAGGAGGTCAAGGAAGAAGAAGAAGAAGGGGGCCTCTCTCCCCCTTGCTTCCGGTGGTGCAGGAGCGCTGTCGGGGGCCATCGTCATCACCGCGATCTTCACCAACACCTCCGCCATGTTCATCAACATCTCCATCACCTTCCCCCTTCTATCTACAGCGATCCACTCTCCCGCAACCTGCTGTACCCTCTACTTGAACATGGTGCTTTATGCTTCATATTATTATCCAATGATGTGTTGCCATCCTATGATGTCTGAGTAGATTTTCGTTGTCCTATCGATGATTGATGAATTTCTATGATTGGTTTGAGTTGCATGTTTTGTTATTGGTGCTGTCCTATTGTGCCCTCCGTATCGCGCAAGCGTGAGATCCCCGATGTAGGGTTTGCAATATGTTTATGATTTGCTTATGGTGGATGGCGTGAGTGACAGAAGCACAGACCCTAGTAAGTAGGTTGTTTGCGTATGGGATAAAGGGGACTTGATACTTTAATGCTATGGTTGGGCTTTACCTTAATGAATCTTTAGTAGTTGCGGATGCTTGCTAGAGTTCCAATCATAAGTGCATATGATCCAAGTAGAGAAAGTATGTTAGCTTATGCCTCTCCCTCGAATAGAATTGCAATAGTGATTACCGGTCTAGTAACATAGTCAATTGCTTAGGGACAATTTCACAACTCCTACCACCACTTTTCCACACTCGCTATATTTACTTTATTGCATCTTTATCTAAACAGCCCCTAGTTTATATTTACGTGTTCTTTATTATCTTGCAAACCTATCCAACAACACATACATAACACTTCTAGTTTCATACTTGTTCTAGGTAAAGCGAATGTCAAGCGTGCGTAGAGTTGTATCAGTGGCCGATAGGACTTGAGAGAGTATTTGTTCTACCTTTAGCTCCTCGTTGGGTTTGACACTCTTACTTATCGAAAGAGGCTACAACTATCCCATATACTTGCGGGTTATCAAGACCTTTTTCTGGCGCCGTTGCCGGGGAGTCATAGCATGGGGTGAATATTCTCGTGTGTGCTTGTTTGTTTTATCACTAAGTAATTTATATTTGCTGTTCTTAGTTGTTCTCTATATTTAGTTATGGATATGGAACACGAAATACAAAAAAAAATTAGGTGTAGATGCTACTAATGGAGATGGGGAATCTCCTAAAACCCTCGATGCTAGTTATGTGAAAGATATTATGTACTACTTTAATAATCCTGAGAAAACTTCATTCAATTATGTTATGGGAGACACATTGGATCAACATGAATACTTTAGGGATTATCGCTTGACACAAAAAGGGAAACTATTATGGGATCAAATTAATATGTTGCGTTGGTATGCTCGGGATCTATGCTTGAGATATGATATTACTTGTTGCTCTAGGATGAAGGCTCCAAACCTTCCCTTTTCATGCAAATTTAATGATAATAAAACCTTAGCTTCTTATGCTAGAGGTATATATGATTACTATGATGTGGAACAAATAGAAGAATTTGTTGCTTTTATGGGTGCTTATGAGATTGAATCTATGTTTAAAGCGTTTGATGATTTTGATGATTCAGTTTATAGACCAGAAAATCTTGCTATACTTATATATTGCTATGAAAATTATGAATACAATTACTATATTAATGCATTTAATGAGAAAGTCTCCGCTGTCCAAGAAGAGATTAATATTTTGCAGGAAGCTATGGAAGAAGAAAGTGAAGATACAAGACAGAAGACCTCTTCCCGTGTCCGGATGGGACTCTCCTTTGCGTGGATGGCAAGTTTGCACTACAAAAAGAATACACTTCCTGAAGGAAATATGCCCTAGAGGCAATAATAAAGTTATTATTTATTTCCTTATATCATGATAAATGTTTATTATTCATGCCAGAATTGTACTAACCGGAAACATAATACATGTGTGAATACATAGACAAACATAACATCACTAGTATGCCTCTACTTGACTAGCTCATTAATCAAAGATGGTTATGTTTCCTAACCATAGACATGTGTTGTCATTTGATTAACGGGATCACATCATTAGGAGAATGATGTGATTGACTTGACCCATTCCGTTAGCTTAGCACTTGATCGTTTAGTATGTTGTTGTTGCTTTCTTCATGACTTATACATGTTCCTGTAACTATGAGATTATGCAACTCCCGTTTACCGGAGGAACACTTTGGGTGCTACCAAACGTCACAACGTAACTGGGTGATTATAAAGGAGTACTACAGGTGTCTCCAAAGGTACATGTTGGTTTGGCGTATTTCGAGATTAGGTTTTGTCACTCCGATTGTCGGAGAGGTATCTCTGGGCCCTCTCGGTAATGCACATCACTTAACCCTTGCAAGCATTGCAACTAATGAGTTAGTTGCGGGATGATGTATTACGTAACGAGTAAAGAGACTTGCCAGTAGCGAGATTGAACTAGGTATTGGATACCGACGATCGAATCTCGGGCAAGTAACATACCGATGACAAAGAGAACAACGTATGTTGTTATGCGGTTTGACCGATAAAGATCTTATCAGAATATGTAGGAGCCAATATGAGCATCCAGGTTCTGCTATTAGTTATTGACCGAGAATAGTTCTAGGTCATGTCTACATTGTTCTCGAACCTGTAGGGTCCGCAGGCTTAAGGTTTCGATGACAGTTATATTATGAGTTTATGAGTTTTGATGTACCGAAGGAGTTCGGAGTCCCGGATGAGATCGGGGACATGACGAGGAGTCTCTAAATGGTCGAGACGTAAAGATCGATATATTGGACAACTATATTCGGACTTCGGAAAGGTTCCGAGTGATTCGGGTATTTTTCGGAGTACCGGAGAGTTACGGGAATTCGCCTGGAACACCACAGCGTAACGCTGTGTCCGAACGTCGTAACCGCACTTTATTGGATATGGTGCGATCTATGATGTATCTTACTGATTTACCACTATCGTTTTGGGGTTATGCATTAGAGACAGTTGCATTCACTTTAAATAGGGCACCATCAAAATCCGTTGACACGACGCCTTATGAACTGTGTTTTGGCAAGAAACCAAAGTTGTCGTTTCTTAAAGTTTGGGGCTGCGATGCTTATGTGAAAAAGTTTCAACCTGATAAGCTCGAACCTAAATCGGAGAAGTGCGTCTTCATAGAATACCCAAAGGAAACTGTTGGGTACACCTTCTATCATAGATCCGAAGGCAAGTTATTCGTTGCTAAGATGGATCATTTCTAGAGAAGGAGTTTCTCTCGAAAGAAGTGAGTGGGAGGAAAGTAGAACTTGATGAGGTAACTGTACCTTCTCCCAAATTGGAAAGTAGTTCATCACAGAAATCAGTTCCAGTGATGCCTACACTGATTAGTGAGGAAGTTAATGATGATGATCATGAAGCTTCAGATCAATTTACTACCGAGCCTCGTTGGTCTTCCAGAATAAGATCCGCACCAAAGTGGTACGGTAATCCCGTTCTAGAAGTCATGTTACTAGACCATGATGAACCTACGAACTATGAGGAAGCGATGATGAGCCCAGATTCCGCGAAATGGCTTGAGGCCATGAAATCTGAGATAGGATCCATGTATGAGAACAAAGTATGGACTTTGATTGACTTGCTCGATGATCAGCAAGACATGTTAAATAAATGGATCTTCAAGAGGAAGACGGACACTGATAGTAGTGTTTACTATCTACAAAGCTCGACTTGTCACAAAAAGGTTTTCGACAAGTTCAAGGTGTTGACTACAATGAGATTTTCTCAACTGTAGCGATGCTTAAGTCTGTCCGAATCATGTTAGCAATTGTCACATGTTATGAAATCTGGCAAATGGATGTCAAAACTACATTCTTTAATGGTTTTATTAAAGAAGAGTTGTATATGATGCAACCAGAAGGTTTTGTTAATCCTAAAGGTACTAACAAAATGTGCAAGCTCCAACGATCCATCAATGGACTGGTGCAAGCATCTCGGAGTTGGAATATACGCTTTGATGAGTTGATCAAAGCATATGGTTTTATACAGACTTTTGGAAAGGCCTGTATTTACAAGAAAGTGAGTGGGAGCTCTGTAGCATTTCTGATATTATATGTGCAAGACATATTGTTGATTTGAAATGATATAGAATTTCTGGATAGCATAAACGGATACTTGAATAAAAAGTTTTTCAATGAAAGACCTCGGTGAAGCTGCTTACATATTGAGCATCAAGATCTATTGAGATAGATCAAGACGCTTGATAAGTTTTTCAATAAGTACATACCTTGTCAAGATTTTGAAATAGTTCAAAATGGAACAGTCAAAGAAAGAGTTCTTGCCTGTGTTGGAAAGGTGTGAAATTGAGTAAGACTCAAGACCCGACCACGGCAGAAAATAGAAAGAGAATGAAAGTCATTCTCTATGCATCAGTCATATGTTCTATAAAAGTATGCTATGTTGTGAACCAGACTTATTGTATACCTTGCTCTGAATTTGGCAAGGGAGTACAATAGTGATCTAGAAGTAGATCACTGGACATTGGTCAAAATTATCCTTAGAGAAATAAGGACATGTTTCTCGATTATGGAGGTGATAAAAGAGCCCGTCGTAAAAAGTTACAACGATGCAAGCTTTTACACCAATCCAGATGACTCTAAGTCTCAATCTGGATACATATTGAAAGTGGGAGCAATCATCTAGAGTAGCTCCATGCAGAGCATTGTGGACATAGAATATTTGCAAAATACATACGGCTCTGAATATGACAGACCCGTTGACTAAACTTCTCTCACAAGCAAAACATGATCATACCTTAGTACTTTTTGGGTGTTAATCACATAACGATGTGAACTAGATTATTGACTCTAGTAAACCCTTTGGGTGTTGATCACATGACGATGTGAACTATGGGTATTAATCACATACAGATGTGAATATTGGTGTTGAATCACATAATGATGTGAACTAGATTATTGACTCTAGTGAAAGTGGGAGACTGAAGGAAATATGCCCTAGAGGCAATAATAAAGTTATTATTTATTTCCTTATATCATGATAAATGTTTATTATTCATGCTAGAATTGTATTAACCGGAAACATAATACATGTGTGAATACATAGACAAACATAACGTCACCAGTATGCCTCTACTTGACTAACTCATTAATCAAAGATGGTTATGTTTCCTAACCATAGACATGTGTTGTCGTTTGATTAACGGGATCTCATCATTAGGAGAATGATGTGATTGACTTGACCCATTCCGTTAGCTTAGCACTTGATCGTTTAGTATGTTGCTGTTGCTTTCTTCATGACTTATACATGTTCCTGTAACTATGAGATTATGCAACTCCCGTTTACCGGAGGAACACTTTGGGTGCTACCAAACGTCACAACGTAACTGGGTGATTATAAAGGAGTACTACAGGTGTCTCCAAAGGTACATGTTGGGTTGGCGTATTTCGAGATTAGGTTTTGTCACTCCGATTGTCGGAGAGGTATCTCTGGGCCCTCTCAGTAATGCACATCACTTAAGCCTTGCAAGCATTGCAACTAATGAGTTAGTAGCGGGATGATGTATTACGTAACGAGTAAAGAGACTTTCCAGTAATGAGATTGAACTAGGTATTGGATACCGACGATCGAATCTCGGGCAAGTAACATACCGATGACAAAGGGAACAACGTATGTTGTTATGCGGTTTGACCGATAAAGATCTTCGCAGAATATGTAGGAGCCAATATGAGCATCCAGGTTCTGCTATTGGTTATTGACCGAGAATAGTTCTAGGTCATGTCTACATTGTTCTCGAACCCGTAGGGTCCGCACGCTTAAGGTTTCGATGACAGTTATATTATGAGTTTATGAGTTTTGATGTACCGAAGGAGTTCGGAGTCCCGGATGAGATCGGGGACATGACGAGGAGTCTCGAAATGGTCGAGACGTAAAGATCGATATATTGGGCGACTATATTCGGACATCGGAAAGATTTCAAGTGATTCGGGTATTTTTCGGAGTACCGGAGAGTTACGGGAATTCGCCGGGGAGTATATGGGCCTTATTGGGTCACACGGGAATAGAGGAGACATGCCAAAAGGAAGGAGGCCTGCGCCCCCCTCTTGTCCGAATTGGACAAGGGGGGCAGCCCCCTTTTCCTTCTCAATCTCCTCCTCTTTTCTTCTCCAACAAGGAAAGGAGGAGTCCTACTCCCGGTGGGAGTAGGACTCCCCCCTTGGCGCGCCTCCTCCATAGGCCGACCGCCTCCCCCCTTGCTCCTATATATACGGGGGCACCCCAAAGACACAACAACAATTGATCCTTGAGATCTATTAGCCGTGTGCGGTGCCCCCCTCCACCATAGTCCTCCTCGATAATATTGTAGTGGTGCTTAGGCAAAGCCCTGCGACGGTAGAACATCAAGATCATCACCACGCCGTCATGCTGACAGAACTCTCCCTCGACACTCAGCTGGATCGGAGTTCGAGGGACATCATCGAGCTGAGCGTGTGCTAGAACTCGGAGGTGCCGTAGTTTCGGTACTTGATCGGTCAGGCTGTGAAGACGTACGACTACATCAACCGCATTGTGCTAACGCTTCCTCTTACGGTCTAAGAGGGTACGTGGACAACACTCTCCCCTCTCGTTGCTATGCATCACCATGATCTTGCGTGTGCGTAGGAAAATTTTGAAATTACTAGGTTCCCCAACAGTGGCATCCGAGCCAGGTTTTATGGGTTGATGTTATTTGCACGAGTAGAACACAAGTGAGTTGTGGGCGATACAAGTCATACTGCTTACCAGCATGTCATACTTTGGTTCAGCGGTATTGTTGGATGAAGCGGCCCGGACCGACATTACGCGTACACTTACGCGAGACTGGTTTTACCGCCGTGCTTCGCACACAGGTGACTAGCGGGTGTCTGTTTCTCCAACTTTAGTTGAACCGAGTGTGGCTACGCCCGGTCCTTGAGAAGGTTAAAACAACACTAACTTGACGAACTATCGTTGTGGTTTTGATGCGTAGGTAAGAACGGTTCTTGCTCAGCCCGTAGCAGCCACATAAAACTTGCAACAACAAAGTAGAGGACGTCTAACTTGTTTTTGTAGGGCATGTTGTGATGTGATATGGTCAAGACGTGATGCTATATTTTATTGTATGAGATGATCATGTTTTGTAACCGAAGTTATCGGCAACTGGCAGGAGCCATATGGTTGTCGCTTTATTGTATGAAATGCAAACGCCCTGTAATTGCTTTACTTTATCACTAAGCGGTAGCGATAGTCGTAGAAGCAATAGATGGCGTAACGACAACGATGCTACGATGAAGATCAAGGTGTCGCGGGGGTGACGATGGTGACCACGACGGTGCTTCGGAGATGGAGATCACAAGCACAAGATGATGATGGCCATATCATATCACTTATATTGATTGCATGTGATGTTTATCCTTTATGTATCTTATCTTGCTTTGATTGACGGTAGCATTATAAGATGATCTCTCACTAAAAATTATCAAGAAGTGTTCTCCCTGGGTATGCACCGTTGCGAAAGTTCTTCATGCTGAGACACCATGTGATGATCGGGTGTGATAGGCTCTACGTTCAAATACAACAGGTGCAAAACAGTTGCGCACGCGGAATACTCAGGTTAAACTTGACGAGCCTAGCATATAACAGATATGGCCTCGGAACACGGAGACCGAAAGGTCGAACATGAATCATATAGTAGATATGATCAACATAGTGATGTTCACCATTGAAACTACTCCATCTCACGTGATGATCGGACATGGTTTAGTTGATTTGGATCACGTGATCACTTAGATGACTAGAGAGATGTCTGTCTAAGTGGGAGTTCTTAAGTAATATGATTAATTGAACTTAAATTTATCATGAACTTAGTCCTGGTAGTATTTTGCAAATTATGTTGTAGATCAATAGCTTGCGTTGTTGCTTTCATATGTTTATTTTGATATGTTCCTAGAGAAAATTGTGTTGAAAGAAGTTAGTAGCAATGATGCGGATTGGATCCGTGATCTGAGGTTTATCCTCATTGCTGCACAAAAGAATTATGTCATTAATGCACCACTAGGTGACAGACCTATTGCAGGAGCAGATGCAGATGTTATGAACGTTTGGCTAGCTCAATATGATGACTACTTGATAGTTTAGTGCACCATGCTTAACGGCTTAGAATCGGGATTTCAAGGACGTTTTGAACGTCATGGACCATATGAGATGTTCCAGGAGTTGAAGTTAATATTTCAAGCAAATACCCGAGTTGAGAGATATGAAGTCTCCAAAAAGTTCTATGGCTAAAAGATGGAGGAGAATCGCTCAACTAGTGAGCATGTGCTCAGATTGTCTGGATACTACAATCACTTGAATCAAGTGGGAGTTAATCTTCCAGATAAGATAGTGATTGACAGAGTTCTCTAGTCACCATCACCAAGTTAGTAGAACTTTGTGATGAACTACAATATGCAAGGGATGACGAAAACAATTCCCGAGCTCTTCGTGATGTTGAAATCGACGAAGGTAGAAATCAAGAAAGAGCATCAAGTGTTGATGGTTGACAAGATCACTAGTTTCAAGAAAAGGGCAAAGGGAAAGAAAGGGAAACTTCAAGTAGAATGACAAGCAAGTTGTCACTCCCGAAAAGAAGCCCAAAGCTGGACCAAAGCCTGAAACTGAATGATTATACTGCAAAGGAAATGGTCACTGGAAGTGGAAATGCCCTGAATATTGGTGGATAAGAAGGATGACAAAGTGAACAAGGGTATATTTGATATACAGGTTATTGATGTGTACCTTACTAGTGTTTATAGTAGCCCCTGAGTATTTGATACTTGTTCGGTTGCTAAATATTAGTAACTCGAAACAGGAGTTACAGAATAAACAGAGACTAGTTGAGGGTGAAGTGACGATGTGTGTTCGAAGTGGTTCCAAGATTGATATGATCATCATCGCACACTCCCTATACTTTCGGGATTAGTGTTAAACCTAAATAAATGTTATTTGGCGTTTGCGTTGAGCATGAATATGATTTGATCATGTTTATTGCGATACGGTTATTCATTAAAGTCAAAGAATAATTGTTGTTCTATTTACATGAATAAAACCTTCGATGGTCATACACCCAAAGAAAATAGTTTGTTGGATCTCGATCGTAGTAATACACATATTCATAATATTGATGCCAAAAGATGCAAAGTTGATAATGATAGTGCAACTTATTTGTGGCACTGCCGTTTGGGTCATATCGGTGTAAAGCGCATGAAGAAACTCCATAAAGATGGATTTTTGGAATCTCTTGGTTATGAATCATTTGATGCTTGCGAACCGTGCCTTTTTGGGCAAGATGACTAAAACTCCGTTCTCCGGAACAATGGAACGAGCTAGTAACTTATTGGAAATAATACATACTGATGTATGCGGTCCAATGAGTGTTAATGCTCGTGGCAGGTATCGTTATTTTCTGACCTTCACAAGATGATTTGAGCAGATATGAGTATATCTACTTAATGAAGCACAAGTCTGAAACATTTGAAAGGTTCAAAATAATTTCAGAGTGAAGTGGAGAATCATCGTAACAAGAAAATAAAGTTTCTGCAATTTGATCGCGGAGACAAATATTTGAGTTACGAGTTTGGCCTTCAATTAAAACAATGTGGAATAGTTTCACAAACTCATGCCACCTGGAACACCACAGCGTAACGGTGTGTCCGAACATCGTAACCACACTTTATTAGATATGGTGCGATCTATGATGTATTTACCGATTTACCACTATCGTTTTGGGGTTATGCATTAGAGACAGTTGGATTCACTTTAAATAGGGCACCATCGAAATCCGTTGTGACGACGCCTTATGAACTGTGTTTTGGCAAGAAACCAAAGTTGTCGTTTCTTAAAGTTTGGGGCTGCGATGCTTATGTGAAAAAGTTTCAACCTGATAAGCTCGAACCTAAATCGGAGAAGTGCGTCTTCATAGAATACCCAAAGGAAACTGTTGGGTACACCTTCTATCACAGATCCGAAGGCAAGTTATTCGTTGCTAAGATGGATCATTTCTAGAGAAGGAGTTTCTCTCGAAAGAAGTGAGTGGGAGGAAAGTAGAACTTGATGAGGTAACTGTACCTTCTCCCAAATTGGAAAGTAGTTCATCACAGAAATCAGTTCCAGTGATGCCTACACCGATTAGTGAGGAAGTTAATGATGATGATCATGAAGCTTCAGATCAATTTACTACCGAGCCTCGTTGGTCTTCTAGAATAAGATCCGCACCAAAGTGGTACGGTAATCCCGTTCTAGAAGTCATGTTACTAGACCATGATGAACCTACGAACTATGAGGAAGCGATGATGAGCCCAGATTCCGCGAAATGGCTTGAGGCCATGAAATCTGAGATATGATCCATGTATGAGAACAAAGTATGGACTTTGATTGACTTGCTCGATGATCAGCAAGCCATGTTAAATAAATGGATCTTCAAGAGGAAGACGGACACTGATAGTAGTGTTACTATCTACAAAGCTCGACTTGTCACAAAAAGGTTTTCGACAAGTTCAAGGTGTTGACTACAATGAGATTTTCTCAACTGTAGCGATGCTTAAGTCTGTCCGAATCATGTTAGCAATTGTCACATGTTATGAAATCTGGCAAATGGATGTCAAAACTACATTCTTTAATGGTTTTATTAAAGAAGAGTTGTATATGATGCAACCAGAAGGTTTTGTTAATCCTAAAGGTACTAACAAAATGTGCAAGCTCCAACGATCCATCAATGGACTGGTGCAAGCATCTCGGAGTTGGAATATACGCTTTGATGAGTTGATCAAAGCATACGGTTTTATACAGACTTTTGGAAAGGCCTGTATTTACAAGAAAGTGAGTGGGAGCTCTGTAGCATTTCTGATATTATATGTGCAAGACATATTGTTGATTGGAAATGATATAGAATTTCTGGATAGCATAAAAGGATACTTGAATAAAAAGTTTTTCAATGAAAGACCTCGGTGAAGCTGCTTACATATTGAGCATCAAGATCTATTGAGATAGATCAAGACGCTTGATAAGTTTTTCAATAAGTACATACCTTGTCAAGATTTTGAAATAGTTCAAAATGGAACAGTCAAAGAAAGAGTTCTTGCCTGTGTTGCAAAGGTGTGAAATTGAGTAAGACTCAAGACCCGACCACGGCAGAAAATAGAAAGAGAATGAAAGTCATTCTCTATGCATCAGTCATATGTTCTATAAAAGTATGCTATGTTGTGAACCAGACTAATTGTATACCTTGCTCTGAATTTGGCAAGGGAGTACAATAGTGATCTAGAAGTAGATCACTGGACATTGGTCAAAATTATCCTTAGAGAAATAAGGACATGTTTCTCGATTATGGAGGTGATAAAAGAGCCCGTCGTAAAAAGTTACAACGATGCAAGCTTTTACACCAATCCAGATGACTCTAAGTCTCAATCTGGATACATATTGAAAGTGGGAGCAATCATCTAGAGTAGCTCCATGCAGAGCATTGTGGACATAGAATATTTGCAAAATACATACGGCTCTGAATATGACAGACCCGTTGACTAAACTTCTCTCACAAGCAAAACATGATCATACCTTAGTACTTTTTGGGTGTTAATCACATAACGATGTGAACTAGATTATTGACTCTAGTAAACCCTTTGGGTGTTGATCACATGACGATGTGAACTATGGGTATTAATCACATACAGATGTGAATATTGGTGTTGAATCACATAATGATGTGAACTAGATTATTGACTCTAGTGAAAGTGGGAGACTGAAGGAAATATGCCCTAGAGGCAATAATAAAGTTATTATTTATTTCCTTATATCATGATAAATGTTTATTATTCATGCTAGAATTGTATTAACCGGAAACATAATACATGTGTGAATACATAGACAAACATAACGTCACCAGTATGCCTCTACTTGACTAGCTCATTAATCAAAGATGGTTATGTTTCCTAACCATAGACATGTGTTGTCGTTTGATTAACGGGATCTCATCATTAGGAGAATGATGTGATTGACTTGACCCATTCCGTTAGCTTAGCACTTGATCGTTTAGTATGTTGCTGTTGCTTTCTTCATGACTTATACATGTTCCTGTAACTATGAGATTATGCAACTCTCGTTTACCGGAGGAACACTTTGGGTGCTACCAAACGTCACAACGTAACTGGGTGATTATAAAGGAGTACTACAGGTGTCTCCAAAGGTACATGTTGGGTTGGCGTATTTCGAGATTAGGTTTTGTCACTCCAATTGTCGGAGAGGTATCTCTGGGCCCTCTCAGTAATGCACATCACTTAAGCCTTGCAAGCATTGCAACTAATGAGTTAGTAGCGGGATGATGTATTACGTAACGAGTAAAGAGACTTTCCAGTAATGAGATTGAACTAGGTATTGGATACCGACGATCGAATCTCGGGCAAGTAACATACCGATGACAAAGGGAACAACGTATGTTGTTATGCGGTTTGACCGATAAAGATCTTCGCAGAATATGTAGGAGCCAATATGAGCATCCAGGTTCTGCTATTGGTTATTGACCGAGAATAGTTCTAGGTCATGTCTACATTGTTCTCGAACCCGTAGGGTCCGCACGCTTAAGGTTTCGATGACAGTTATATTATGAGTTTATGAGTTTTGATGTACCGAAGGAGTTCAGAGTCCCGGATGAGATCGGGGGCATGACGAGGAGTCTCGAAATGGTCGAGACGTAAAGATCGATATATTGGACGACTATATTCGGACTTCGAAAAGGTTCCGAGTGATTCGGGTATTTTTCGGAGTACCGAAGAGTTACGGGAATTCGCCGGGGAGTATATGGGCCTTATTGGGCCATACGGGAATAGAGGAGAGAGGCCAAAAGGAAGGAGGCCTGCGCCCCCCTCTAGTCCGAATTGGACAAGGGGGGCAGCCCCCTTTTCCTTCTCAATCTCCTCCTCTTTTCTTCTCCAACAAGGAAAGGAAGAGTCCTACTCCCGGTGGTAGTAGGACTCCCCCCTTGGCGCGCCTCCTCCATAGGCCGGCCGCCTCCCCCCTTGCTCCTATATATACGGGGGCAGGGGGCACCCCAAAGACACAACAACAATTGATCCTTGAGATCTATTAGCCGTGTGCGGTGCCCCCCTCCACGATAGTCCTCCTCGATAATATTGTAGCGGTGCTTAGGCGAAGCCCTGCGACGGTAGAACATCAAGATCGTCACCACGCCGTCGTGCTGACGAAACTCTCCCTCGACACTCAGATGGATCGGAGTTCGAGGGACGTCATCGAGCTGAACGTGTGCTAGAACTCGGAGGTGCCGTAGTTTCGGTACTTGATCGGTCGTGCTGTGAAGACGTACGACTACATCAACCGCGTTGTGCTAACGCATCCGCTTACGGTCTATGAGGGTACGTGGACAACACTCTCCCCTCTCGTTGCTATGCATCACCATGATCTTGCGTGTGCGTAGGAAATTTTTGAAATTACTACGTTCCCCAACACTTCCGTGATGATACGTGTTTGTCAAAGTAGGTCGCGTTTTTTGTCATGCATGTACATCCATGACGATTTTATGACAGAATCAAGATAGTCATACCTGTGGTGTCGTAGAAGTGTTCCGTGACATTACCAAAATTATCATCATGAAAGTGTCCACTTCCATGACGATAAATCGCGCGTCACAGAAGTGCTTTCATCAAGGGTGAACGACACATGGCATCCACCGTAACGGAACGCCGTTAAACTATCGGGTCGTGTTTTGGATCCGATAACCCGTTAACAGCCCCGACCAATGGGGATTTTCCACGTGTAAATTCATCATTGGTGGGAGGAAACACGTGTTGGCTCATCGTTGGGACAGATGTCATCCACTCATTGGACAGAAGGCGCCTATGATACGTCGACATGTGGCACGACCAATCAAGTTTAAATGGGCCGGCCCAACTAAAGGCCTAGAAGATTTTGCGGCCCTTAATGGGCCAGCCCAGTTAAAGGCCCACGAGATTTTGCGGACTATAATGGGCTGGCCCAGCTAAAGGCCCACAAGATTTCGCGGGCCATAATAGGCCGGCCCAGGTAAAGGCCCACAAGATTTTTGTGTGCCATAATGGGCCGGCCCAGGTAAAGGCCCACAAAATTCTTGAAGATCATAATGGGCCGGCCCAGCTAAAGGCCCACGAGATTGCGCCGACATTAATGGGCTGGCCCAGCTGTAGGCCCACAAGATTTTGAGGACCCTAGTAGGCCGGCCCATTAACTGGCTGCCATGTTTTGGGCCAAATGCCGGCCCATAATTGATCCGGTCCATTAATGGCCTGCCACGTTCCGGGCCTAATAATGGCCCATATAAGCCCGTTAAAAGCCTCCTGCTTTCTGGGCCAAATCACGGCCCAAATCAGGTCCGACCCTTTAAGAGGCTTTGGGCTTAATTATGGCCCATATCAGATTCGGCCCGTTGACTGGACGCTATGCTTTTGGGCCCACTTGCTAAAGGCCCATTTAGTAATTCGGCCTGATATTAGTTTCGGCCTGTTAAGGGACCATTTAAGATTTCGGCCCTATATTAATTTCGGCTTGTTGAAAGCCCGTCATATAGTTGGGCCTAACTACGGCCCAGTTTGCATCCGGCCTGCTCGCAACCGATATCTGATTGGGCCAAACAAGGACCGAGACAACTTTGGCCTGTTAAAAGCCCGTGAATTGATTCGCACAATCATGGGCCGGGGTCCATTTCGGGCTGCCGCCGGCCCGTGAGCTATTCGGCACGTTTTAGGCCCAACCTACTTCTCAGCCTCCTAAAAGCCCATTGAGTTTTCTTCCGAAAAGAGGGCCGGGGGTTACTCGGCCTATTAAAGGCCCGAATCTACTAGTGGGCCAGTTTGACGGGGGCCATGATGCGGATCATACATCGTGATTGCATGACGGCCCGATTATGTACCGTAATTTTACGGTTTGGCCGGTTTACTGCGAAGACAGGACATATATACAGTAAAATAATTGTAGCATCATGAATAAGAAAAAACCTAGACTATACAATAAAGAAATTATGGCATATTACATCCACTGGGCATCAAAGTTCGCCACTATGATAATAAAGCACAAGCAGACAGCAGTTTACATACACTGGGCATCAAAGATCGCCACCAGTGCAAATAAACACGCCGAAAAAATAATATACAAAACCGATAGCACTTCAATAGAGTTCAAGAAAGGTTAGCCCTACTGGGGAGATGCAGCGCAAGCAGCTGAGAAAGATGATGAGACTGCACTTGTTCAACACTTATATCTTCCTCACTCTGAAAGATAAACAAGCAGATAGATGACAGGTTTCGCACATAAAAGTATCAGTGCTGACAATTCATCACATTTCTTATTGACGAATAAAGTGACACAGTTTAAAATTGCATTAACACAATATGGTATTGTTCAGGTCAAGACATGGTAGGAAATGACATTGTGAAGGAGTTGGCAGCTTCACGACACCACTGGATTATAGATCAAGAACTCATAAGTATCAATGGTCAGTGTGCTGCCAATTTATCCCATTTCAGATTGGCAAATAAAGAGATGGTTTAAATAATAGTAGAATGATTTGACATTGTTCATAGTTAAGACACTGCAGAATATGACATTGTGTTGTAGTGGGTAGGTTCACCACACCACTGGATTAAGGATGAAGAATAGAAGCATACATGCAGTGCAAAAGAAGATCACTTGCTCTGAATAGTTTAATTTACATGGTATGAAGAAGGAACTTGGTTGTACAACTGAAAACTTAAATTGAGAAGGACAAACTTTTGTTTATGAACTACATAATAAACTTTAAACATGCAATTTGATGCAAACACAAAAAATAAACAGTTGTTGCAGTCATGCCTAACCAAATATACACAACAAAGTTTGAAGGCTTGAGAAGGACAAACTTACATTACTAGTGAAGACAGGCTCTATAAAGCCCTTGTCCATGCTGATGGGGGGGGGGCAATTCAAGAAGTTTAGCATAAAATCTTCTTCATAAGCATTGCCTTTATTCTACATTTTGTTAAGAGTAAATATAGATGTGATAATATACGAAAAAATGGAGAATATTTAAGATAAAATGAAGAGTGATGCTACATAACCAAGTAGCTATAAATGTATGTGCAGCGATATAGGCAAAAGGCACAGCCAAGAGCAATGCACAGCTAAACTTCTTCAGTACCAACCTTATGGTAAGAGTAAATATAGATCTGATGTGTAGAAAATGGATGGCAAAGGAAAATAAGCTGCAAAGTGATGGTACATGAACAACTACCTGTCAATATAAGTACACTGATAAAGGACAATATGTACTTACAAGAACAATGCAGAGCTAAAAAAATTCATTGGCATTGGATATATTCTACACTAATGTAACCATTGATACAGATCAATAATTTGGAGCGAACAATTGATAAGCAAGCTATCATGCATACTGCTGTCACATTATGAACCAGGTATGTATGCAAGTACAGTGATACAGGACAATAGGTACTAACAAGAGCAAAGCAGCGGGCAGCATATTTGCGATATCCTGTCGTTGTTTTCAAACCGGAATTTTTCTTCGAGCTGATTTCCTGCAAAAAAGATCCGTAAGGCACATGCGGAAAAGTAGAAGTTCAAATTGTCATGTGATGTCATAGACAGTACCTCATCCTGGGAATTAGACCAGTGTATAACAAGGTTTTCCCATTCAATGTCTTCTAAATTTAGCACAGGAGACTTCACCAGAAATTCGTATATAGACTTGCCATCAAAGTGTGATTTCCTCAGGTAACACCGATACTGCTGCAATGCTTCCTTGAAAAGCACAAGCAAGCTTTGATCGTCATGACTATCCAGATTGACCCTCACCTAGTTACAACAATGTAATGTAAATCATTGATGTGTTCAATCAACAGAAAACAGGAAAATAATAACCATGAATAATAACACTTACACGTAAGTTGGACAGGAAGATGTGAAAATGGTGTTTGTCTTCACTATAATCTTCCCATGATGGGAATATATGCACATAGTCCCTAACAACATTGAAAGCATTGTCTTTTAAACTAAGAATAAATGGAATGGGGTTCCAATCTGCAGGAATTGACCGTCTCTGCAGTTGGGATAGGTCTTCGGCCGGTGGACTTGCTGTACTTTTTGCTGGAGTGGGATTTTTCTGTGGTACGGCTGGTGCTATGGCAAATGAAATCGGTATACCTTTTGCTGGAGTGCAGGTCCTGTGTGGTGGGGCTAGTGGTGTGGCCAGTGAAGTATGGGTACAGTCTGCTGGAGTCGGTCCTATGTTTTGTGTCACTGGTTGTACAACCAATATAAGTGGGACGCTGTCTGATTTTTCCGGCACCACCACGTTTTTCAAGGACTTTGCTGATGCTCCTTCAGGTTCGGCAATCACCCTCTTCCTTTTTGATGTCTGATGCACAAGAACAACATTTGAGTGGAAAAGCATGGTATGACGACAGATGGAATATGTATTGATAATGGATGGGCATGGCATCTCGTGTTATATGATGAGTAAACTAAGCAGATGGTGGTGCAACAAAGTAGAAGAAATACAAGACAACATATGCAAGATACGCGCAATCAATAAAACCTTACCAAATTAGAACAGGCACCTTGATGGGTGAACAGGACAGGCCATCTGCCTTTGACTCCTCGAGGTTAGAATAGTCATTAGGATGATATTCTGAACAAGAATCAACAGGTGGGGAGCGTATGAGTTTCATTGCTTCTAGAATGGCACTCAATGCCTTGGTGCCAATTTTGTAAGTCATTGCAGTGTTCCACAATATACTTTTGATGCGCGGATTCTGATATTCACTGTAATTGCGTATAATATCTGAGAACCATGAAAACATAAATAGTTGTGAGATTATATTTGTAATGCAGATGATATTCTAATATAGGGGCGCCCCTGTAAACAGTTATGTGCTATCACTGGATTCTGATGAGAGAGCTCATGTGTGCTATAATATCATGCGTGCATTTATATAATCTGGCACAAGTACACAAAAAATAGGCTCCAGAAGTAAGGATAGCTCCCAGATGATTGGTTCATAATATACTGTATAAAGAATTTATTGCCAAACCATGATAACAAGAGCACACAGCAACTAGGCAGATCATAATGTACATAACATGGGTACACCATAACCACGATATATAAATCGGGAGAGTGAAACTGGCTTGAAAATACGGTGTTGTATTGCCGCTAGTAATTGAAAGCCTATCGATCACGTACAGGCCATCACTATCGAACATGTTAAAGAAGAGAAAGTAGATTTTGGATAATAAAATGTTGGTTGCGCAGTGCCCACACATGATGAACCAGAGCGCATTAAGAATGCAACTCCCAGCTGTCTCTCGACCATTTCAGGCGGTTGGATGGAGATCCTACATCTCCTAACCCTTCTTCTTCCTCGTCTCTGATTCTTCCCATACAGAACACCGCACGGGCCGCCGGCCGGATCACCAGCCCCCACCTCCTGTGTTCCTCTACCACCCCCACCCCCACCCGCGTCGAGTTTTCTTCGTTCGGCGAGGCCCCACAACCACCCGAGCCCCTTTGATCGCACCGGTGATATCCGACGAGCTCTGAAAAATCGACTGACCCAATTTTGAAATTTAGTCTACTGTGATTTAACTAGTGTGGAATATAAAAGGGGAAAACCATAAGCATTGGGAGTATAGTGTTGAGCGTGCCATGGCGGATCTGAAGGTGCAAACTGGACAAAGGCAACTTCGCAACCAAGACAAGAAATCAGAGTAAAGCAGTGGCGATCTATTTTCTTGCTGCGATAAATAAGTTGAGCAGATACGAAAGAGTACCGCCTCTGGTGCGGCGCCGTGTACGCATCTACTGAGAATTTGACGATGCTGCGGTAGCGATGGCTGTCGGCGGCGTGGAAGCAGATCTAGGAGGGTAGACGGTGGCGGCAGGGCGCGGTGGACGAGATGGTCGTAGGAGCGGCGCCGGCAAGGTGGACGACGGCGGGGATGAAGCGAGAGGACGGAATGAAAGGATCCCGGTCCGAAGGCGTGGATGAGAGAGGTCGATCTCTTGTAATGGACGGCGGCAGCGGGGTATCAGCTCCGGCATGGTGGAGGAGGACGGCGGTGGATGGGGTGGCGGACGGCAGTGGACGGAGGAGGGTGGGGTGGATAGGGTGTTTTGGCACCCACAGAGTACGAATGGGGAAAAGGGAGGTAGAGAGGAAGGGGGAACCATGTATTCAGGGCGCGCTTGTCTCAAATGCGAGGAAATTTACAAACTTAGCCCCCGTTTCAAATTTCTACTACATCACAGCAACATTAGTCGGTTGGGGATAGGATGGTAATCTCACATACACGGAATATTTGCCGACGAGAGTTTGTTTTTGGCGCCCACCGTATATGAATATGAGTCGGGGAGGGAGTCGATTTCGGCCGAGGGCACACTGTGTTTTGGCGCCCACCGTGTATGAATCCGGGTGAGAGGCGGTTACGTCACGTTTGGGGTGAAATTACAAACCTACCCCTATCGAAACCTATAGAAATCCAGCAGATAGGCTTTGTGTGGCAGGGATAGACAGTAGTGATTTCCATCTCGCAGATTTTGGTTTCGGGCGGTTACTGCGACTTTCGCGACTTCCTTAAAATTTTGCACAGTGCATGTTTACCGTGCGAACTCAATTCGAATCCCGTTTGTATTCTACTATTTTTTTCGGGCGGGATCCATTTTCAATTGGAATTACATTCTATATACATCATTTTTGAATATATACTTTCAAAAGCACAACACCATTTATACATAATATGGTTTACAAATGGCATGATCTCAGATTCATAAGGTTGTGTCCATCAATTTGGATTTTCAAATATTTGAAACCACTTTATGTTGAAATCCAATGTATGCATTCCTCGCTAACTGTCTCCAATTAATGTGTGTTTCATGCGGGTCTTTTTAACTTCTCAAACATGTATAATGTGTTTCACACACGCAACATATAGTGTAATCCCGTTTAGACATTAATTGCATATAAACCATGCATTGTTTGTAATTGAAGAATCTATGGATCACCAATATTGATAAACTATATAACATTACACGTGTGCCCGAATTCAAATAAATATGCATGTTTGATACACCAATTTGCATTATGATATTATCGATGTCGTGATCTCCAGTTTAAATATTTGAATCCCCTTTAATCCAAATATTCGTCTCATATAGCTATCACTCATGCTTATATAGGACTATCTCTCTGGACCTATACGTGTTCATCATCTCTCAGGCATCTCTCGTGCTACTTGTATGTTGACAATGATCTTTTATCTTCGTAACAGACTGACGGTACTCTCTCCCTCGACCTTCATCACTCTATCTCTCTCTAAGTATATCTCGTTCCCTGCTATGTGTCTCTAGCTATGATTCTCCATGTGGAATCTCTTTCTCTCACACAAACACAAAACCTTGTCTCCTGGGGTCTCATTTCTCTCAACTATTCCCATGTGTGCCACTCGCACACCCCTCATACAGAGATGTCTTTCGCTCCTTGGATATGAGAAGCTACGACTTTTCCTCTTCAATATCTCTTTCTTACACACAAACACAAACTCTGTCTCCCAGGGTCTCATATTTCTCCATTGTTCTCTTGTATGTCTCTCAAACACACCCTCTCTCCCTAGAGATATCTTGCGTTCCCTCATATTTCTTTCTAGCTATCACTCTCGTTGTGAAATATCTTTCTCTCTCGCAGATACAAAACTCCGTTATCTGTTTCTCTCTGTTATCTTTTTGTATGTGACTCACATGCACCCTCTCTCTATCTCTCTCACACCCACACACATAACCCAACCTTATGATCCACTCGACTCCTATCTCCAGCGCACACTAGCTAGCATCTTTATCTTTCTATTTATCTGTTTCTCCATCAATCTTCTTTCTCGCCCTCACTCTTGATTCCTATCATGCACACTACATATGTTTCTCTCTACATGCAGTCAAGTGCCCTCTCACACACATATATAACTTCACCCTTTGAACCACCCGACGGTCATCTCCGACACCCAAACTAACGGATGTCTCTCTAGCTAGCATCTCCATCTCTGTATCTATCTGTAGTTTCTCCGTCAACATTTCTTTCTCGCACGGAGTCTTGCTTCCTATCACCCACACTATATATGTCTATCCATACATATGCATTTATAGGTTGATCTCTTTTTCACAATCGTTTGGCCTCACCCCCTCTGCTCGCCATAGATGCATGCTCCAGCCCATGCCACTATCTCTTAAAGACAAAAACACATGCTCAATTGTCACGCCTTCTTTCCTGTATTCTCACATGCATGCATATTGTCATACCAATCCGTCTCTCCCATTTTGTTGATCTTAGGACTTATGTCTTCTTTCTTTTATCTCGATCATGCGCGCGCGCACACACATCCCACGTATACATGTATACCTCTCACACATGCACGTTCAAGGTCTCTATGTCTCCATACATAGTTAATTACCCTCAATCCTAACGCCACATCGAATCGTTCTCCTCTTTTGTGCACATAACTTCCGCCTGGATGGGCAAAACACACACTCACACTTAACAATCTCCTTATA
>NC_041383.1:501892091-501907534 GCF_002162155.2 Triticum dicoccoides
ACTAAGACTCCATCTCTCTCTCTCCTCTCTCTCGCTCTCTCTCTCTCTCTCTCTCACACACACACACACACCACACACACACTAAGACTCCATCTCACACACACATGCTCTAGGAGGAGCATTTGTTCCTACCACCCTTCATCCGACCTTACCCGTATGATAAACAATCACCTTTATTTACTTGCATAACATGGACATATTCCACTTTACTTTAGTAGTCAGCAAACTTATCATCTGTACCCTTATAAAAAACAAGCTGGCGATGATGGTGTGCCTGCCATCTTGTAATACAGGCCGGATCTATATCTGACGGATAGGAAGCAAACTATGATAATTTGACAAAAGATACCCGCACCTCTCTCCACATCATTATGTCCTGCAACCTCATTGCTCAGCAATTAAAAAAGGAATAAGTCTCTGGAACAATCTAGCATGCATGGTGGCCGCTGCCGCCTGCCGACGCCGTCCATCCCCATGCCTCCGCCCATTCCAACCACTAGTCACCACCACGCTCCACTCCTCCTCGCCTTATCTCTCATCTTTCATTTTTTCGATGACATTCTCGAGATACCAGTTTTCCGATAAAATTCTCGAGATATCATTAGTTTTTACACATGGGATTACTCCTGCATGGGTCAATCACAACAGGTGTTTTGTAAAAAAATGCATATTGATGTTCCATGCAATGCACGAGAATCTTGCTTGTAATTATATAACGCAAATCACGAGCAGGAGGTGACATTTTTTTGACACAACCACGTTAACATGGCCACGTAAATCACGAGCAGGAAGGATAAGGGAAGCGGGCTGTGGAGTAACGTTTTTTTACCACAATTTCTTAGGAAACTGAGTGCAATAATTGAGTAGTTTTGCAAACTACCATTACTACTACACCTGAAATTGTTCAAAACCTATACTCCCTTGCCAACGCGCGCTTCCCGCGTGAAACGGTCAGCGTCGCCCTGGAGCGTCAGTGCCGCATTAATGCCCGGCCAGAGCGGAGGCGACCTCTCACTGGCACCGGCTTTGAAGTGGTGCGGTGGCCGAGAGAGCGCCGCTTCCCGGTGCATGCGACTGCTCCGCGTCAAGACTGGCCATAGGCCCTGTTTGGATCCATGGGTTAGAGTTAGTTTGAGCTAGTTGGGGCTGAAATAGCCCTAAAGTATCCAAGCATGAGGGTTTAAATTGGAGCAAGTTGCACCGAACCCACCAAAAAAAACTATCCCACCCAAGAGGTGCTAACTGGAGATAGTTCTCATTGGGACCATTGAAAAATCACTTTTCTCTCTCCATGAAGTGCATTTATTGTCAGTCTAACCCTGTCACACAAACACCTCTTTGGCTACAGTTAGTTCAGGGTTAGTCATAAGTTAGTCTAACCTCTAGCTAAGTTAGAGTATCAAACAGGAGCAGTATAGGACATGCAAGTTGCTCAAAGCATACAGGAAAATTCGTACGTGAAAGGATTTTTTTTCTTTTTGAAAACGGAACATGAAAGGATTTTTTTAGAATGCTCTTGGCATGTCGCTAACATGTGATAGTTAACCGACCTCAATAGACGGCAGAAACGCCAGCCCTCCGCACTTTGATAGAGACGAGGAGGGAGAAGCGATACAGGCTGCTGGATCACTACAGATAGGTGTCGCACGGAAGCCAAGAAATATGGTGATAGCGTGGGTTAGCCATGTACTAATATGATGTAACTACACTGGGCTGCCGTGTTTCGTACTCTTCCAGTCCACTATGGAGATGATTGGTTAATTTTATATCACTGAATAATATTAAATATTATGAGTGCAGACGCTCCACCACGAGGTTCCTTGCTCCTTCTCGGTCGTCCGGAATCTATGTTCTTCCACTCTATTTTTTTACGTGAGCTTTCTTCATCCTTTTGCCAACACACGAGACATCTAGCATCAAGGCGCACGTGTTATGCAATGATCGTTCCATCTATATGAAGAACACGTGGCACTGGAACTACGAGACAGACATGTACCTAGGAGTGGACGTACGAACCTGAGTAATGTAGTGCAGTAAGTGAAGTAGAAAGGCACAAATGGTATGAACATGCGTGGCATACCGGGTGTTTTTGGTTGCGTTCTCGTCTCAGCATAGTTGTTCCCTCTTCATGCATGCTCAACTCAACACCCCTCTTCATGCGTACTCTCTTCATGCATGCTTCTAGTGTATTTGTGCTAACCTAGTGTGGACTCATGCACCCTCCATACACTCTACCAAACACCCAAAAGTAGGCCGAGAAGGGAACTCTTGGGCGGCATTTGTCTCTTACTACATACTAACACTAAATGTTGTACGTGCAATGCACGGTGATGTTATGGAGTACGTGCCTAAGTACTCTACTACTACTATATTAGTTGGAGGCACATATTAACTTTTATATTTGTTTACGTGTATGCCCCGAGACCTTCCAACTAGACGTGTCTTTCTCTCCAGGTCGCACTTTGTATCGTTCATACCACTAAGTACTACTATGTGTGGTCTCTGACCTAGAAGTGGAAGAAGTGGAGACGCTCCACCACGCTATTTTTTTACGCTGGGCTCTACCACGCTGTTCATGTCCCACTCCTTTCACTGACGTGTGGGACATCCGGCACGTGCCGTGTTTGGCACCCTTCGTCGTAAGAGTTGAAATGCTAGCATTCATCAGAAATAAAAACTAATTATAAATCGGCAGTGATACTATTTTTTTGCGAACCAATCAGCAGTGATACTATACCACGCGGTTTCCTTGCTCCTCGATATCGGAAAGAATACTTCCGTTCGCCAACATGTGGGACGTCGACCATCCTGGTCCACTTGCCATGCACGCAGAACTCAAAGGGAGAGTCACCTAGGTCATCGCGCCGCAGTAACAATGACTAATGAGCCATCAAATCACAGGTCTACTTCCCACTTTGAAGTTGCTCGGATGAAGGAACCATCATGACTTCGTTGAATTCCGCTTCTTGAAGAAAACTACTGTACCAACAGTACTGCTAGCTACAGTATTTACTCCAACAGAGGCCTCCTTTCGTTCATAGGCCATGTTTGGATCATGGGGTTGGAGCTAGTTTGGGTTAGTTGGGGGCTCAAATAACCCAAGAGTATCCAAACATGGAGGGTTAGAGTGGGTTAGTTCTATCTAACCCAACTATCCGGATGGAGAGGTGCTTATTTGGGTTAGAGTGGGTTAGAAAATAACTCTAACTCTAACTGTGTTAGAGTATCCAAACAGGGCCATAGGATAGGAATATGAAAATAATAGGAAGTGAGATGACATGCATCTCAATTCCTATAGAGAAAGAGATGCCATTTGATGCATAGGATATGAATTTTTGCATTTAGTCTAGGCTAATGTACTGGTAATTTGCTCCAAAAACTACAGTAGTAACTAGTAGTACTGGTACATGCTCGTACTCAGACACAGACACACACACTAACTACTAGTACTACTACTTCTCACATGCTGGCCAGATGCCGTCGTTCTCCTTCCCGGCTTTGTCGGCGACACCCCACCGTGCTTGGATCTCCGTCGACCTCTCCGCAGCAGCGCGTGCGTCCTTTTATTTCTTGCGGCGGCGGGCCTCTCTTTTCTTGAGTGCTTTTTGACTTTTCCGCTCCCTCTATGCGGCTTTGGCCGCCTCTTGCTCTACCGCCCATTCGGCCTTGGCATCTTTAAATTCCTCCCACATAGTTGTGAGGTCGCGAGCGGCAATGAACTCGGCACGGCGGGATGCCATCGCTTCCCTACCATTTTGTGTGCGTTCATGGGCGGCAAGGAACTCAGCGCGGTGAGGAACTCGGCGCGGCAGGATGCCATCGCTGCCTTACCGGTTAGTGTGCGGCACGATGGCATGAACGACGCTTGGTGAGAGCTCTGGGGTGGAGTGGCCGGACAACCGTATAGTGCATTGGTTTGTCAAGAGCTCAAGGACAGAAGACGAAGCAAATTAGGATTCCCCTTCAATCCTAGTCATTTATTACTGAGTAAAATGCATTGGTGGTCATCGAACTTGTCTTGATAGCTCACTTTGATCATTGTATACGAGATATGGTGATTATGCGGTTGCTGGCTCAACGTATAGCTCCGTATTTGTATGGTTGACCAGTCAAACAGTCCGCATGCGCCTCATCAGCTCGTGTTCTTTATCTATCTATGCGGGCCTACCTGTGAATGGAGAAAGAAATACTGTAAAAACCAAAATTATGCGTATGTAGGGAATCAAACCACAGACTCGTCGCTGCAACGCACCCTCATCAGCCAAATGAAAATGAAATACTTCGCGTCAGACACTCACGCTCACGCTGTCAAAGCATGCTAATGCATGCACATTGCCCTCTAAATCAAAGTCCTACTCATGGCGCAACGCAAACGGCGAGCCCATCACCTACGTGCCCCGGCGGTGCCTGACATTACTGTTTAGACGTTTGATGGAGGCCTACGCGAACGCCGAGCATGTATTCACCTGGCTCAACACCAACGGTCATACTCGGACTGCCTTGCTCATGTATATCGTCCATCATAACGACAATTTATAAAACAGCCTAAGCTAGAGAGGGTACTATGGTAGTATGGTACGGAGTATGTACTATGGTGAGCGACCGATCTTAGTGCCACTGCACACCGAAACCCCTTCCATCGCTAGCGCGCGCTTCCCGCCTGAAACGGTCACCGTCTCTCCAGAATGTCAATGTCGCATTCACCGGACTTAACTGCAGGTGCAATTGGTGTGTCACTGACATGCGGGCCAGACGCCCGTTGGGCCCACATGTCAGTAACCCAAACGCATCTGCAGTTAAGTCACTGAAGCAGCGTCCACATTCACGCCCGACGAACCTACTCCGGCGGCAGTTGTCCATCCTTCTCCCGTGGCTCATTGCCATTCGCCCGCTATATTAACTTGACCCCAGCTCCCAGCCATAGCCAAAGACCCACACTTATTCTCCTCTGGTCCCTTCCTTCTGATGGCACCATTTCAACCATGGCCTCCTGGCGCTCCGAAGCTCTCTTGGGCGTACTGTCGCAGGAGCAGATGAGGGACATCGGCGGCTCCGCTCCGGGCGCGCTCCAAAGCTCTCTTCGACGTACTGTCGCAGGAGCAAACAAAGGAGATCGCCGGCACCCCCCGGGGCGCCCTCCGCTGCCACGACCATGAAGCCGGCGCGCGTGCGTGGGCGCAGCCGGCAACGAGGAAGAGTAGTACATGGTAGGTCGCCGCCGCTCTGGTCCCGGGAAGGCCACCGCTACTCCACTCAGTCGACTCCAAGCTTGGTGGGGTAAACATCGGCGGCTGATTAGCCGCTTGACGATGATGTGGAGGCGGAAATCTTCATAACCTTGTGCTCCGGCCGGAGGAGGAGGTTATCGAGGCGGATGAGGAGGAGGCAAAGGCAATGGCCGGCTTTCTCGGGTTCATGGCCGGACATGGTGGTCAGGCACCGGCGATCGTTTAGATTAGGTTTATAGTAGGTTTAGTATGGTTTGTGCGAAATATGTAATGAATTTCGTCCAGTTTGTAGGAAAAGTTTTCGAAGTGTAATGAATTTGATCCGGTTAATTTCATCTGGTTAATTTGAAATTTTCTTTGTTTGCACGAATTTCGTCCGGTTAGTTCATATAGTTGTCGAAAGGTATGCGGGCAGCATCAGATGGCATCCATCAGTGTCCTTGGACAGATGCCGGTGTAAATTTGTGGGCCAACGTTGGGGATGCCCTAACTATCATGCTATAATCACTAACAATCCTCCATTATTTGGCAGGGAATAGTTATCCCTCGATCAAAATCAGATCCGCGGTGTTTCGCACTCCTCCCGCGTAAGAGTGTAAACTCTTGCTTACATAAAAATGGAGCAAGTGGATGGCACTGTAGCATGTCATATCACTCGAACTAGCCCGCCTAACGAGCGGGAAAGCACCGCCCTCGTCATTTTGTTCTGGATTTCTATCAATCAATCACGCGAAAATGTTACGCTTCGCAAGTTCTAAAGGAAAAGGCGGCACACTTACGACTCGTACGCGTCACAACCCCGACAGTCCGGCTCGCACGCTGCTAACCAGAGGGGACACGTGTTGTCTTGCAATTTCACTGACATGTGGGACCGTAATTGAATAAACCGTCGATTCCTCAAGAAATAATAAACCGTCGATAGCCGAAATCTAATCGCTCGGCGGGCGTCGGCTGAGAAGAGAGAAACGGGGGAGGGAGAAGAGATCGCCCACCCGCCATGCACGGACTCCAAGAAATATATGGTGATAATGTGAGGTGGGCCATGCTGGAGTCCGGACCGCTTCCGGAGCCCGCTCTCACCGCCCTGGCCCCTCAAGATGCCAGCTGCCCACTGCATGCACAACAAGTAGTCCCCGCTTATGTGGAGGAGAGAGAGGCATTGAAAAAGTCAAGGAGTAACAGTGGAGACAATAGCTTTCATCAAAAATAAACAATGAATACTCGTTGCTCATCCTCTATATCGGAAAGAATACTTTCATTCGCCGACATGTGGGACGTCGACCATCCTGGTCCACCTGCCATGCACAAAATTATCCTGGTCTACCCCGGTCATGTCGCAGGCCCAACCTTTCCCACTGTAAGTTGTTCAGACGAAGGAACCATCATGACTTCATTGAATTCCGCTTCTTTAAGAAAACTTACTGTACCCGCAATACTGCTACCACACGCGAAGACTGGACGACACTATACCACGTCATATCACTGAAACCCACTAGGCCAAACTAGCCCGCCTAGGTCATCTATTTTGGAACAGAGGGAGTACGTCTCTGCACTGCTATGATTTTGTGTTGCACGTTCTCTGTACTTTTGCTACGATTTTCCTACCCTATGAATCAAATGAGGCCTGAATGTATGTCGACTATTGTCTGATCGATCGCTAAGCCTACAATTTTAGGAGCTAGGGCTATTGGTCGATCGACGAGGGATAAGTATAAGCGTACCACGAGCTCATCAGCCCCAACATTTCTCTTCGGTTAGTGTTTTGCAAGTACTATAGCTCGCACAGTAGCTAGCCTACTAACACCAAGAATCATCAAACAAGCCCTGCTGATATGATAAACAGTTCAAACTTACATCTAAGCATGCCATATATTACATCAAAAGCTGGTGAGGATACATCTGTTTCCATAACTCGGAGAGGGTTCGCATGATTCATCGCATGATTCACTATCAAACAAAAGTAGCAAGATCTGCCCACACAAGACAGTGCACTAGCCCTAAGATGGTTTGATAACACGCATCGTTCTGGTAATTAAACACATGGCAATGCAAACTACCCTGAAGGATTAGCGCGACCAACTATTTCTTGTCATCGATCTCTCGGGCAATGACCACAGCACGGACAGCGGCGTGGGAATCGATTTCTGGGGCGATGTCCACAGGACTTACCGCGACATCGAAATCGATCTCTGGGGCGATGTACATAGGATGGACAGCGGCATCGGAATCGATCTCCGGGGCGATGCCAACAGGACGGGCCACGACATCGGAATCATCAAGGACAACCATCGGCACCTGCACAACCCTAACATATTAGCAAGCACATTGCAAATAATCAAAAAGCAAGCACATTGCAAATAATCAAAAACCACAACTATGGTAATAAGCCATTATTTTTTACCTTGTGCAGCTCACCGGGGGATCTTATCCCTCCGGGGGCCATCTCCTCGTCCTCGATGGGGGCCATCACCTTGGCAGGGGAATACTGCTTCTCAATGGCGACTATCTCCTCAAACTCGGTCTTGAGCCTCACAAAGGTGGCAATCAGAGTTCCTGGGGTAGGCACGATGGGGCCCTTGCTGTTCTTCCAACTTTCTTTGAGTAGTTCGTCCGCCAACGTCCTCAACTCTTTGGCCAGTGCTTGTTTCTTGGAGTTCTTCGTCTCCATGGGTTGGCCCGCCAACATGGTCAACTCGTTGGTCGGTGCTTGCTTCCTGGAGATCTCTGTCTCCAGTGGGTTGTCCACCGGAAACTCTTTTCCTAGTGCTCCAGGATCCATCAATGAACTGACAAACAAAAAGCAATCGAAAGGAAACCACCATCGCAATGAAAACGTGAAAAGAATAGGATGTGAGGATCGGTTGGTGCTTCGCAAAAAGAAGATTATTGGAATGAAAATATAGCAGCATAACTGATTCGCCCACCTTTCCTTCATCGGTAGAGAAGAAAAATGCAGAAGTGAGTAGCCTGGAGTGAGGTTTTCTTCAAGAAAGGGAAGAAAGGGCTTGAACGAGTGTTCCAATGCAATGATGGTTGCTTCGTCCAGTCCAACTTGGAGGCCAACTTACCACATCTGGTAAAGGTGTGGGTTTTGTGATATGACGGGTCATGACGGCCACACCGGGGTGACATGTGAGTCTCGACTGTAACACCTCGCTGTGATTTGGTGGATGGCACGCGGGCCCGGATGCTTTGAAATGTCTCGCATGTAGATAGAGCGGCTAGTCATATAGGAGTGCTCAATATTGTGCACCGCGACCAAGGCAGAGTGGAAAATGAGAGAACTACGTAATTAATGCATGAGTTTAATTAGGATAGTTTTGTAAAGTACGAGATACATTCCTCCAATAGAAAAATGCCTTGGTTCATGAGATTTGAGATTTGAGCCCTATAAACCGGAAGGGAGGGGGTACTGCACACGGTGTAGTCTAGTCACTTGTTTTTTTAGCCGAAGTCTAGTCACTTGTTGAAATCTCTAGAAAGGCAAATACTCCTTTCCGGTTTACAGGTCTATACTACTCCCTCCGTCTAGGTGTGTAAGTCATCTTACGAAAACCAAATAGTCCCAAAACACTTAGGCGCGGTGCATTAACTTCTACCTTGTTTCTTGTTTCTTGACATACGCATCAACCAATAAGAGATGAGAGGTGTGCATGCTTTTAATGACTTGCAATGGCTAGTTCATTGCATGGAATGCTATTAATTAGCAAATAAATATTGGTGACCCCAGGAGGAAACGGTGCTAAGCGCGTGGACCTATGCAGAATGAGTATCAACCAATGGATAATGGAGTTTAATTGTTAAACAATAGCAATTTTGTCTCATGCAAGAGCCTGGCTAGTACTCCAAGGAACCGCACCACGCGAGTGTTCACAACTGCCACGTTTGGTTTGCGCTTAGCTCTTCGCCTCTTCGAGAAGACGAACAATGATGTTACTCCTACTTCTACAGTATCGAATCCACTGCTTCATGTCCGTCCACCTCGTGCGGGAGGGATAGCGTGTAGTGAAAGCTTCTACTTACTGCTCCTGCCTTTGCGTCCATGACAGGTGGGCCCAACAGGTGGTTGGCCCACCTGTCATGCAGCGAAAGGCAGGTGCAGTTAAGGCACCGGAGCTCAGTCCGCGAGGGATAGGGCGTCGTAGTAATCAAATTTCTCGGTCTTGTACGAGTTGACGCGACACATCAAAGCACTGAACTCGATAAAAGTCTTTTTACACATTTCGAATGGGCTACTTCGTATGTAGGAGTAGACATATTCTGCTTCGTATGTACTCCCTCCATTCCAAAATATAAGTCTTTTTAGAGATTTCACTATGAACTACATACGAAACAAAATGAGTGAATCTACACTCTAAAATATGTCTATATACATCCGTATGTAGTTTGTAGTGGAATCTCTAAAAAGACTTACATTTAGGAACGGAGGGAGTAGTCAGTTGTTGCAATCTCTAAAAAGACTTATACTTGGAAACGGAGGGAGTACAACGCATGCATGCATGCCGTGACTTTCCTTTTGATACTTGCATATGTTGATTTGATGCACCTTGCCAAATTTTGACTATACATTTAAACTAACCAAATTTTCATGCATGTCACAAAAAATCACGGGGCTGTTTGGATTGTGACTATGTTTGTCCTATGTTGCCACATTATTTTTCCCACACTTGCCACACTTGCCTAACCTGAGTTGCTCAAATTGTTAGACACACTTTGGCTTGCCTAAGGGAATCTTGCCACAATTTTTGTGTCTATGACATGTGGGGTTCACTGCTAATAAAAAAAATTCTTGTCTTAGGTGTGGCTAATAAAAAAGACTTATATTTAGGAACGGAGGGAGTAGAAAATATAAATAATAATGCATGTTGGGGCAACCCATGTTTCTGCTAATTTTAGCCGTGGGCTTGTTCACAATTTTTACGAGGGGGTGGTTGTTCAGTTAATGGAGGGACTTGTAGTACCAGACTTGAACGATACAAAGTGCGACCTGGAACACCGTAACACCAGTTGGAACAAGCGGGTAGCTATCTCAAAAAACAATCAACAACTAAAAAAAACCGTGACCTGGCATGTAGTAGTACACAATTTTAAAGGATTGTTTTGATGGAGTGAAAAAGTAAAACTACCCCACTACTTATATATAGGCCGGAGCCTCCGAGCTTTCTTGCTAGGGCTGCTCTATTCACACACTCTCATCCTCTCCAGATCTAAACAAGATAGGGGTAGTAACACTGTCTTTCTCCCTACAAAAAACACTGGCTTTCTATCCTCACCGCTGGTTATAGATCTGGACGTATCCCCCTCCGCCGGTGAAGGGGAGGAGTGGCAGCGTTTAGGCCGTCGTCGACAGTGAGGGAGGAGACCCACTGCCGGCCGCACTATTTTCTCTGGCCGAGCGCCGGCGCGGGAGGTCCTCCGATCCCTTCGTCGTTGCCTGTGGGCGGATCCGGCCTCCCGCCGCCCACCTATCCACATCCCGACGACCTTCAGGTATATCTTCGTTTGAAACCGCCTTAGCTCTACTTCCCCAGCTCGCTACGTCGCTGCATGTGCATCATTTTCTACCTCTCAGCCCCTCTCGATCGGATGGTCCAACGTCACCTATTTTTTGTTCTTCTATTGTTAGAGGTAAAGCTACTTCATGGAGTCGAATCTTGTACTCCCTCCGTCCGAAAATACTTGTCATTGAAATAAAGTGGGGGTGGGGGAATTTAGTATGTACATCGGACTTGGTACAAACAGGAAGGAAAGGGGATGAAAGTAGTACAGACTGGTCATCCAACCGGTCTCTTGGTCGAAAAGGGAAATAGAGGGGTAACATTGTACACAGTGGTATGACCAGGACTAGATTTGCTATCCACACATAGGTGTAGGTGGCTAGAGTGAACAAAAATGGGACCAACCCAGATATGTTTCTTGGATGTTTGTTTCTCGGGGCAACAAACTATGAATCACCACTTTATGCCCCTGTTTACGTACATGGTGCTGTACTGCTGGTGCACCCACTGTCCCATGCCCTTATACCAAATATTTAGGCTCCGGTTGGAATAAAGGGGCAGGAAACATAGGTTTTATGAAAATAGAGGAATAGGAAAGGAATTTAGGTATAAAACTATGGAACAGTGAACCGGAGGAAACTCTCAAGAGAATGTGTTCGGATGGACTACGAAATGTACAGATTTGTTTTTTTAGAGTAGCATGCTTGGTAGTATGAGATGCTATTTGTTTATTTAGCTGCACAATGACTACTCTTGTCCTCACCTCACGTACCTCACATAGGTTGATTTTTTTATTCCGGCAAACACAGCACATCAACCTGTCTAACGCATGGCAGCGAGCGCCTGCCTTGGGCTTTCGCCCAAAAAATGAGCAGCGCGTGGATGTTTCTAATCCGATGGAATCAGTACTACCAGACCAGCTTTCCTATGAAACACTATTCACCTTTCCCGTGTTCCGAATGGTTGGAAGGGAAAGAATACCGCAGGAATTGTGTTCCTATGAAAATCCTGCACCAAACCTGTGAACCGAACGTAGCCTTAGTTGTTCTTAATATAATGTCCCTGGTAAAAATGAAACCATGCCACTATTTTTGCCTATAATTGTTTGAGACTCTGACAAGTTTAGCCAAATGTTTTTGCCTATAATTGTTTGAGACTCTGACTGTTTCCTCTGTGCCTTTTTGTGCAAACAGGATATCCAATTCACCTGGTTGCTGTTGTGACCTTTTGGTGCACTGCACAAAACTCTTCTTAAAATAAGTGACTTTTGTGATGTTTAACTGGAATGTCAGATGGAACAGTTGGTTCATTTTGGTGGAACTGCACAAAGGGAGATCTGTGTTCCAATCCTCATCATCCATATTGGCGCCATAACCTTCCTTTAGGTAAGAATGATGTTTAATGCATGTGTTCATCTCTATTTTCCGACTGCCATGAGAAAATAATGTTGTTTTTTACTAGTACACTTGTACTCCTTCACTGACAAAACCAATTCTGAATTAGAAGGCCAATCATGTACTTGGTTTCACCAACTGGTGAGGAGAAAGAGAAACAGAGCATGAAGAGGAGGAAGAAGAAGAATAAACAGTGCCAAGGCGATCTTGCTGAAGCCAGAGGCCTTAGTCGAGGCTATTCAAGGGCTCCAGCAACGACTACCTTACATGTGAGACGATCCTCAGGGAGCCCTTCCACTTCTGTTGTCTCACTTAATTAATTAGGAGTAATTAAGTACCACTAATTTATTACTGCCTAATTTTCCTGTTGGAGTTAAACAAATCTTTAGTAGGACCCTATGCTGAATCATGTACGTGTGAATGTTTGTCTATGAAGGTGAATCATGTGGTGGAGCAGGAAGGGAATATTATTAGTGTCATGACATAATAGTGCTATTGTTTTGCATGTCAATTTATTGCCATTGGTTTAATGAGGTAATGTTTTGTGTATTGTCCATCATGAATTTGATGCTACTTTTGAGTAATATGCTAATGTCTTCCTATCCTTTCTCACTAAGCTAATGAAGGTTTCACCTTGTTCCTACTTGTGCAAACAGGGATCATGTTGTGCCAATCATACATTTTAGTGGAACTACACAAGATAATACAATGAACTGTATCCCAGCCAGTGCTTTAACTCTGCTAGAAGTTCTTGATAATCTTTCAATATAATCTTAGCACTGGTAAACAAGAGTGATTTCAACCATACATTTGAAGTGCACAAAAATATATACTATTGTGTGATTCTAGTGAGTGCTTTATCATCTCTTATGGGACTACATGAATAAGCTTTTTTTCTCAGGTTGGTACAGGCCTAAGGCCTTCATCCATATTAGTTTGCTGTCATCTCTATTTGTATCGTGCTACTGTCATCAGAAACTCCTTTATCTTTGCACTTTTAAGTTTTGCAACCTATGATAAATGGCAATGCTTTGAGTGTTGAGTTGAGCTAATTGGCACTGATTAAATAAACTAATACCTCTCTTTAAGCAAGACTACTATGTTGCTAACTTTACCCATTAAGATAATGAGGGTGCTTCTATTTGTTATTGTATGTTTCATCAACTAGTCCCACTATTACAGTAATCTCACTCTCTCAATATATGTGCCAACAGGGATGCTCGATTTTGGTGGAACTGCACAAAAACTTGGGTGCTTCATTGCCTCGACAGCTTCCGTCCTTTCCTGTCAGTCACTAATCTCCGCTTGCTTTCTTCCTTTCTTGTCAGTCACTTGGCTTATCTCGGCTTCCAGTCAAAGGAAATAGTAATTGATATGCTACCTCACACAGGTTGGTACTGGTCTTTATCCTGATTATTGTGCTTGTCATATGTATTGGTAATTTGGTATTGTGCTACTGTTTGCCGATTTCGTAAAGGAGTAATTTGGAGCCTGAACTCGCAGGCAAATCATTACATCGGGTGATTTCAGTAGAACTGCACAAAATGATCAGATGGACAGGTAGTTATGTTGCTGCTATGTACTCCAAAGTTCACTCAGACAAGCATCGATGTTGACAAGAAGTGCCTATATTCATTCGAGTATCAACCGGCGTCAACCAATTATCAAACTCCAAGTATTAGGAGAGTGAACGCCAAAAATATTGCTTGGTGCATAGCCCAGAAAAACGCAGTCCAGTCTTTGGTCCCAACTTGTGCCTTTTGGTTATCGGCACATATGGTAGCAAACTATATGGCATGGAGTCTAAAGATTCCAGACAAGTTGGTTGACGCGTATATTCATCTGGCACTTAATCAGTCTGCACGCCAAGGATGCTCCATTTCAGTTGAACTGCACAAAAAGTTTGGGTGGTTCATTTTCTCAACCGCCTCCTTTCTCGTCTGCAATGTAGAATTTTGGCGAGATACAGGACCAAGATGAGCCAGTAAACTAGTTGGATGAAAGTAGTGGCCAAGTTGCTCAACTCCCTCGACACGAAGCCACTATTTGAGGATAAACCTACACGCAAAGTTCAGATTGTCTGTGCTGCCTCTTATGTACTCGAAAGTTTACTCATACAAGAACTAATTTTAGCAAGAAGTACCTCTGATTGAACACCATTTACCAGTCTGTACCCTAGGTAATTAAAGTTCATCCATGGATCATATTGGATGTGATCTCAATCATTTGGATGCATAAACATATTGAACATGTGTATATCTGAATCTTTTTGTGAATTATGTATGAATATTGTCATGTGATCTATCAATCATTTGGAAGCATAGATATGTTGAGCTTGTGTATATATGAATCTTTTGAGTTGTTGTTAGTGAATGTTGGCTATGAATATGAACGTCTCCTGTGAACCTGAGTTTGATATGAATTGCAACAGAACCAGTTATAACCCTTCTCCTCCTCTCAATCTGTGACTCCACTGTCGCGTTTTCCCATCTCCGAGTCATTCCCGTCCGGGGCCTCGCCGTCGTCCACCGCCTCGTTGTGTTCGGTGCGGCGTGGTCAACAAACGAGAGTCATCGGAAGAGGACTGTACATGGAGAGCCTAACGGCTGGGACCCACGAGGTCCATGGTTGCATGCAAGGAAAGTTCCTCCTTATTAAGCTGAAAAAAATGTTTCCTCCACCTGACAGCTGGGACCCACCGGTTGTATCTTCGCACGGAAGGAAGTGCCTCCTTGTTTTGCGAAAAAAATTATTCATCCCATTGACAGCTGGGACCCGTCAGATTTGGTGACTGACTTGTGGGCCTGCTAAGCGGACGTGTACGCACGGCTTTGTCAACTTAATCAACAAATGATTCTAGCAGCTGGACCGTTGGATGTTAATCCAACAGCCGTGCTCCTTCTTCAACCTCTGTTCTTGCTCCTGCCTCCCGTGGGCGGCACCGCGGCTGTGCTGCCGCACACCAGAACCAGTGAAGTTTACCACTCCTCTCCATCTGCGACTCCACTGCCCCCTCTTCGCCATCTCCGGGTCGTTCCAATCTGGGTGCCCTCGGCACGGTGTGGTCAACATGGTCAACAACCGAGAGTCATCGGAAGATGACAGTACGTGAGAGGCTGACAGTGGGGACGCACCACGCCCATGGACGCATGCATGCAACGGAATGCGGCGAGGTCAACGTGGTCAAGGAACGACTTCCATCGGAAGTATACTATACGTGGAGAGTCTCAGCTGGGTCCACGGCCGCAGCAAGTAAGTGCCTCCTTATTACGCGGAAAATAATGATTCCTCCAACTGACAGTAGGGACCCACTAGACGGGCCA
>NC_041383.1:501907924-501910950 GCF_002162155.2 Triticum dicoccoides
AGTGCCTCCTTATTACGCTCAAAAAAATGAATACTCCCCCTGCTAGCTGGGACCCAACCTTGGTGGGAGGCTGACTTGTGGGCCTACTAAGTTGACAGGGATGAAGGGGTTTGTCAACTTAGTCAATATGAACGATTCTATCTCCAGTGACCGTACGATGTCCATCCAACAGTCGTAGTGCTTCTTCAACCTCTGGTCTTCTTGCTCCAACCGCCCAAACCAGCGCCGGTCGTGCCTCATGCTCCTGCCTCCCGTGGCCGGCTGTGCTACCGCGGAGGACTCACCGCCCCCTACTATTCCCACCACTGGCCAGGCCCTGCAGCGACGGCAGCCTCACACCGCAGCCGAACCAGTGAACCCTCGTACTCCTCTCCGTGCGGGCTTCCACTGCTGCGTCTTCCCCGGCTCCGCGTCGTCCCCTTCCTAGGCCTCGCCGTCGTCCACCGCCGTGGTGCTCTCCGCGCGGCGTGGTCAACATGGTCAAGGAACGACTTCCATCGGAAGAGTACTGTACGTGGAGAGGCTTACAGCTGGGTCCACGGCCACAGCCCAATTTTTTTGTGATTTGCCAAGTAAGTCGCTTTGTTAGGTCTATTGGGCTGCAAATCTTTCAAGACGAGGAGAGATTTCAATCAGCTGGCCGAGAAAATGGCCCATCAGTAATGAGAAATGGGCTGTACATTTTTAAAACACATCAAACTGGTAATTAGTTTCAAAATCTTTTTTCATTTCGAGATTTTAAATTACATTAATTTTTATGCGTGGAGAATTTGTTGGATTTTATATTGATATACATTTATTTTTAAAATCAGTTTGAATGTGAGTCAAAATTTCAGGATTAAAAACAGTTCGGACCGCATCGAAATATGCAAAATTTCGTATAATTTTTTAACCGTGGCCACAGTATGGGCTGTAATGCTAACAAAAAGAATATGGGCTCCAAAAAAACCTTAAGAATTAGCAAATGGGCTATAAATTATTAGAAATAATGGCAGATGGGCTGTATGCTGCTTTCCACAGATTTGAGGCTTTCCTAAAAAAAAGGTTGACACACAAGCAGTGACTGTTGGATTGCCATCCAACGGCCGTCGTGCTTCTTCAATCTCTGCTCTTCCTGCTCCAGCCGCTCAAACAAGCACCGGCAGGACTGCCTGCTCCCTCCTTCCCGCGGCCAGCTCTGCTGCCGTGCTGGCCTCATCGCCCCACCATACTCCCATCGCTGGCCTAGCCATCCCTCTACTCACCCACACCTGTTGTTATTCTCCGGCGACGGCAGACGAACCAGTAAACCCTTGTACAGTCATACTCCCCTCCGCGTGGGAAACAACTGTCGAGTCTTCCCTGCCTCCGTGTCGTTCCTTTCCTAGGCCTCACCGTCGTCCACCGCCCTGGTGCTCTCGGCGCGGCCTGGTCAACATGGTCAATGACCGACATGCATCTGAACTGGACGGTACGTGGAGAGGCCGACAGCTGGGTCCATGCCTGCATGCAAGGAAA
The DNA here is from genome assembly GCF_002162155.2 of Triticum dicoccoides. Lineage (NCBI taxonomy): Eukaryota > Viridiplantae > Streptophyta > Magnoliopsida > Poales > Poaceae > Triticum > Triticum dicoccoides. The sequence continues at coordinate 501,909,422 of NC_041383.1, forward strand.
TGCCTCCTTATTACGCGCAAAATAATGATTCCTCCACCTGACATCAGGGACCCACTGAAAGGGCCTCTGTATTTCATGGAAAAAACGTTACCGCCACTGACAGCTCGGACCCACCATCTATATCTTCGCACGCAAGGAAGTGCCTCCTTATTACGCACAAAAAAAATGAATACTCCGCCTGTTAGCTGGGACCCAGTATAGTGGTAGGCTGACTTGTGGGCCTACTAAGTTGACGGGGACGGAGGGCTTTGTCAACTTAGTCAATAATATGCATGATTCTAGCTCCAGTGACCGTACGATGTCCATCCAACGGCCATAATGCTTCTTCAACCTCTGGTCTTCTTGCTCCAGCCGCCCAAACCAGCGCCGGTCGTGCCTCGTGCTCCTGCCTCCCGTGGCCGGCTGCGATGCGGCGGAGGCCTCACCGCCCCCTACTACTCCCACCACTGGCCAGGCCATCCCTCTACTCACCCACACCCCCTGTTATTCTGCAGCGACGACAGCCTCACTCTCGTACTCCTCTTCGCATGGGCATCCAGGGCTGCGTATTCCCCGGCTCCATGTCGTTCCCTTCCTAGGCCTCGCCATCGTCCATCGTCGTGGTGCTCTCGGCGCGGCATGGTAAATGTGGTCAACGACTGACTTCCATCAGAAGAGTACTGTGCGTGGAGAGGCTGACAGCTGGGTCCAAGGCGGCCGCAAGGAAGTGCCTCCTTATTACGCGCAAAATAATTATTCCTCCACCTGACAGCAGGGACCCACCGGATGGGCCACCAGTATTTCACGAAAAAAACGTTTCCCCCCTGACTGCTGGGACCCACCAGCTACATCTTCGCACGCAAGGAAGTGTGTCCGGGCAAAAAAAAACCCAAAACGATTCGCCCCCCTGACTGCTGGGACCCACCAGCTACATCTTCGCAGGCAAGGAAGTGCCAGACAGTCGGGACCCACCTGGTCGAGGCGTACATAGCGTTGTCATTCTGGTCGCGAAAGTGTACATACATACTGGTCAATGTAGAGGCACACACGTGTCGTAGTAGAGGCGCGCACGTGTCGATGTAGAGGCGCGCACGTAGCATGTACACGTACGTACAATGGCGAGGGTGCAAGAAAGAAAATACAGCCACGTACATACATACGAGCAGGGTCTCGAACGCCTACTCGTGCATACGTACATGGCTGGGTCGGAACGGAGAAACAACGTCGTCGTCGTGTTCATGGGGAGCCAACGGAATGCGTCGTGTTCATGGGGAGGCAACGGAATGCGTCGTGTTCATCGGGAGGCAACGAAACGCATGGGAGCCAACCGGCTTGGACGGAACAGGCAATGGAAACGAGGCCTGGCGTACCGCAGAACGGAGGAAACGGACCTCCTACGTTCGGAACGGGGTCCTGTTGATCGGGAGGGGTGTGGCGTACCGCAAAACAGAGGAAACGGACCTCCTACGGTCGAAACAGGGGTCCTGTTGATCGGGAGGGGTGTGGCGTACCGCAAAAGGGATGAAACGGACCTCCTACGGTCGAAACAA
>NC_041383.1:501911512-501975648 GCF_002162155.2 Triticum dicoccoides
ACCGTCGACCTCCTCCAGCCTCCACCGGCTCCTGTTCATCCAGCCTCCACCGCGTGCTACTCCACCGGCTACTGTTCAACCACCCCTCCACCATCTACTGTTCATCCAGCCCTCCACCGTCTACTGTTCATCCAGCCCTCCACACCACGGGGTCCTGTTCAACCACCCCTCCACGGCCACCCCTCCACCGTCTACTGTTCATCCAGCCCTCCACACCACGGGGTCCTGTTCATCCAGAGGCAACACCACCACTCACTTTTCATCCACCCCCCGCAACGCTCACTGTTCATCCAATCGATCGCCTTCAGTTAGCAGCAGTAGCGAAGGAATCACTCCATCGGGTTCAGTTAACAGCCATCGATCGATCGCTCGGGGTCAGTAATGCGTAGCCTACAGTGCAATCGCTCGGGTTCAGTTAGAGCCCAACGCCTCGCTCAGGTTCAGTTAGAGCCAACGCCTCGCACGTGTATGAGAGAAACGCGCATCGCTCGGCCCCCGACCTCCCACCGTAACCGGCAACTCCCCAAAATTTTCCTCCCCCTCGCTTCTACACGGTTTTTTCCATCACAGACGGCCCAAAGAATGTCATGTAGCTGAGTCTCCGGCCCGCCCAAGATGAAAAGCCCATTTTCTGTCATGATTTTTTGTCATAGAAGTAGGAGCCCACCACATCTATGATGATATCGGGTTTTGTCACAATTATCGTCATAGAAGTGTCATATGTATGACAAAAAAAAATTTCGTTCGGCCCAAAATGTCACGGATGTGTCTTTTTTTTGTAGTGTTGGTGTTCGGATATGTTGATTTCTTTCTCTGTAACCGACTTTGTACAACCCTAGTCCCCTCCGGTGTCTATATAAACCGGAGGGTTTAGTCCGTAGAGGCAATCATAATCATAATCATACAGGCTAGACTTCTAGGGTTTTAGCCATTACGATCTCGTGGTAGATCAACTCTTGTAATACTCATATTCATCAAGATCAATCAAGCAGGAAGTAGGGTATTACCTCCATAGAGAGGGCCGAACCTGGGTAAACATCATGTCCCCCGCCTCCTGTTACCATCAACCTTAGACGCACAGTTCGGGACCCCCTACTCGAGATCCGCCGGTTTTGACACCGACATTGGTGCTTTGATTGAGAGTTCCACTGCATCGTCACCAAAAGGTTTGATGGCCCCGTCAATCATCTACAAGAATGCAGTCCAGGGGCAGGTTTTCCTTCCCGGACAGATCTTCGTATTCGGCGGCTTCGCATTGCGGGCCAACTCGCTTGGCCATCTAGAGAAGATAAATAGCTACGCCCCTAGCCATCAGATCAAGTTTGGAAGCTTGAATTATGTTACCGATATCTGCGGAGACTTGATCTTTGAAGGATTCGAGCCCTTGACAGCCGCTCCCTGCCACCACAATGAACATGACCTAAATCTGTCATCGGACCGTGCCTAGGAGATAGGGCCTGTAACTGCTATGGCCCTAGATCCGGAGCAGACTATGCCGTCCGAAGACGGGAAGCTCAACCCCTCCACGGAAGCCGCAGACTCAGCGGCGTTAGAGCCACACACAGATCCAACCTCGAGCAGGGCCTGTGTCACCGGAACCTCGGATTCGTCTCCGACCATAGGTTCCGAACCGTGTGCATCCGCGCCCATCGACCTCAATCAGGCGTCAATCTTCGAATTCAATTCTGCAGACATCTTCCGGCACTCACCTTTAGGCGATGTGCTAAACTCATTAAAAGCCCTCTCCTTGTCAGGGGACCCTCAGCCGAACTATATCCGGCTTGAATTGGAAGCTGATGACGGAGAATTCTGCTTCCCACCCACCACGCACTTCATAGCCACTATTGAAGACTTAACCGACTTGCTCGATTACGGCTCCGAAGACATCGATGGTATGGACGATGATGCCGGAGAGGAGCAGGCACAAAAACCACCGCTAACAGGGCGCTGGACAGCCTCCTCCTCGTATGATGTATTCATGGTGGATACACCCAAAGAGAACAACAACGGCAACGAGAAGGATCCAGTCGAGGATAAGCCTCCTGAGATACAACCAAAACACCGGCGTCAGCGGCACCGCTCTAAACCACGCCGTGGTAAAAACAGCAATACCAACACAGGAGAAAATAATGCTCCGGACGATGCCGAAGACAACGAAGACCCCGTTGAGCCAACTTCCGAACAGGATGAATGGGAGGATGGGCGAGTCAGCCCCAATGAACAGGCCATGAACGAAGACTCGGAGGACAGTGACTACCTTTCGCTCTCCAAGGACGAGGTGAGCCTTGGCAACGAGGATTTTATCATGCCTGGGGAACCTCTCAAGCAGGAGCGCTTTAAGTGCCAGCTAATAGCCACCGCAAGGAGCCTGAAAAAGAAGTAGCAGCAGCTTCAAGCTGATCAAGATCTGCTCAATGATAGATGGACTAATGTCCTAGCAGCCGAAGAATACGGCCTCGAGCGCCCAACCAAAAGTTACCCGAAGCGCAAATTGTTACCCCAATTCGACGGTGAGGTGCTGGAGCCTGTCCTACCAGCGCGTAATGCGGCTGACCGACCACCACGTGGCCGGGACAAAGCGGCAACTCAAGCCGAACACTAGCCCGCACTACCTCGCCGTAAAAACAGAGACACATCAGCTCGGCATCATACATATGACCTGCGACAGGACCTAGACAACAGAGCAGGTCAGGCCAGATCGATCTACAGATCACAGGGACGTGCCCGGACGCGCAATGATGACCATTTAGTCAGACGTGATAAACACAATAACGCACGGGCCGAACACCGCAGATGAACACCATTCGAGCTACGTCGCAACGTGGCCCGACATAGAGGCACCGCACACCCCCTTTGCTTCACTGTGAAGTAATGGAACACGAATTCTCGGAAGGATTTAAACCCATGAACATCGAATCATACAATGGAACAACAGACCCCGCAGTATGGATTGAAGATTTCCTCCTTCATATCCACTTATCCCGCGGTGATGACATACACACCATCAAATACCTCCCACTAAAACTAAAGGGGCCAGTGCGACACTGGCTGAACAGCCTCCCCGAGAACTCCATCGGCAGCTGGGATGACTTGGAAGATGCCTTCCGCAATAACTTCCAAGGTACATATATCCGGCCTCCGGACGCCGATGACTTAAGTCACATCATCCAGCAGCCCGGGGAGTCTGCGAGGAAGCTTTGGACTAGGTTCTTAATCAAAATGAACCAAGTCGTTGATTGTCCGGACGCCGAAGCCCTCGCGGCCTTTAAACATAGCGTCCGAGATGAGTGGCTCGCCTGCCACCTCGGTCAAGAAAAACCAAGATCCATGGCTGCCCTTACCACTATGAGTACCCGTTTTTGCGCGGGAGAAGACAGCTGGCTCGCTTGTAGAAGCAACAACATTGATGATCCGGGTACTTCCGAAGTTCGAGATGGCAACGGCAAGCCACGACACAATAAACACAAGCATCACAATAACAATGAAGAAATGCAAGACACGATGGTCAATGCCGGATTCAGTGGTTCCAAACCCGGTCAACGGAAAAAGCCATTCAAGGCAAACCGAGACGGACCATCCAATTTAGACAAGATACTGCATCGGCCCTGCCAGATTCATGGCACCCCTGTTAAACCAGCCAATCACATCAACAGGAGTTGTTGGGTTTTTAAACAAGTCAGCAAGCTTAATGACGAACACAAGGTAAAGGGGCCGCCCAATGACAACGATGACGAAGAGACTCGCCAGCCAAACACCGGGGGTCAGAAGCAATCCCCCCTGAAGTAAAGACAGTGAACATGGTATACGTGACGCACACCCCTACAGGGGACTGCAAGCGCGCGCTACGGGACGCCGGAGTCATGGAGCCAGCAACCCCAAAATTAAGCCAATGGGTAGCCCGCCCGATCACTTTTGATTGCAAGGACCACCGAGCCAGTATCCTTCACAAGGGTCCGGCAACTCTCATCCTCGATCCAATTATCGATGGGTTCCATCTCACGAAAGTCCTTATGGACAGCGGCAGTAGCCTTAATCTACTCTACCAAGACACTGTCCACAAAATGGGCATTGATCCTTCAAGAATCAGACCCACCACAACTACCTTCAAGGGAACAATATCCAGCGTAGAAGTTCACTTCACGGGCTTGATTACATTGGAAGTCATTTTCGGCTCGCCGAACAACTTTTGAAGTGAAGGCTTGACCTTTGATATTGTCCCGCTCTGCAGTAGCTATCATGCACTACTCGGGCGTACCGCTTTTACTGGCTTTAATGCGATCCCACATTACACCTATCTCCAACTTAAGATGCCTGATCCACGTGGTACCATTACGATAAACAGAAATACGGAATGCTCCCTCTGTACAGAGGAGCATACTATGGCTATTGCCGCCGAAGTACAAAGCGGCCTTATCAAGCCGCACATTTCGTCGGCCATCAAGCTGCCGGTCTCCATTAGACGGGACCAATCAATCTCAGAGCTGGATTAGCAGTTCGGCCCCTGCCGTCCGCCCCATATAGCTGCGAAGTCTGTCCCGCACACATAATTATACACTTAAATTACCTTGGTCACCGGCGGAGGCACAATGCGGACAAACCTATTGTCATACCCTGATTTTCATGCCACTACACTTAAGCTAATAATCATGCTAAAATATGGTTTGACAAAAACTTTTGAGTGTTTTGGTCTTTGTTTGATTGGATCTTGTCTGCTATTTGCAAGTGCTCTAAAAATTAGATAAATCCTCCAACTCTTATACTCCTTCTCCCTGATCCAAAACTTCTGCCCAATGATCATGCCATGTGTATAGTACAGTATAGAATTTTCTTATAAAAATAATTTGGCCAAATAGTATTTTATAAATTTAGTTTTCCAAAAACCCCTGAATTGAGATTGCACTACAAGTACTTTATTTGGGGTATGAAAAATCTTTCAAAGAGTATTTTTGACTCCTATTAGGTATAGGATTCCCATAAACCACAAAAATATAATTTTAAAAGTTATTTTCCTAATTTATTTAAAGGATTTTTCTTTAGGCCAGAAATGGTCTTTAATAGGTTAAAATTATTTTAATGCTTTAAAAATATTTGGGAAAACCTAGGGAAACTCAGTGGACATATATTGTCCATATATATGAGTTTCAACACATGGTCATGTTCAAAATATTGGTCAAAGCCCTCAAAACCCCTTCCCAGATATTTCAAGCTTCTCAAATATTTACAAAGGAAATATTCTGTAAAAATTCCAAGAAAATTCTAGCTTGTCACATATGACATATGTGATGATCTTACCAAGTCTCATGTCATGGAGAATAGTATAACCCCATGAAACCCGCTCAAAACCATTTCCGCCCTTTTTCAAGATTGAACAACTTTGCATTAGCAAACTTGTCCAAATACTCCCAAGCTTAGTCCACATGCTAAAATGGTCTAATAAATCATCTAGACCAAGTAGCTCAAGTTGGAGAACAAGGTAACTTGATTAAAGTGCCCCAAAACCCTTCCTATCCAGAACCAAATTTGAACAACTCTACATTGTCAACTTTCTCCTTTTGATCTCAACTTTTATGGACATGTTCAGAACCTCAAATGATGAGACTACACCAAGTGGTGAATCAAGGAGAATAGATTTGCATGACTAAATCTTGGAAAGTCTATTTCTGTTGATTTCTAGGGTTTACAAAAGTTGCATTGGCAACTTTCCCCAAATGGACTAAATCTTGGTGGAACCACTTGTTTTCTCATGCCATTTGGCCCTGTCAAGCCTTATGACAAGAGGAGTTCATCTTCTTGCCCAAATCAACTACAAACACCTTCTGCAAAATTTCCAAAACCACCTTTTTGACCAGTTCCACTAATCTCCATGACCCTATCTTCTTACCACAGCTGTCCTAGGTCACCTCCTACCTCCAGGAACTCTCCTCCTCCAACAACTCAATTATTTGGGGGTAAAACCCATCTCTTTCTCTCTCCGTTTACCCATGGCAACTCCTCCTCTCTCTCTCATTTCTATATTCAGCGCCCCACCTAGCTCCTTACCACTCTAGAGCATCCAAGGAAGCTCCAGGACACAAGTGGACATGCCCCTGACCTTTTCAAATGGCCACGCCGGCCATATACATGCTCTGGAGCACGCTATAGTGCGCCCTTGCACTGTAGCTGCCCTCTGCCCGATGCCTCCGACCACCTCGGCCCTCCCCCGCACGCTTGCCGACGTGCCTCGACATTCGCAGCATGCTACACCCCTATCCCCCTCCTCCTTGTCCCTCCCGCGGCCCCCCTCCGCACGCGCGCCGGCCGCCCGAGAGCTCCAGTGGACCAGCTCACACGTGTGACGCCCTGGCACTTCCCCGCTCCTTCTTTCCCTTCCCCTAGCCGTAGACCATCTCTACAAATGCCCCGGACACGCACACACGAGCCCCCGTGACCCCTAGCAACGGCAACGACCTCACCGACGCACTCGTCCATGGTGCACCATCGCCCCGCCATAAAAGGCCACCCCTGACCTCCCTCTGGAGCTCCTTTGCTCTCTCTCCCTCCCGTGCACCCCCTGGACCAACCCACACCTCTCACCGTGCCCTCCATCCACCGCAATGGCCGGAGCGCCGCCGTCGGGCTCCGCCTAAATTCGGGCTATCCCAAGCCTCTCCTCTCTCCCTGACCACTCCAGTGCCCCGTTGCCACCACCACCGACTCGTCCCGCACTCCATTCCCTCCTCCCCCGCGCCTGCCACGAAGTGCCAAACCCCACCAACAGCCTCCTCCGCGGCCATCCAAGCGATCGCTGCTACAGCCCTCCCCGGCATGCGTGAAGCACATGGATGGGTGCGGCGTGACCTCCTGAGAACGCTGGTGGGCAGAGCGTTGCCGGAGATGCTCTGTAGCCCCGGCAACCGCCGGCGGGAGCCGCTCCTCCCCGCGGCCGGAGCGCGCACGAGAGGTTGAAGGCGACCTGCCATTGGGCCCCGCGCGTCAGCAACCCAGCGGGCGGGCCCTGCCCGTTTAAGTGGAGACGGCTTTGGCCCAATCCGCTTTCCTCGCACGTTGGCGCACTTCGCGAACCCGCCTCCGACGTCGCCTCCTCTGCGCATCCAGCCGAGCCACTGGGCCGGCCCACTGCTAAACTGCGCCCAGTGCGCTGGATAAGGGTAAAACCCTTTCCCTTTTCTTTTTCTTTTTCTCTAAACTTGTAAAATCCACAAATGAATCAAATGAACTCCAACTTTGATGATTCAAATTTCCAGAGACTCCATAAATCAAGATATATTTAATGAGGCATAGTGAACATTTTTATTTTGCTAGGTTTTCACTGGGTACATTAAATAGGTCATTTATCCACATAAGTCCACTTTAAAAAAATCCATAGGATATTCATTTGGACTCCAAATCTAGTGAAACCAATTTCTAAATGTTTCTAAAATCATGCCTGATTTAATGGGTACTTTCACTCATTTTTATAAATAGGCATTCTATAGACAACTTGCAGATCCATTAAATCCCTTATATCCTTCATATTGAAATGTTCAGAAATATCCACTAATCCAATCCCAATGAAACCACTCTGGTTATTTTTCATATAACCAGAGAAGTCCTAGAAAAGTCAACTTCATATTTGTAGAGCACTTTTATTTTTGCCTTGTTGTGTTGCTTATTGTGATTGTTTCCGACGTTAGTTGACGAAGTAGACGGAGTATATGGAGAAGGACCAGAAGATTTCAAGACTCTGATGAACTAGGCAAGCAGCCCTTTGACCATGTTTGAGAAACCCTTTTTATGCATGTCATATAGCACCATATTGTTGTTGCAACGGAATCATGATGAGGTGGTAACCACTTTGATGGTTCGCCTCTGTTACTTCCTTGTTGATACTTGCATTATGCATGACCCTACCTTCCTATGAGGGTTATGCCGGTGGGAGTAGTTAGGATGCTATAGTAGTGGCTACGCAAAGGGGATGGGTATATGTTTGGTGATGGAAGCAAGATTGTTTTCAAGAACTTTTCGAAAACCCCATCAGGTGCCACTTATGCCCGAGGGAGATAATGAGTTGGGTAACCACTAGATGACGAAATGCTGTACCGAGGCAAGTGTGTATATGTTATTTTGAAAATAGATTGGTTTAAGTTGCGACCGTTATTCCAACCTTACATGCGCAACCACTCTACCCTTATATGGGAAAAGGCATTATTGATTACCTAGGCCGATACTTGCTTGGAGCCCGCATTACTAGTGATGGGGGAGAGTTGGTGCTCCCTCTCGGGACGGGGTCGTGCCAGGTAGGGCGGCCATGACTGTTTTTACATGGCACCAGATACACCATTGCATCCCCTCTTGGATGTTAGGATCTCGAGTGAGTCTCGTATAATGTACATCGTGAGGATACAGAACAACAAGTGGACTCCTTGTTAGCGTCATCTAGGGAAAGATAGTGATCGGGTGCTTACCCCGGGTACTAGAGGTACTGCGAGTCGTGGATGACATGGAAGTTCCCCGGATCTTGTGGGTAAAGTGTGCAACCTCTGCAGAGTGTAAAACTATTCGAATAGCCGTATCCACGGTCAAGGACAGTTGGGTAACCGCTCTTGGGCTACATCCACTTGTTTACAAACCATTGTGTGTGTGTTTGGATAAATGGGGAAAACTACTTGGGTCAAGTCAAAGGACTTGACATGATCGAGGTGGGTTGATGCCCACTCCCTTTATGTCAATATGTGTGACCAGTCTCTGTGGTGACGTGAATTCATATGTTACATGATTTACCAATTGTTGAACATGTCATAGCACAATAAAATTAGCTTTCTGCAAAAATTTACCTATGTCATGCATTGTTGTATCTTGAACCAAAACATGGGTTGCTTGCGAGTACATTCAAAGTACTCATTGGCTTGCCACTGGTTATTTAATTGACCAGGCATTGAAGAACAGAAGTTTGAGGAAGAGTTCATTGGTGACGAACATGCGAACTAGGACGCTTCCCAGTCAGAATGCCTGTAGGGTTAGGTCAGATGGCATGGGTTCTACTTACCGGCGAAGATTTCCGCTGCTGATGTTTCACTTGATGTTCAACCCTTAAGGCTTATCTATGTAAGACTTGACCAAATGGTCACAATTTGTGTAAGAAGGTATGTATGGATGTAAGACTCTTGTTATTCAGTTTCTGTGTGTTCAGTGAGCATTGATCTCTGGGATCACTATACACATGCACTCAGTGATCACGACTCATGAGTCGGGGTACCCACAGAGCTGGTATCAGAGCCATCCTGACTGTAGGAAGCCTTAGTTAGCATGGTCGTTAGTTAGGGTAAAACTATTTTCAGAACTATTACTAATTTTCCAAAACTATCTATACTTCTCTTCCCCCTTCTCGGTTTTTTCAAAAACTAATATATACTTTCCTTATTGATCTCTTCCCCTTCAAAATTTTAAATGGTAGCTAAAATCCTTATGCCCCTGACCACGGGATTCCTTGTAATCGTCGTGGATAATCTAGAAGGAAGACGCCTTGCCAGACACTGACCCACCTCTTTTGAACACAAGATTGGCAACACCACAACAAGACGATGCCAACAGAAGATAAACCCTTGAGGAATGAGGACATGAAGACCTAGAGGATGGTGACACCTTTGAAATTGCCCCGGGATTATGCAACCTTGGCCTATGATGACCAGGGCATATGATACACAAGATCATGATATACATCGCTAATAGAGCAACCCTGTCCTTATCATTGTTGTGTCGGCAACCACCGGTGGATGAGAACCTCACCATTTGGTCCGCCTCACTATAGTGAGCAGGGAAAATGGTTCTCTTCATCCCCTGCTCCCCGTGACGATATTGTCAACAATGTGTCCGATAGATTGGACCTCTATTATGCCTTGTTAATGTAATTGCATAAAGGGTTGCCACCTAGAACCGCTGACAGCTTAAAAAGGCAAAAGTGATCGTCATGATTAAGAAGACAAGAGAAGACCAAGTCAATGCCAGCCACGAGGAGCCACCTTCACCCATCACCTCATCAGGCAAGAAGTTGTTGAAGATTCTTCAGGCACAACCCAGATTGTTTCATCAAACAAGTGACGTAACAACACTTGAGGGAAACTCAGGAGACTGCACGAGGAACAAGGCACGACTACTGAGTCCGAGAACCCCTAGGGTAGGATGAGTCGTGTACCCCCTATGCGCAGTCGAGTCCGTATGATGGTTCTAATAGAACCATGATTGTGTGTTGCTTTTTATCTGTTTGTGTTTTGATATCAGTCACCCTTTTTGCCCTAGGCAACAAGTACGTGACTATATCACCTTCCTTATCTTAATGCTTGTGTTTGGCCCTTTCGGCACTTGTTGCTTGCACTTGCACTATAGAACCCCCTTTAGGCATCCCCCTCCTCTATGCTACTTTTCCCTCTCATCTCTCTCTCCTCAGCTGAAGACTGACAAGAAAAGGTACACCAAGGATTCTACTTCGGCGACCAACTAGCACTGAAGTCCTTTTGCTGCAGCCTCCTTGACCCAGTGCAACCCCGTAGAGTAGTTTACCCCTCAAGGATCAGAAACCCATCCCTAGACCCCTCGAGACCTCACTCGAATCCTTAACCATGAGCTTAACCTGTAAATTGAGAGAACCAGTTAAGCCTCCGTAGCCTTGCACAACACTGGGTTTGTTATGGAACTAGTGGACATAGTGAATGAGCACATTACCATCCTAATATAGCACCAGAACTGACGATGCCATAGGGAAGACCAATTTGAGGATATAGGAATAGAGTACAAATGACTTGATGGAGCTATACTAGTAACCCCGACGGATTATCTGAGACACTCTGGGGGATTATGAGGCGTTCATGTTGGTAGGTGAACTTGGTGGGATCATGTGGATAGAGTAGCATAGTTTTCATCACCCCGGAGTAAATTTGGATTTAAATAGGTGGTCCTATTGGAGTATAGATGTTGAGTAAGTCTACATGGTTCGGGGTAAATTGGATTTAGACTGATGATCTCGATCATGATACCATGTTTCTCGGTGGACGATAAACTAGGAGATTGGGTTAAATGTCAAAGTTTATTTAGGGATCTATATAAGCCTGACCTTGGAGTTTACTTGACAATGATAAATGGAAATTGGTGGACTTACTATAGTAGAGATAGCCCCTTCAAGTATTTGGGTATTATAGGGACATTATAAGATCGGGTGGAACACCATAGACATTGGATTTGTAGAATTAATGGATTGTGTAGTGATTAATGGAACTTAATGGGCTGTTGGGGTTGACTCATAGGAAGGAAACAAGATCTTGGAGTGGCATACGATGTGTTTCCTTAGGATAGAGATCCACTATCTTGGACCTTGGAAGGATAGGCTGAGCACTTGGATTGTGGTGTTTAAATTCAAGCTTAGCAGCTTGTATGCTCTACCCATGGATTTTTACATAGGGATAGCCATACACATGAGTTTGGGGATAATTGACATGTATGATTTTGTTAGACCTCCTCTAGGGAGTCATGTGGATATGAATAGCTTGAGTGATGATTGGAGTTGACCTATACAGGATGATTTTTTCGGTAATATGATGTGATTTGTTTGGAAGACTAGATAGGGCAATTGGCATCTCAGAAACTTTGCTCAAGGATAAGATGATAAGCGTTCACTCGCACACTAGAATCCTTGAAATCCTTAAGCCCTACCAAGCCACAACATGGTTGGATCATGACCCTGGGCCTTGACTCTATGTTGGGAAGACCTTAGCCAATACTCAACCGTGACCACCACCAATGCCTCAGCCCACTTTATGTACCCCATACACTTCATGGAGTACTTGGGAAAGTTAGTTGTCATCTTTATTTGAGGGCATACCTATCTACCCGAAGATGGAAGAAGAATTGTTCAGCTAGCTAGAGAACATCTGAAGACCGCCATGTCAAGGAGGAAGAACTATACCAGCCACCATCGCCAAGGAGTAAACTTCCGCGTCGGAGACCATATGTATCTGCAAGCCACACCTCTCAAAGGAACCAAGCATTTCCATGTCAAAGCGAAGCTCACACCAAGATTTATCGGCCTCTCCAAGATCACTGCAAGACGAGGAATAGATGGCTACCAGCTAGAGTTACCACCGGAGTCACCCACTGTGCACAACGTCTTCCATGCGTCACAACTCCGGAAGTGTTTCCAACTTCCTAGCTAGCCTGATCTCTACAAGGACATCGATCATTAAGCCACCAACCTCCAGCCCAACCTGGCATATGCGAGAAACCCCTTAGCAACCTGGATCAAGCAGAACATCATACACGAGGCCACACCATCAAATACTTCAAGGTTCAATGGAGCACCACACGGAAGCCGAAGCAGTATGAGGGCGTGAAGACTACCCCAAATCCAAGTTTCCATACTCCTTTCCGCGCCTAGTTTGGGAATCTCGGGGACGAGATTCTTGTAAGGGGGGTAGGTCTGTCACACCCTGATTTTCATGCCACTACACTTAAGCTAATAATCATGCTAAAATATGGTTTGACAAAAACTTTTGAGTGTTTTGGTCTTTGTTTGATTGGATCTTGTCTGCTGTTTGCAAGTGCTCTAAAAATCAGATAAATCCTCCAACTCTTATACTCCTTCTCCCTGATACAAAACTTCTGCCCGATGATCATGCCATGTGTATAGTACAGTATAGAATTTTCTTATAAAAATAATTTGACCAAATAGTATTTTCTAAATTTAGTTTTCCAAAAAACCCTGAATTGAGATTGCACTACAAGTACTTTATTTGGGGTATGAAAAATCTTTCAAAGAGTATTTTTTTACTCCTATTAGGTATAGGATTCCCATCAACCACAAAAATATAATTTTAAAAGTTATTTTCTTAATTTATTTAAAGACTTTTTCTATAGGCCAAAAATGGTCTTTAATAGGTTAAAATTATTTTAATGCTTTAAAAATATTTGGGAAAAACCTAGGGAAACTCAGTGGACATATATTGTCCATATATATGAGTTTCAACACATGGTCATGTTCAAAATATTGGTCAAATCCCTCAAAAACCCTTCCTGGATATTTCAAGCTTCTGAAATATTTACAAAGGAAATAATCTATAAAAATTCCAAGAAAATTCTGGCATGTCACATATGACATATGTGATGATCTTGCCAAGTCGCATGTCATGGAGAATAGAATAACCCCATGAAACCCTCTCAAAACCATTTCTGCCCTTTTTCAAGATTGAACAACTTTGCATTAGCAAACTTGTCCAAATACTCCCAAGCTTGGTCCACATGCTAAAATGGTCTAATAAATCATCTAGACCAAGTAGCTCAAGTTGGAGAACAAGGTAACTTGATTAAAGTGCCCCAAAACCCTTCCTGTCCAGAACCAAATTTGAACAACTCTACATTGGCAACTTTCTCCTTTTGATGTCAACTTTTATGGACATGTTCAAAACCTCAAATGATGACACTACACCAAGTGGTGCATCAAGGAGAATAGATTTGCATGACTAAATCTTGGAAAGTCTATTTCTGTTGATTTCTAGGGTTTACAAAAGTTGCATTGGCAACTTTGCCCAAATGGACTCAATCTTGGTGGAACCACTTGTTTTCTCATGCCATTTGGCCCTGTCAAGCCTTATGACAAGAGGAGTTCATCTTCTTGCCCAAATCAACTACAAACACCTTCCGCAAAATTTCCAAAACCACCTTTTTGACCAGTTCCACTAATCTCCATGACCCTATCTTCTTACCACAGCTGCCCCAGGTCACCTCCTACCTCCAGTAACTCTCCTCCTCCAACAACTCAATTATTTGGGGGTAAAACCCATCTCTTTCTCTCTCTGTTTACCCATGGCAACTCCTCCTCTCTCTCTCTCTCATTTCTATATTCAGCGCCCCACCTAGCTCCTTACCACTCTAGAGCATCCAAGGAAGCTACAGGACACAAGTGGACATGCCCCTGGCCTTTCAAAATGGCCACGCCGGCCATATGCATGCTCTGGAGCACGCTATAGTGCGGCCTTGCACTGTAGCTGCCCTCTGCCCGATGCCTCCGACCACCTCGGCCCTCCCTCGCACGCTTGCCGACGCGCCTCGACATTCGCAGCATGCTACACCCCTATCCCCCTCCTCCTTCTCCCTCTCGCGGCCCCCCTCCGCATGCACGCCGGCCGCCCGAGAGCTCCAGTGGACCAGCTCACACGTGCGACGCCCTGGCACTTCCCCGCTCCTTCTCTCCCTTCCCCTGGCCATAGACCATCTCTACAAATGCCCCGGACACGCACACACAAGCCCCCGTGACCCCTAGCAACGGCAACGACCTCGCCAACACACTCGTCCACGGTGCACCATCGCCCCGCCATAAAAGGCCACCCCTGACCTCCCTCTGGAGCTCCTTTTCTCTCTCTCCCTCCCGTGCACCCCCTGGACCAACCCACACCTCTCCCCATGCCCTCCATCCACCGCAATGGCCGGAGCGCCGCCGTCGGGCTCCGCCTAAATTCGGGCTATCCCAAGCCTCTCCTCTCTCCCTGACCACTCCAGTGCCCCCTCGCCACCACCACCGACTCGCCCCGCACTCCATTCCCTCCTCCCCCATGCCTGCCACGCAGTGCCAAACCCCACCGACGGCCTCCTCCGCGGCCATCCAAGCCATCGCTGCTACAGCCCTCCCCGGCGTGCGTGAAGCACATGGATGGGTGCGGCGTGCCCTCCTGAGAACGCTGGTGGGCAGAGCGTCGCCGGAGATGCTCTGTAGCCCGGACAATCGCCAGAGGGAGCCAGTCCTCCTCACAGCCGGAGCACGCGCGGGAGGTTGAAGGCGACCTGCCGCTGGGCCCCACGCGTCAGCGACCCAGCGGGCGGGCCCCACCCGTTTAAGTGGAGACGGCTTCGGCCCGATCCGCTTTCCTCGTGCGTTGGCACACTTCACGAACCCGCCTCCGACGTCGCCTCCTCTGCCCATCCAGCCGAGCCACTGGGCTGGACCACTGCCACAAATGAATCAAATGAACTCCAAATTTGATGATTCAAATTTCCAGAGACTCCATAAATCAAGATATATTTAATGAGGCATAGTGAATATATTTATTGTGCTTGGTTTTCATTGGATACATTAAATATGTCATTTATCCACATAAGTACACTTTAAAAAAATCCATAGGATATTTTTTTGGACTCCAAATCCAGTGAACCAATTTCTAAATGTTTCTAAAATCATGCCTGATTTAATGGGTAGTTTCACTCATTTTTATAAATAGGCATTCTATAGACAATTTGCAGATCCATTAAATCCCTTATATCCTTCATATTGAAATGTTCAGAAATATCCACTAATCCAATCCCAATGAAACCACTCTGGTTATTTTTCATATAACCAGAGAAGTCCTAGAAAAGTCAACTTCATATTTTTAGAGCACTTTTTTTTGCCTTGTTGTGTTGCTTATTGTGATTGTTTTCGACGTTAGTTGACGAAGTAGACGGAGTATATGGAGAAGGACCAGAAGATTTCAAGACTCTGATGAACCAGGCAAGCAACCCTTTGACCATGTTTGAGAAACCCTTTTTATGCATGTCATATAGCACCATATTGTTGTTGCAACGGAATCATGATGAGGTGGTAACCACTTTGATGATTCGCCTCTGTTACTTCCTTGTTGATACTTGCATTATGCATGACCCTACCTTCCTATGAGGGTTATGCCGGTGGGAGTAGATAGGATGCTATAGTAGTGGCTACGCAAAGGGGATGGGTATATGTTTGGTGATGGAAGCAAGATTGTTTTCAAAAACTTTTCGAAAACCCCATTAGGTGTCACTTATGCCCGAGGGAGATAATGAGTTGGGTAACCACTTGATGACGAAGTGGTGTACCGAGGCAAGTGTGTATGTGTTATTTTCAAAACGGATTGGTTTAAGTTGCGACTGTTATTCCAACCTTACATGTGCAACCACTCTACCCTTATATGGGAAAGGGCATTATTGATTACTAAGGCCGATACTAGGTTGGAGCCCGCATTACTAGTGGCGGGGGAGAGTTGGTGCTCTCTCTCGGGACGGGTTCGTGCCAGGTAGGGCGGCCATGACTATTTTTACAGGGCACCGATACACCGTTGCATCCCCTCTCGGATGTTACGATCTCGAGAGCGTCTCGTATAATGTACATCATGAGGATACGGAACAACGAGTGGACTCCTTGTTAGTATCGTCTAGGGAAAGATAGTGATCAGGTGCTTACCCCGGGTACTTGAGGTACCACGGGTCGTGGATGACACGGAAGTTCCCCGGAGCTTGTGGGTAAAGTGTGCAACCTCTGCAGAGTGTAAAACTATTCGAATAGCCGTGTCCACGGTCAAGGACAGTTGGGTAACCGCTCTTGGGCTACGTCCACTTGTTTACAAACCATTGTGTGTGTGTTTGGATAAATGGGGAAAACTACTTGGGTCAAGTCAAAGGACTTGACATGATCGAGTTGGGTTGATGCCCACTCCCTTTATGTCGATATGTGTGACCAGTCCCTGTGGTTACGTGAATTCATATGATACATGATTTACCAATTGTTGAACATGTCATAGCACAATAAAATTAGCTTTCTGCAAAAATTTACCTATGTCATGCATTGTTGTATCTTGAACCAAAACATGGGTTGCTTGCGAGTACATTCAAAGTACTCATTGGCTTGCCACTGGTTATTTAATTGACCAGGCATTGAAGAACAGAAGTTCGAGGAAGAGTTCATTGGTGAGGAACATGCGAACTAGGACGCTTCCCAGTTAGAATGCCTGTAGGGTTAGGGCTGATGGCATGGGTTCTACTTATCGTCGAAGATTTCCGCTGCTTATGTTTCATTTGATGTTCAGCCCTTTAGGCTTATCTATGTAATACTTGACCATAATGGTCACAATTTGTGTAAGACGGTACGTATGGATGTATGACTCTTGTTATTCAGCTTCTGTGTGTCCAGTGAGCATTGATCTCTGGGATCACTGTACATGTGCACTCGGTGATCACGACTCATGAGTCGGGGTCCCCACACCGATAACACTATCCACACTCTCATAGTCTTTTTCTTTTTCTAAATTTTTTAATCTTTTACCACAAGTCACTATATTTGCTGAGAAGTCCTTTCACCAAGGCAAGGCAGCGCAGACGTGCGAGAGGAGGTCCAAATATTTTTTATAGACCACACTCTTTATTTCAAACCTGTAAGGTGCCCTTTTTCTCAGCTTTCGACCCCCGACATGTCAAATATCCTTGGTAGTAGTGTTATAATCTGTAAAGATTGCGCTTGAAGCATCATTCAGATGCAAGTCAACATAACCCGTATTCAGTATTTGCTTTTCTCATAGAACTGAATTTTGCTTCTGTGGTTATTTCATGCACACACCTTGGCATATATTGCGAGGGGCTCGATATGGCAACATATGAGTTGCCGACAAGTTTGAACAACTTTATAGCACACTTCAGCGTCATGAGTTTGGCCTTATATGCATCAGCTCTGAATCATGTCTTTGGTCAATAGTTGGGTTGCCCGAATCCTGTGCTTACTACCTTAGGTTCCGCTCTATTGGCTAGGGTAGTAAAGGGAGAACTACTGCGATTGTGTCCTGGTTCGTCCGGATGAGCACCTCAGTAGAGAAAGCCAAAAACTGACTGTCATGATGCGGCAGAGCTGGTCAACCACTCGATGACTCATTGGAATCTTCGCGATTTCTTCCGTATTACACGAAGGACCATTCTTATGGTCACGTATGTAAACACACCATATTCGGATAACCGCGTACATACCAGGGGCTATATCATAGACCCACCGTCAAACTCCTATGGCTAAGTGAAAGTGTTAAAGCCCTTTAGTCCGATTGGCTGGTTCGCCGCATTGACACATCCTTAATGGACCAAGACATTGGGTCAAAAGTGATCAAGTGCTTTTCCAAACACCCCCGCGTTATACGCGAGGGCGCTGAAGCCGACGACTGGTAAACTTTTAGATTATACAAAAAGTGGCCGCACAGGAGGCACCAAAAACTTTTTGAGCAAAAGTATAAAAAACATAGGCCTAATGTATCATGATATTGTTTTTAGAATTTCGGTACACTTCATTCGAACATAATATCTTTCGAGCACTGACCCTCTATCAAGCGGGCACCCTCTAGGACATCCTCAAAATAATGCTCTGGCGCGTGATCGTCCTTGCCCTTGGGTGGACTTTTTGCCGCAATATCGATGGCCTTCATCTTTGCCCAAAATGTCTTGACGCGGGCAAGGGCCATCCATGCACCTTCTATGCATGTTGACCGCTTCACAACGTCGATACGCGGCACCGCATCAACAAGTCGCTGCACCAAACCGAAATAACTATTCGGAATTGGCTCAGTTAGCCACAGCCAGACCACGACGTCCTTCATGGCAGATCCGGATATCTTGTGGAGCTCGGCCCACTGGGCTGTCTGTTCGTTAAGCAACAGCGAACGCTTTCACATGTTGAATTGCGACCAGAAAAGCTTTTCCGTCGCATGTCCTTCTTGCGCTTGGAAAAATTGACTCACATCGGAGACACTCTTCGGCAAGTCCAAAAATGCATCTGGAGAACTCCACATTTGATTAAGCGGGGCATACTTCGGATCGCCGAATTTAGTTTGTAATAAGAAGGGCTTACCAGCCGTGATCTCCCTAGCTTGCCGGATCTCCTCCCGAGCAGCTCTAGACTCTGACCATGCTTCCCTCGCCTCTTGTAAGGCCTTGTCAAGATTGGTCGCTCTGGTTTTGTTATCTTTCTCGAGAAATTCACATCGGGTAGTGGCATCCTTTAGCTCAAAGGGCCATAGTAGATATTCTCTCCTCACACTGGCGTCGAGAAGCCTGTTCGGCCTTTAATTCAGCAGTTGCCTTTTCGGCAGCCGCATTACTCATCCTAGCTTGCTCCTTGGCCCGGGCAAGCTCAGCCCGAAGGGTCTCAACTGCGGCGGCACTATATGGAGTTGTGCATATTTGCTACCTCTTGAGCATGCGTTGGTTTTTCCCTTGAAGAGGAAAGGGTGATGCAGCAAAGTAGCCTAAGTATTTCCCTCAGTTGTTGAGAACCAAGGTATCAATCCAGTAGGAGACTCCTCCCGAGTCCCACGCGCCTACACAAACAAACAAGAACCTCGCAACCAACGCAATAAAGGGATTGTCAATCCCTTCACGGCCACTTGGAAAGTGAGATCTGATAGAGATAATATGATAAGATAAATATTTTTGGTATTTTTATGATATAGATTGAAAAGTAAAGATTGCAAAATAAAGTAGATTAGAAACTTATATGACAGAGAATAGACCCGGGGGCCATTGGTTTCACTAGTGGCTTCTCTCAAGATAGCATAATTATTTTGGTGGGTGAACAAATTACTATCGAGCAACTGATAGAAAAGTGCATAGTTATGAGAATATCTAGGCATGATCATGTATATAGGCATCACGTCCGCAACAAGTAGACCGACTCCTGCCTGCATCTAGATTATTAAGTTCATAAGAACAGAGTAACACATTAAGCAAGATGACATGATGTAGAGGGATAAACTCAAGCAATATGATATAAACCCCATCTTTTTATCCTTGATGTCAACAATACAATACGTGCCTTGCTGCCCCTGCTGTCACTGGGAAAGGACATCGCAAGATTGAACCCAAAGCTAAGCACTTCTCCCATTGCAAGAAAGATCAATCTAGTAGGCCAAACCAAACTGATAATTCGAAGAGACTTGTAAAGATAACCAATCATACATAAAAGAATTCAGAGGAGTTTCAAATATTTCTCATAGATAAACTTGATCATAAACCCACAATTCATCGAATCTCAACAAACACACCGCAAAAAGAGTTACATTTAGATCTCCAAGAAGATCAAGGAGAACTTTGTATTGAGATTCAAAGAGAGAGAAGAAGCCATCTAGCTAATAACTATGGACCCGAAGGTCTGTGGTAAACTACTCACAACTCATCGGAGAGGCCTTGGTGATGATGGAGAGGCCCTCCGTGGTCGATTCCCCCTCTGGCGGAGCACCGCGGAGGCTCCAAGATGGGATCTCGCGGGTACAGAAGGTTGCGGCGGTGGAAATAGTTTTTCGTGGTGCTCCTGGATGGTTTCAGGGTACATATATATATATATATATATATATATATATATATATATATATATATATATATATATATATAGGCGAAAGAGGTCGGTCAGGAGAGCCATGAGGGGCCCACGAGGCAGGGGGCACCCTCGTAGGCGCCTCGGCTGCTTCTTGACATCCACTCCAAGTCTCCTGGATTGCGTTTGTTCCAAAAAGATCGCTCCCGAAGGTTTCATTCCATTTGGACTCCGTTTGATATTCCTTTTCTGCGAAACACTAAAATAGGCAAAAAAAATAGCAATTCGGGCTGGGCCTCCGGTTAGTAGGTTAGTCCCAAAAATGATATAGAAGTGTATAGTAAAGCCCATAAACATCCAAAACGGGTAATATAATAGCATCGAACAATCAAAAAATATAGATACTAGAGACGTATCAATATCTCAGTATACAATTCTCAGCGTCATGCTCATATTATAATATTTGCATATATTGACTGCCCCAAAGACATACCTTGCGCCTCGTCGAGCCACCTGTTTATAAGCGTTATGTCATCATCAACCACGCCAAGTTTCTTCTTCAGATCGGCAACCTCTGTAGCTTGGGCAGTCGCCAGGGATGTAACAGCATGTCTTCCAATTAGTCAAATTATTTCCTGGGCATATGTTTTTTTTATCCTCTGATCGCCTCCCTTTGGACGCCAACTAGAGTCTCAGGGGCTACTATCTATACACAGGCGCATTTTGCGTTTATAGCACAATTGAAAATATTACATTACGTACCTCGAAGCCTCTTAGCAGGCCCATAAAGGCTACATTCAATCCGCTTTTCGCGGACAGAACCCTCTCAACCACCGTACCCATCAAGGTACGATGTTCCTCTAAGACGGGTGCATGTCGCAATATGTCCGTCAATGTATCCGGCGCCTTCGGATCCTTGGAAGCAGCTGAAGGGGTACAGACTCCCTTCAAAGGAATATGTTTGCTCGACCTTAGAGTCGTCTCTGGCTGTAAATCGGATAGTTCGGGGCCTTTATTGTTGGTCCCCGTAGGGGCCGCACACCTCGGACCCAGGACGGCCGAAGTGTCACCTTCGGGCCTAGTCTTCACTGTCCCTCACACCGCTTGTTGATCGGGAGAGATCCTCTGAGACGACACCTCGGGGCCGTCTGCCCTATTGGGCGGATAGATGTGTGGAGGTGTCTCGCTCTCCATCATCTCCGGAAGAAGATCCCCCGAAGAGGAGGACATTTGAGGAAGGCTGCATGCCGGACTGCAAACATATATTTTAAATATTACCCTTGCAACCAGGAAAGGACATGATATGTTTAAAACACCCTTGTTCACTTACAATTCAGCTAAAGGCCTGTCCTTACGGGGGAACTGCGTGACAACGTCGCCTCCCGAACTACAACCCCCTGACATCGATATCTTCAAGTATTCGGAGGTGGTCCTCTTCTTCCCATGGGGAGAAGGGATGTCAATTTCTCCTTCCCTTTCATGTTCAGAAAGGGGAGTTCCAATCTCCCCGGACGAGGTGTCGGGTGTACCTCTAGGGTGGGGGCCACCCTGGGCCTTCTTGCTCTCCTCCTTGTTTTCCTCCGCCGGCACTTGATATGGTGCCGGAACCAGCATCCTTGTTAACACCGGATCAAATGAGTCTTTGGGAAGAGGGGCCGAACACCTAATTCTCTCCGCCTTCTTTATCCAGCCCTGGTTGAGTATGGTTTTCTCAGTATATTGTTATGAGAAATTTCACTAAGCTGTGTTCGAAGTCGAGTGCTTACCGAGGTATCCGGATGGTTGCAGTCAAGGCCGATGTCCTCTGTAATATTCGTCCATTGTTACCATGTCCCGAAGAATAATTTCCACATTCCTCTGAGCGTCGTGCCGGAGAAGTTCTGAAGGGTTCATGGTCCTTCCGGGTTGAACTCCCACATGCGGAGAGGCCGGCGCTGGCACGGTAGGACCCGACGGACTAGCATTACTTGGATTACGTTGATAAGACTGGTGTCCTTTTGAATGAGGCTCCGAATGCGGCCTTGCAGCATCCGCACTTCATCAATCGATCCCCAGGCCAGCCCCTTATTAATCCATGATGCAAGCTGCAACAGAGGGCCAGATCAGAACCTAGGTGTAGCTGCCCACTTGGTACCATGGGGTTCAGTGATGTAAAACTACTCCCGCTGCCATAGGTTGGAAGTTTCTGTGAAGGAGCCTTTTGGCCAAGGAGTATTGGTGTGTTTGCTCTCCGCAGCACCACCGCACCGCCGCACTCTACTTGTTTCCCGTCGACTACCTTTGGCTTCACATTAAAGGTCTTGATCCACAAGCCGAAGTGTGGGGGAATACGGGGGAAGGCCTCACACACGAGAATGAACGCCGAGACGTGAAGAAAGGAGTCCGGAGCTAGATCGTGAAAATCTAGCCCATAATAGAACATGATCCCTCGAATGAAGGGATGAAGAGCGAACCCTAGCCCTCGGAGGAAGTGGGAGATGAATATGACCCTCTCGCCGGATCTGGGAGTAGGAATAACCTGCCCTTGAGCAGGAAGCCTGTGGGGGATTTCTGCGGTCAGGTATCTTGCCTCCCGAAGCTTTGCAATATCCTCCTCTGTGATAGAGGAAGCCACCCACCAGCCATGAGGCCTGGGTTCGGACATGACTGGGAAGCGCGAAGCGATGGAACCTTGGGTGCTAGAACTCGAGGTGGGAGAGGTTGAGGAAAGGGTTGGCGTAAAGGAGAAGAGATGGGTCTTAGCCCCTTTATGAAGGCGATGAATATCAAACGCCCCCTCCTAGGCCTTAAAACTTGCCTATTCCCAAGGAATCATGCTAACAGAATGGTTGGGTTACCCACGCCCGTATTGATGAGAATCCCGCAATAAGGGGACATGATATCTGCTTTGACAAGACGTGCCAATGAGACCGCATCTCGAAATAAGGTGCGGCAGGCTAAAAAACGGTTCAAAATAATGGCCGGGTAGCGACGTGAGGTCATGTTACCAAAAAATTGTCAGCAGATTGGACTCGTGAAATATTATACTCTCTGCGGTTTTGTGTGGAATTTGTTTTGCACAGCCGGACACGATTCTTGTGTTCAAAGACTATTTGGGAGTATTCGGAGAAGGAACTCGCCTTGCAATGCCGAAGACAATTTGTGCGCCAGACACCTCGTCATTGAAGCCTGGTTTAGGGGCTACTGAGGGGTCCTGGATTAAGGGGTCCTCGGACGGCCGGACTATGTAACGTGGGCCGGACTAATGGGCTATGAAGATACAAGACAGAAGACCTCTTCCCGTGTTCGGATGGGACTCTCCTTTGCGTGGATGGCAAGCTTGGTGTTCGGATATGTAGATTTTTTTTCTCTGTAACCAACTTTGTACAACCCTAGTCCCCTCCGATGTCTATATAAACCGAAGGGTTTAGTCCACAGAGGCAATCATAATCATAATCATACATGCTAGACTTCTAGGGTTTTAGCCATTACGATCTCGTGGTAGATCAACTCTTGTAATACTCATATTCATCAAGATCAATCAAGTAGGAAGTAGGGTATTACCTCCATAGAGAGGGCCCGAACCTGGGTAAACATCGTGTCCCCTGCCTCCTATTACCATCAACCTTAGACACACAGTTTGGGACCCCCTACACAAGATCCACCGGTTTTGACACCGACACAAGGCCCAAAGGCGACTCAAGGCCCGTAGGGGTAAACCGCCATATATGTAAGACTTGTATTGTAAGGCATGTATAGGTAGTCACCGAGCTGAACACTTTGTCTATGATCCGGCCGGGACTCCATGAGCCGTTGGGCATCAACCTGTGTATATAAAGGGACGACCCGACAGCGATTCAGGATGAGAAACAACAGATCGAAAGCTAGGTCAAGCAGATTCGCTCCCTGGTAATCGAGACATAAGCAATACCACCTCAAACTGGACTAGGCCTTTACCTTCACCACAAGGGGCCTAACCAGTATAAACTCCCGTGTCCTTTGTCCCGTTTAACCCCTTTAAGCTAACCTAGTGGCGATGGCTCTACGACTAAGTCCTTACACTAGGACATTTGCCATGACTATTCCACGACACATGGCGAACTCAAGGCGGCAATGTAGGACATGGGAAGCGACGGGGTTGGGTGCTACAGGTTCCTGAGAACTCCAAGAACACGAGGCGGAGCTCGTCGTGAGCTTCGCGAGCAGTGGCCACGACGGCGACATGAACTGCGACGGTGAGCTTCGGGCGCAACGTCTAGCTAGGCTATGGGCACAAAGTAGATGGTGAAATAGAAGGGTTCCGGGCGCGTGCTCACATCGTTGACGAGGAGCCACTCGAGGAGGCGCGAGGTGTAGTGGTGGCGACGGAATCAGCGAAGCTTTCCGGTGACTGGAGGTTGAAGAATGTGGTGGATCCGGCGTTGCAGGGGCTCCCGACTTTGGTTTGTTGGGGTAGACGAAGCAGAGGAGCACGGCGGAGCTGTGAGACACAGTCCCAGCCGGTGGGGATGGCGGGGAGCGCGCGGAAGAAGGAGGCCATGGCGATGGAGGTTGCGGGTGTGCGCGTAGCGACAGATCTGGGGCGAGAGAGAGAGAGAGAGAGAGAGTCAATGAGGAGAGAGGCATGTTAGGGTTCGGTCCGGGGAAGAGGCGTCGAGTTAAGTAGGGGGCGGCGCCGGTGGATGGCTGCCACGGCGGCTACCGAGGCCGTGGCGCCCATCGGCGGTGGCCACGAGCTTCTGCGTGAATAGGGGAGAGGGGGTGTACGGGAGTGTGGGCCGGCCTGGTTGCTTTGTGGGTCAACTAGGCCACTAGGCCCCCAAGGGGTTTTGTTCTTTTATTTTATTTTTTGTTTTTGTTTGTGTTTTCTTTTTGTTTATTTTTCTTTTTTAAAGTTTTATTTATTCTCCACAATATTTGAGTTTAGAAAAAAATAATACAAAAGTAGTTGCTAAATTAGTATTACTATTTATACCTTTGCCACAAAAAGTTTCACCCATAAATAAAATAGTTTAAATTTTTGGAAATTACAAAAGGCATTTAAATGATTGTTTAAGCCATTGTTTTCATTGTTTTTGAGCACTTAAACATTTTATAAAAACTTGGTTTCTTCACCAGCAATACTTATAAATTATTTGTCACAGCTTGCACATTTTAGTTTTGACATTTGAAAACTTTTATTTTTGACTTCATTTTAAATTTGAATTTGAACCGGTTTCGAATCAATGAGAGTTTAACAATAGAAATCATGGTGACGTGGCCTCATTAGCGGAAGATTACTGTAGCTTAATTATCCGGGCGTCACAATTCTCCCCCTCTACAAGAAATCTCGTCCCGAGATTTAAGGGGTGGAGTAAGGGGGAAAGACTCAGAAAGGACGGAGCTCAACATAAGATAGGTACCTAGGGGCTATCTCAGTGAACGTGGCATAGAGGCATCTCTCAAGTTAAAATTCAAGAAGACATCGAGAGCAAGGTGCAATAAGAAGCTTCAACTGGGTAGGCAATCATTTGTTGCCTGAAACAGAGGGTGAAAGGGGTTCAGAGCAATGGGATTAAGTATTGCGTCTGATACCAGAATAGATCATCTCTCGGAAGGTGGCTCGTGATTTTCATACGAAGCCAAATGTGAGGAATAACTTTAGAAATAGGGGTGTACAGGAGAATCCGGTTTCGATCTTGTGGAACTATGGGTTACGGGCCCACCATGTGGGTTAAAAGCAGGAAGGGTGCTAACATTTTGCACAGTCATGATAGCAAGGTAAGTCATAGGATAGCCTATCACTTATGTTGGCAACAACATTGGTACCAAGGGCGAGGGACGAAGAGAAACATTTTCCTGCTCGTTGAAACGAGGCGGACCAATAGGCAAAGTTCTCATCCATCAGTGGTTACTGGAATGTCACCCACGATAGTAATAGGGTCTTACTGACAGAGTTGTACATCGGGGCGTTTACATAAGTGATACGTCTCCATCGTATCTATAATATTTTATTGTTCCATGCCAATATTATTGAACTTTCATATACTTTTGGCAACTTTTTATACTATTTTTGGACTAACATATTGATCTAGTGCCCAGTGCCAGTTCCTGTTTGTTGCATGTTTTATGTTTCGCAGAAACCCCATATAAAAAGAAGTCCAAACGGGATAAAAACGGACGGAGAACATTTTTGGAATATTTATGATTTTTGGGAAGAAGAGTCAATGCAAGATGATGTCCGAGGGGGCCACGAGGCAGGGGGCGCACCCCATGGGGGTGGGCGCGCCCCTGACCCTTGTGGGCACCCCGTAAGGTGGTTGATGCTTTTCTTTTGCCGCAAGAAAGCTAATTTTCGAAGAAAAATCTTGGCGAAGATTTCAATCCAATTGGAGTTATGGATCTCTGGATATATAACAAACAGTGAAAGGGCAGAATTTGGTAACGCAGAAACAGAGAGAGACATACAGATAGATCCAATCTCAAAGGGGCTCTCGCCCCTCCCACGCCATGGAGACCATGGACCAGAGGGGAAACCCTTCTCCCATCTAGGGAGAAGGTCAAGGAGGAAGAAGAAGAAGGGGGGCTCTCCCCCCTCACTTCCGGTGGCGCCGGAACGCCGCAGGGGGCCATCATCGTCACCGCGATCTACACCAACACCGTCGTCATCTTCACCACCATCTCCATCACCTTCCCCCATCTATATTCAGCGGTCCACTCTCCCGCAACCCTCTGTACCCTCTACTTGAACATGGTGCTTTATGCTTCATATTATTATCCAATGATATGTTGCCATCCTATGATGTCTAAGTAGATTTTCGTTGTCCTATCGGTAATTGGTGAATTGCTATGATTGGTTTAGTTTGCTTGTGGTTATGTTGATGTCCTATGTGCTCTCCGTGTCACGCAAGTATGAGGGATTCCCGCTGTAGGGTTTGCAATATGTTTATGGTTTGCTTATTGTCTGTGTTGCGTGAGTGACTGAAACACAAACACAGATAAGTGGGTCATGGCGTATGGGAATAAAGAGGAATTGATACTTTAATGCTATGGTTGGGTTTTACCTTAATGATCTTTAGTAGTTGCAGATGCTTGCTAGAGTTCCAATCATAAGTGCATATGATCCAAGAAGATAAAGTATGTTAGCTTATGCCTCTCCCACATAAAACTTGCTATCGGTCTAGTAAAGTAGTCAATTGCTTAGGGACAATTTCACAACTCCTACCACCACTTTTCTACACTCGCTATATTTACTTTATTGCTTCTTTATCTAAACAGCCCCTACTTTTTATTTACGTGCCTTTTATTATCTTGCAACTCTATCCAACAACATCTATACAATCCTTCTAGTTTCATACTTGTTTTAGGTAAAGCGAACATTAAGCGTGTGTAGAGTTGTATCGGCAGTCGATAGAACTTGAGGGAATATTTGTTTTACCTTTAGCTCCTTGTCGGGTTCGACACTCTTACTTATCGAAAGAGGCTACAATTGATCCCCTATACTTGTGGGTTATCAAGACCTTTTTCTGGCGCCGTTGCTGTGGAGTCATAGCGTGGGGTGAATATTCTCGTGTGTGTGATACATTTCCAACGTATCCATAATTTTTGATTGTTCCATGCTATTATATTACCTGTTTTGGATGTTTATGGGCTTTACTTTACACTTTTATACCATTTTTGGGACTAACCTACTAATCGGAGGCCTAGTCCGTATTGCTGTTTTTTTTGCCTATTTCAGTGTCTCGAAGAAAAGGAATATCAAACGGAGTCCAAACGGATTGAAACCTTCGGGAGCGTAATTTTTGGAACGAACGTGATCCAGAGGACTTGGAGTGCAAGTCAAGAAGCTCCTGAGGCGGCCAAGAGGGTGGAGGGCGCGACCCCCCTACTTGGCGCACCCCCTGTCTCGTGGGCCCCTCGGGCGTCCACCGATGTACTTCTTCCTCCTATATATACCCACATACCCCAAAACCATCAGGGGCGACCACGAAAAGCTATTTCCACCACCGTAACCTTCTGTATCCGTGAGATCCCATCTTGGAGCCGGCGCTGGTGCTCCGCCGGAGGGGGAATCCACCATGGAGGGCCTCTACATCAACACCAAGGCCTCTCCGATGAGTTGTGAGTAGTTTACCACAGACCTTTGCGTCCATAGTTATTAGCTAGATGGCTCCTTCTCTCTCTTTGAATCTCAATGCAAAGTTTTCCTTCCTCTTCTTGGAGATCTATTCAATGTAACTCTTTTTCGGTGTGTTTGTCGAGATCCGATGAATTGTGGGTTTATGATCAAGTTTATCTATGAGAAATATTTGAATCTCCTCTGAATTCTTTTATGTATGATTAAGTTATCTCTACAAGTCTCTTCGAATTTTCAGTTTGGTTTGGCCTACCAGATTGATCTTTCTTGCAATGGGAGAAGTACATAGCTTTGGGTTCAATCTTGCGGTGTCCTTTCCCAGTGACAGCAGGGGCAGCAAGGCACATATTGTATTGTTGACATTGAGGATAAAAAGATGGGGTTTATATCATATTGCATGAGTTTATCCCTCTACATCATGTCATCTTTCTTAATGCATTACTGTGTCCTTATGA
Organism: Triticum dicoccoides; assembly: GCF_002162155.2. NCBI lineage: Eukaryota > Viridiplantae > Streptophyta > Magnoliopsida > Poales > Poaceae > Triticum > Triticum dicoccoides. Next base: position 501,940,155 of record NC_041383.1, read on the forward strand.
ACTTAATACTCTAGATGCATGCTGGATAACGGTCGATGTGTGGAGTAATAGTAGTAGATGCAGGCAGGAGTCGGTCTACTTGTCACGGACGTGATGCCTATATACATGATCATGCCTAGATAATCTCATAATTATTCACTTTTCTATCAATTGCTCGACGGTAATTTTTTCACCCACCATAATATTTATGCTATCTCAAGAGAAGCCACTAGTGAAACCTATGGCCCTCGGGTCTATCTTTTATCATATAGGCTTTCAATCTACTTTTATTTGCATCTTTACTTTTCCAATGTATATCATAAAATACCAAAAATATATTTATCTTATCATATTATCTCTATCAGATCTCACTTTCGCAAGTGGCCGTGAAGGGATTGACAACCCCTTTATTGCGTTGGTTGCGAGTTCTTTGTTTGTTTGTGTAGGTGCGTGGGACTTGTGAGGAGCCTCCTACTAGATTGATACCTTGGTTCTCAAAAACTGAGGGAAATACTTACGCTAGTGTGCTGAATCACCATTTCCTCTTCAAGGAAAACCAACACAAGCTCAAGACGTAGCAAGAAGGATTTCTAGCGCCGTTGACGGGGAGGTCTTCGCTCAAGTCAAGACATACCAAGTACCCATCACAAACTCATCTCCCTCGCACTTACATTATTTGCCATTTGCCTCTCGTTTTCCTCTCCCCCACTTCATCCTTGCCGTTTTATTCACCCTTCTTATGTTCGTCTTTTTGTTTGCTTGTTTGGTTGCAATAGTTGTTTATTTATGGCTAAACAGAGAAGCTAAGATCTGTGGATTCTCATCTGCTTGCCAATCTTTTTTAGAGATCCAATTATGGTGAACCAATTGCTAGGGAGTTTTGTGCACTAGATTATCTTTATGTAGCTTTGCTTGAAATTCGTGAATCTAAAAATTATGATGAAGAAATTTATGAAGAGATTCACGGTAACTCTTTGAATAAAAAGCAGGATTGCAATGATTTTTCTATAAATTCTCTTGATGTCAATTTTGCTAATAATATGCAAAACCCTAAGCTTGGGGATGCTAGTTTTGCTATGCTTATTACTTGTTGCAATGATCATGATTGGGGTGATTCTTCTTATCTTGAAAATTTATTTAAGCCCCATGATGAATATGAGATTGATAATAGTGTTTGCAATAATATTGAAAGTGGGTTTGCAAGAGTGTCAACTTTAGATCCCACATATTTGGAGTATGTTCAATCTTATAATATTTTTGATAAAAGTGGTTTTGGAGAGGTCATGACTTTAGTTAATGTTAATCCCACTATTTTGGAAGAGTGTCAACTTTGCATACATGTGGATCGTGTTGAAAATATTTTATGTGATTGTTTGTTGAACTTACTTATGATCCCACATGTAATTATTATGAGAGAGGGAAATATGGTTGTAGAAATTTTCATGTTACAAAATTACCTCTCGTTATGTTGAGACTGCTATTGTTTCTTTCCACTTACTTGCATATGCTAGTTTTTGCTTGCCTTGCAAATTTGTTTTCTTATAATATGCCTATGCATAGGAAGTATGTTAGACTTAGATGTGTTTTGTCACGTGTTTCATGATGCTCTCTTTGCGCTTCAATTCTTGTCTTTCATGTGAGCATCATTAAAATTATCAATGCCTAGCTAGGGGCGTTAAACAATAGCGCTAGTTGGGAGGCAACCCAATTTTACTTGTGTTTTTTGTTTTTGTTTCTATTTAGTAATAAATTTTGCATCTAATTTCTGTTTCGATGTGTTTTCATGTTTTATTTAGTGTTTGTGCCAAGTAGAACCTATAGGATAACCTATGGTGATAGTTGATTTGATTCTGCTGAAAAAAAGAAACTTTGCGCTCATGAGAAAAAATTCAATAAATCACAAAAACGTGCTTTTGTGTTGATTCGTTTTGCTGTAGATCAATAGACAAATTACCTAAGAGGTCCTATTTTGGTAGGATTTGTGGAGTTCCATAAGTATTCGAAAGTTACAGATTTCTACAGACTGTTATGTTTTTGACAGATTCTGCCTTTCGTGTGTTGTTTGCTTATTTTGATGCATCTATGGCTAGTATGTAAGGGTATGAACCATAAAGAACTTGGAATACAGTAGGTTTAACACCAATATAAATAAAGAATTAGTTCATTACAGTACCTTATGTGTTGGTTTTTCTTTCTTTCACTAACGGAGCTTATGAGATTTCCTGTTGAGTTTTGTGTTGTGAAGTTTTCAAGTTTTGGGTAAAGATTTGATGGACTATGGAATAAGGAGTGGCAAGAGCCTAAGCTTGGGGATGCCCATGGCACCCCAAGATATTCAAGAATATCCAAAAGCCTAAGCTTGGGGATGCCCCGGGAAGGCATCCCCTCTTTCGTCTTCGTTCATTGGTAACTTTACTTGGAGCTATATTTTTATTCGCCACATGATATGTGTTTTGGTTGGAGCGTCTTGTATGATATTAGTCTTTGATTTTTAGTTTACCACAATCATCCTTGCTGTACACACCTTTTGTGAGAATCCCACTTGATTGGAATTTATTAGAATACTCTATGTGCTTCACTTATATCTTTTGAGCTAGATAATTTTTGCTCTAGTGCTTCACTTATATTTTTTAGAGCACGGCGGTGGTTTAATTTTGAAGAAATTGTTGATCTCTCATGCTTCACTTATATTATTTTGAGAGTCTCTTAGAACAGCATGGTATTTGCTATGGTTATAAAATTGGTCCTAGAATGGTAGGCATCCAAGTTGGGTATAATAAAAACTATCATAGGAAGTGAATTGGATGCTATGATCAATTTGATACTTGATAATTGTTTTGAGATATGGACGTAGTGATGTTAGAGTCATGCTATTTGGGTGATTATGAATTTAAAGAATGCTTGTGTTGAAGTTATCAAGTCCCGTAGCATGCATGTATGGTTAAATTTGTGTAACAAATTTGAAACATGAGATGTTCTTAGATTGTGCATCCTTATGAGTGGCGGTCGGGGACGAGCAATGGTCTTTTCCTACCAATCTATCCCTCTAGGAGCATGCGCGTAGTGCTTGGTTTTTGATGACTTGTAGATTTTTGTAATAAGTATATGAGTTCTTTTGACTAATGTTGAGTCCATGGATTATACGCACTTTTACCTTTCCATCATTGCTAGCCTCTTCGCTACCGTGCATTGCCCTTTCTCACCTTAAGAGTTGGTGCAAACTTCGCCGGTGCATCCAAACCCCGTGATACGATACGCTCTATCACACAAAAACCTCCTTATATCTTCCTCAAAACAGCCACCATACCTACCTATTTATGGCATTTCCATAGCCATTCCGAGATATATTGCCATGCAACTTTCCACTGTTCCGTTTATCAACATGACATACATTACTATTGTCATATTGCCTTGCATGATCATGTAGTTGACATCGTATTTGTGGCAAAGCCACCATGTATAAATTTTCATACATGTCACTATTGATTCATTTCCCATCCCGGTACATCGCCGGAGGCATTCATATAGAGTCATATTTTGTTCTAGTTTCGAGTTGTAACTAATGAGTTGTAAATATATAGAAGTGTGATGATCATCATTATTAGAGCATTGTCCCTAAAAAAGAAAGGCCAAAGAAAAAAAAGGGAAAAAAGAAAAAAAATAAAGGCCAAAAAGAAAAAAAGAAAGGCCCATAAAAAAGAAAAGAAAAAAAGGGGCAATGTTACTATCTCTTTTTCACACTTGTGCTTCAAAGTAGAACCATGTTCTTCATATAGCGAGTCTCATATGTTGTCACTTTCATATACTAGTGGGAATTTTTCATTATATAACTTGGCTTGTATATTCCTACGATGGGCTTCCTCAAATGGCCTAGGTCTTCGTGAGCAAGCAAGTTGGGTGCACACCCACTAGTTTCTTTTGTTGAGCTTTCATACATTTATAGCTCTAGTGCATCCGTTGCATGGCAATCCCTACTCCTCATGTTGACATCAGTTGATGGGCATCTCCATAGCATGTTGATTATCCTTGTCAATGTGAGACTTTCTCCTTTTTTGTCTTCTCCACACAATCCCCATCATTATATTCTATTCCACCCATAGTGTTATATCCATGGCTCACGCTCATGTATTGCATGAAAGTTGAAAAACTTTGAGATTATTTAAGTATGAAACAATTGCTTGGCTTGTCATCGGGGGTGTATAAGATGGGAGCATTCTTGCATGACGAAAATGAAGCATAGCCTAACTATATGATTTTGTAGGGATGAACTTTCTTTAGCCATGTTATTTTGAGAAGACATGATTGCTTTGATTAGTATGCTTGGAGTATTACTATTTCTTATGTAAATATGAACTTTTATTTTGAATCATTTGGATCTGAAATTCATGCCACAATAAAGAAAATTACATTGAAAATTATGCTAGGTAGCATTCCACATCAAAAAATCTGTTTTTATCATTTACCTACTCGAGGACGAGCAGGAATTAAGCTTGGGATGCTTGATATGTCTCCAATGTATCTATAATTTTTGATTGTTCCATGCTATTATATTACCTGTTTTGGATGTTTATGGGCTTTACTCTACACTTTTATATCATTTTTGGGACTAACCTACTAACCGAAGGCCCAGCCCATATTGTTGTTTTTTTTGCCTATTTCAGTGTTTCGAAGAAAAGGAATATCAAACGGAGTCCAAATGGAATGAAACCTTCGGGAGCGATCTTTTCGGAACAAACGCAATCCAGGAGACTTGGAGTGGACGTCAAGAAGCAGCCAAGGCGGCCACGAGGGTGGAGGGCGCCCCCCTACTGGGCGCGCCCCCTATCTCGTGGGCCCCTCGAGCGTCCACCGACGTACTTCTTCCTCCTATATACACCCACGTACCCGAAAACCATAAGGGGCGACCATGAAAAGCTATTTCCGCCACCGTAACCTTCTGTATCCGCAAGATCCCATCTTGGAGCCGTCACCGGCGCTTCGCCGGAGGGGGGATCCACCATGGAGGGCCTCTACATCAACACCAAGGACTCTCCGATGAGTTGTGACTAGTTTACCACAGACCTTCAGGTCCATAATTATTAGCTAGATGACTTCATCTCTCTCCTTGAATCTCAATACAAAGTTCTCCTTCCTCTTCTTGGAGATCTATTCGATGTAACTCTTTTTGCAGTGTGTTTGTTGAGATCCGATGAATTGTGGGTTTATGATCAAGTTTATCTATGAGAAATATTTGAATCTTCTCTGAATTCTTTTATGTATGATTAAGTTATCTTAGCAAGTCTCTTCGAATTTTCAGTTTGGTTTGGCCTACTAGATTGATCTTTCTTGCAATGGGAGAAGTGCTTAGCTTTGGGTTCAATCTTGCAGTGTCCTTTCCTAGTGACAGCAGGGGCAACAAGGCACGTATTGTATTGTTGCCATCGAGGATAAAAAGATAGGGTTTATATCATATTGCATGAGTTTATCCCTCTACATCATGTCATCTTTCTTAATGCGTTACTCTGTTCTTATGAAGTTAATACTCTAGATGCATGCTGGATAACGATCAATGTGTGGAGTAATAGTAGTAGATGCAGGCAGGAGTCGGTCTACTTTTCACGGACGTGATGCCTATATACATGATCATGCCTAGATAATCTCATAGTTATTCGCTTTTCTATCAATTGCTCGACAGTAATTTGTTCACCCACCGTAATATTTATGCTATCTTGAGAGAAGCCACTAGTGAAACCTATGGCCCCCGGGTCTATCTTTTATCATATAAGCTTTCAGTCTCCTTTTATTTGCATCTTTACTTTTCCAATCTATATCATAAAATACCAAAAATATATTTATCTTATCATATTATCTCTATCAGATCTCACTTTCGCAAGTGGTCGTGAAGGGATTGACAACCCCTTTATTGCATTGGTTGTGAGTTCTTTGTTTGTTTGTGTAGGTGCGTGGGACTTGTGAGGAGCCTCCTACTGGATTGATACCTTGGTTCTCAAAAACTGAGGGAAATACTTACGCTACTGCGCTGCATCACTCTTTCCTCTTCAAGGAAAACCAATGCAAGCTCAAGACGTAGCAGTGTGCTTGTTTACTTTATCACTAAGTAATTATTATTTGCTGTTCTTAGTTGTTTTCTATCTTTAATTATTGGTAGGAAATGCAAAATACCAAAAAAAATAGTTGTACCTACTACACCAATGGTTGAAGAACCACTCAAAATCTATCACACTCCTGAAGCTTTTTACTTGGATCATCTTCGATCCCTATGTGCTCGTGCTGAAACCCCAACTAGCTTAGTTGAGGGAAAATCTTTAGATGAGCATGCTTGTTATGTGCGACACCGCATATCTGAAAAAGGGAAACTTTTACTGGATAAATTCATCGTTTGCAATGCTATGCTTGGAATTTATGTGAAATATATGATTTTACTTGTTGTTCTGAAAACCCTAAGAAACACCTTCCCTATCGATGTGAGTTTAGTGATAATGGAATTGTATCTTCGTATGCTAAGGGTGTTTATAATTACTATGATGTTCAACAAATTGAAGAATTTGTTGCTTTTAAGGGTTCTTATGAAGTTGCTTGTTTGATTGAAAAGTATGATGCTACTCTTTACGAATCTGAAAATTTTGCCATACTTAAATATTGTTATGATAATTATGCTTCTAGTGCCTATGTTAAACCATATATTGAGGACTCCTCCGCTGTCAAAGAAGAGAATAATATTTTGTAGGAGTCTATGGAAGAAGAAATTGATGAAACTGTGAGCTCATTGGATGAAAAAGATGATAAGGAGAGCGAAGAACAAAAAGAGGAAGAGCGGATTAGCTACCCATGCCCACCTTCTAATGAGAGTAACTATTCAACTCATACATTGTTTAATTTCCCTTCATGCTTACCGAAGGATGAATGTTACAATGATTGGTGTGATCCTGTTGATTCTTTTGAAATATCCCTTTTTGATGATGCTTGCTATGCTTGTGACCAAGATGCCAATATGAATTATGATTATGGAGATGAACTTGCTATAGTTCCTTATGTTAAACATGAAATTGTTGCTATTGCACCCATGCATGATAGTCCTATTATCTTTTTGAATTCTCCCGACTATACTATATCGGAGAAGTTTGCCCTTATTAAGGATTATATTGATGGGTTGCGTTTTACTACTACACATGATGATTTTGATAGATATAATACGCATGTGCTTGCTGCTCCTACTTGAAATTATTATGAGAGAGGAACTATATCTCCACCTCTATATGTTTCCCATACGATGAAATTGCAAGAAACTGCTTATACTATGCATTGGCCTTTACAATGTGTGCATGGATTGTTCTTTTATGACATGCCGATGCATAGGAAGAGAGTTACACTTTGTTATTTCTTGATATATGTTACTTTGTGTTCACTACTAAATCACAAATCATTGTTAATTAAAATTGTCATTAATATACCTTGGGATCCGGGTGGACCTATTACTTGAGCACTATATGCCTAGCTTAATGGCTTTAAAGAAAGCGCTGCCAGGGAGACAAGCCGGAAGTTTTAGAGAGTCATTTATTTCTGTTGAGTGCTTTCATAAATTTTAAAAACAAAAAATAAATAAAGAGGGGAACCCAAAACTTTTCAAAAAGGAAAGTGAAAGTGAGAAAGACAAGCATTGTTGAAGTGGGGGAGCTCCTTGAACTTTGTTCATGCTCACGGAAACTTTGTGAATCTTAATTACAGAAACTTTTCATCAAAAATAATTATCCCCTTGTACACTTCCACTGTATTATAAAAATAATGTGCCAATGTTTGCCTTTAGGATGTTTACAATGCTTGTTGGGTTGTGCGGTGCAGGACAGAAACTTTGGCTGTAGTGCGCGATTTTACATTTTTTACTGGAATGTCAAACAGTTCTGATTCGTTTTACACTATCTTTCCATACAAATTGTTTATTTTTCCTAATTCTGGCAGAAGTTTTGGGTTAGCAGAAGTATGATGAATGTTCAGATTGCTACAAGACTGTCCTGTTTAAGACATATTCTGTTTTTGATGCATAGTTTGCTTGTTTTGATGAAACTATCAATTTCTATCAGTGGATTAAGCCATGGAGAAGTTATATTACAGTAGCTACAATGCAAAAACAAAATATGAATTTGTTTGCAACAGTACTTAGAGTAGTGATTTGCTTTATTATACTAACAGATCTTATCGAGTTTTCTGTTGAAGTTTTGTGTGGATGAAGTGTTCGAAGATCGAGGAGGTCTCGATATGAGGAAAAGGAGGAGAGGCAAGAGCTCAAGCTTGGGAATTCCCAAGGCACCCTAAGTAAATATTCAAGGAGACTCAAGCCTCTAAGCTTGGGGATGCCCCGAAAGGCATCCCCTCTTTCTTCAACAAGTATCGGTATGTTTTTGGATTCGTTTCATTCATGTGATATGTGCAAATCTTGGAGCGTCTTTTGCATTTAGTTTTCACTTTTCTTTTATGCACCATGCTAGTATGAGATAGTCCTTGGTTGATTTATAGAATGCTCATTGCACTTCACTTATATCTTTTGAGTATGGCTTTATAGAATGCTTCATGTGCTTCACTTATATCTTTTGAAGTTTGGATTGCATGTTTCTCTTCACACAGAAAACCGCCATTTGTAGAATGCTCTTTTGCTTCACTTATATTTGTTAGAGCATGGGCATATATTTTGTAGAAATAATTAAACTATCTTGCTTCACTTATATTTATTTAGAGAGATGACAGGAATTGGTCATTCACATGGTTAGCCATAAAATCCTACATAAAACTTGTAGATCACTGAATATGATATGTTTGATTCCTTGCAATAGTTTTGCAATATAGAAATGATAATATGTGGGAGGTTCTAGTAAATGGTTGTGTTTAGTAAGGATATTGGTGTTAAGGTTTGTGATTCCCGAAGCATGCACGTATGGTCTCCTAACTATGTAACCAAATTGGCGCACATTGTATTTTGATTGTTTATCTTTGCGTGAAGGTCAAGGGCGCGCGATGGTTAACTCTACCAACCTCCCCCCTAGGAGCATGCGTAGTAGTACTTTGCTTCGAGGTCTAATAAACTTTTGCAATAAGTATATGAGTTCTTTATGACTAATGTGAGTCCATGGATTATACTCACTCTCACCCTTCCATCATTGCTAGCCTCTTCGGTACCGTGCATTGCCCTTTCTCACCTCGAGAGTTGGTGCAAACTTCGTCGGTGCATCCAAACCCCGTGATACACTCTATCACACATGAGCCTCCTTATATCTTCCTCAAAACAACCACCATACCTACCTATCATGGCATTTCCGTAGCCATTCCGAGATATATTGCCATGCGACTTCCATCATCATCATATACATGACTTGAGCATTCATTGTCATATTGCTTTGCATGATCGTAAGATAGCTAGCATGATGTTTTCATGGCTTGTCCATTTTTTGTCATTGCTACGCTAGATCATTGCACATCCCGGTACACCGCCAGAGGCATTCACATAGAGTCATATTTTTGTTCTAGATATCGAGTTGTAATATTGAGTTGTAAGTAAATAAAAGTGTGATGATCATCATTATTAGAGCATTGCCCCAGTGAGGAAAGGATGATGGAGACTATGATTCCCCCACAAGTTGGGATGAGACTCCGGACTTTATGAAAAAATAAAAGAGGCCAAAGAAGCCCAAATAAAAAAGAGGCCAAATAAGCCCACCAAAAAAATAAAAAAAGAGAAAAAAATGAGAGAAAAAGAGAGAAGGGGCAATGTTACTATCCTTTTACCACACTTGTGCTTCAGAGTAGCACCATGTTCTTCATATAGACAGTCTCTTGAGTTATCACTTTCATATACTAGTGGGAATTTCATTATAGAAATTGGCTTGTATATTCCGATGATGGGCTTCCTCAAATGCCCGAGGTCTTCATGAGCAAGCAAGTTGGATGCACACCCACTTAGTTTCCACTTTGAGCTTTCATACACTTATAGCTCTAGTGCATCCGTTGCATGGCAATCCCTACGCCTCGCATTGACATCAATTGATGGGCATCTCCATAGCCCGTTGATTAGCCGCGTCGATGTGAGACTTTCTCCGTTTTTGTCTTCTCCACACAACCTCCACCATCATACTCTATTCCACCTATAGTGCTATATCCATGGCTTGCGCTCATGTATTGCATGAAGGTTGAAAAAGCTGAAACGCGTTAAAAAGTATGAACCAATTGCTTGGCTGACACCGGGATAGGCATGAGGGGTACCTTGTGTTCAGAAAAGGGAACATAAAATACTATATGATTTTGTAGGAATAACATTCTGTAAGCATTGATATTTTGAAAGGCATGATTGTTTGTTGGGATGCCTGACTATTATTGTTTTTATGTCAAATGATAGACTATTGCTTTGAATCACTCGTGTCTTAATATTCATGCCATGATTAGATTACATGATCAAGATTATGCTAGGTAGCATTCCACATCAAAAAATATCCTTTTTATCATTTAACTACTCGAGGACGAGCAGGAATGAAGCTTGGGGATGCTCATACATCTCCGTCGTATCTATAATTTTTGATTGTTCCATGCCAATATTCTGCAACTCTTACATACTTTGTGTTTGTTGCATGTTTTATGTTTCGCAGAAACCCCATACCAAACGAAGTCCAAACGGGATAAAAATGGATGGAGAATATTTTTGGAATATTTATGATTTTTGGGAAGAAGAATCAACGCGAGACGGTGCCCGAGGGGGGCCATGAGGCAGGGAGCCCGCCCCATGGGGGTGGGCGCGTCCCTGGCCCTCGTGGGCACCCCGTAAGGCGGTTGATGCTTTTCTTTTGCCGCAAGAAAGCTAATTTTCGGAGAAAAATCTTGGCAAAGGTTTCAATCCAATCGGAGTTACGGATCTCCGGATATATAAGAAATGGTGAAAGGGCAGAATCTGGTAACGCAGAAACAAAGAGTGACAGAGAGACAGATCCAATCTCGAAGCGGCTCTCGCCCCTCCCACGCCATGGAGACCACGGACCAGAGGGGAAACCCTTCTCCCATCTAGGGAGAAGGTCAAGGAAGAAGAAGAAGAAGGGGGGCTCTCTCCCCCTAGCTTCCGGTGGCGCCGGAACACCGTCGGGGGCCATCATCATCACCGCGATCTACACCAACACCATTGTCATCTTCACCACCATCTCTATCACCTTCCCCCATCTATATTCAGCAGTCCAGTCTCCCGCAACCTGCTGTACCCTCTACTTGAACATGGTGCTTTCTGCTTCATATTATTATCCAATGATGTCTGAGTAGACTTTCGTTGTCCTATCGGTAATTGGTGAATTGTTATGATTGGTTTAATTTGCTTGTGGTTATGTTGCTGTCTTATGGTGCTCTTCGTGTCGCGCAAGCGTGAGGGATCCCCGCTGCGGGGTTTGCAAAATGTTTATGGTTTGCTTATTGTCTGCGTTGCGTGTGTGACTGAAACACAAACACGGATAAGTGGGTCATGGCGTATGGGAATAAAGAGGAATTGATACTTTAATGCTATGGTTGGGTTTTAACTTAATGATCTTTAGTAGTTGCGGATGCTTGCTAGAGTTCCAATCATAAGTGCATATGATCCAAGAAGAGAAAGTATGTTAGCTTATGCCTCTCCCACATAAAACTTGCTATCGGTCTAGTAAAGTAGTCAATTGCTTAGGGACAATTTCACAACTCCTACCACCACTTTCCACACTCGCTATATTTAATTTATTGCTTCTTTATCTAAACAGCCCCTACTTTTTATTTACATGCATTTTATTATCTTGCAATTCTATCCAACAAAATCTACAAAATCCTTCTAGTTTCATACTTGTTTTAGGTAAAGCGAACGTTAAGCGTGCGTAGAGTTGTATTGGAGGTCGATAGAACTTGAGGGAATATTTGTTCTACCTTTAGCTCCTCGTTGGGTTTGACACTCTTACTTATCGAAAGAGGCTACAATTGATCCCCTATACTTGTGGGTTATCAATAAGCAGGGAATTATCACTGCTCAGATATTTTAGGTTACAAGAAAGGTTAAATGAAACAATGGAAAGGAAAGTGTAGACTTGATTCAGTTGTCGGTGTTCTCGAGTGTCTAAAAACTCAGAATCCGTGGAAAATTTGAATCTGCGAGAATATTAGTTGACGAAAAACTCATAATAAGTTATTTAGTTCCGTGATATTCTCAAGATACCAGAGGGTAATACTCAAGGGTAGAGTAGAATCGAGGTCGGAAGGTGAAAAGATCTGCAGAAGGCAAGTACTTTAACTTGTCCGAGAAATGGGATCAAAGAAGAAGATTATGGTTGGAACCACGGTTGCAAAGGACCAAACATAGATACAAGATGAACTTATCATGAGGAGATTATTATTATAACAAGAAGCTTCCATGATAGGATCTACATCGTGTCCATGGGCATGAACACATAGTTCGATGACTCCCACTTCATCAGTGCATAATCTTCCATTTACTTCTCGTCTTTGACGAAGTTGTAGAGTTGAAAATTTATTCAAAGAAACGCCAGTAGATATAACCCGCATAATGTTCGGGTTCACACAGATTAGGGAAGGCATAGGTTCAACCCACTAGGGCATCTTAGGAACATATACCGCAATCTTCAGGAGTAAACAACACAAGCAAGCAGAGCATGTTTGACGAAAAGAGAGGATACAATTTACCAAAGGCATTATGTATTCTTGGAAAGGCTCATAGCGTTATTGAATAAGGACACTGTTAGATAAAACCCAACAAAGGATCTGGTGGTCCACAAGGGATCTGATGTGAGCATCGATACTCAACCAGAAGAAGAAAGAATGCAAGGAAATCAGATTATAGAAAAAATGAGTAATTCAAAGCTCAAATGCAAAGGAATTATGATTTCTAAATCGGGGGATCAGAAGCAGAGGCTCTGATCAAAGACAGGTAAGTTTAATAGACATAGATCGACAATCAATCAAGGTTTGATTTGTCGAACACTAGCTCATGTCCAGGGTGACGTCTGAGCCGAAGGGAAGAATTCCAATTGAGATGGATGATTGCAAGCATTCACAAACATATCGGATCAAATGTTGAAAATGACGACGACAAAGGAAACTATTGAATATTGCTAGACATATGGAAAGTATCCATAATGCAAGCAGACAAGTATTTGCAGAGCAATAGTTGGAGAGGGTTATCGGAAGATCAGATAGTATTTCCAAGTATCTTGTGAATCACTTGATCAACTAGGAATGAACAAATCCTTGATAAGGGTGAGGAATTATTCGTAGATGTATGCATGTGGAAAAGAATCGCCAGGAGTGACACAAGGGATTCTTAAAAGTCGGAGAATAATTCGATGTATCTTGTAATAACAAGAGCAACTTGAAATGATTGTATGAACAACAAGTGTAAGAAGTTAACGGTAAGGATATATCAGAGGTAGGGAATTGCAAAAGCGACAAGCACAAAAGTCTCGGGAAAATACTAAAGGATATCTTTGGAATCTTCTGGTGAAGCAAGCCATTATCTGGAATGAAGGGGGCTCTCCGGGAGAAAGTATTTACGAGAACCTAGAGTTAGAGTTAGCAAAACCATTTAACCCGAATAGAAGAGAGATCAGAATTTCAGAGTATAGATGAGGAGTAAAAGATCCTAATACCACCCAATGGCGACGTGGGCCCGTAAGCCACACAACCATGTTAGTAAAACAGTTTTTCAAAGACTAGACTCAACTTCGGCCAATGAGTTGGAAAGGGGGTTCCTACAGGCAGTCGGCTCTGTACCAACTTGTGATGCCCCCAATTTGACCGTATACTAATCATACACGCAAATGTGTACAATCAAGATCAGGGACTCACAGGAACATATCACAACACACCTCTAGACGCAAATTAAAATAATACAAGCTTTATATTACAAGCCAGGGCCTCGAGGGCTCGAATACAAAAGCTCGATACATAAGAGTCAGCGTAAGCAACAATATCTGAGTACAGACATAAGTTAAACAAGGATGCCTTAAGAAGGTTAGCACAAAAGCAACAATATCGAAGAGGCAAGGCCTCCTGCCCGGGACCTCCTAACTACTCCTAGTCTTTGGCCACCTCGATATAGTAGCATCTGTCGGCGGTGGCATCTAGCTCCAGGGATCCACCTTCTGGTTGCAACAACTGGAAAGAAGAAAGAAGGCGGGAAAAGGGTAGCAAAGAAACCATGAGTACTCATCCAAAGTACTCGTAAGCATCAGATCTATAATAAGTATGCATTGGTATCAAATGGAAGGGTTGTATCTGTGGACTGAACTGTAGAATGCCAGAAGAGGGGGGAAAGCCTAGCCTATCGAGGACTAGCATCTTCAAGCAACTCCAAGCATCTTGCAGCATGTACAAGAGTAAAGAATAGCAGTTTATAATTAACAAGCATGTTGTAACATTAATGCACAGAGATTCTTCCTCGACTCCCTGTGAGGAAGCAATCCTAGAGCCACATATCCATCACATATCTCAAGTATCCATTTCTAGTTATAATTATCAGGATACAAGTCTGAATGCCCATTACCGTGGACACGGTACTCGAATAGATAACTTTCCTGGGGTGCACCGTGTTACCCAACACATTTGATTACTCTAGCCGGACACACTTTTCTATGTCAATGCCCGGCCTTGGAATATCAACACGTCGCAGCCCTACCTAGGCTCAGCAGAGAGGTCCCCGCCGGTCTACATCCTAAGCACTCCAGGGTCTTGGGCCAATCGTCGTTGCACTCCGGGTTGTTGCGAGCAGGGTGGATAGCAACACCTGTTGGGGAACGTAGCAGAAATTCAAAATTTTCTACGCATCACCAAGATCAATCTATGGAGTAATCTAGCAACGAGGGGAAGGAGAGTGCATCTACACACCCTTGTAGATCGCTAAGCGGAAGCGTTCAAGTGAACGGGGTTGAAGGAGTCGTACTCGTCGTGATCCAAATCACCGGAGATCCTAGTGCCGAACGGACGACACCTCCGTGTTCAACACACATGCAGCCCAGTGACGTCTCCCATGCCTTGATCCAGCAAGGAGAGAGGGAGAGGTTGGGGAAGACTCCGTCCAGCAGCAGCACAACAGCGTGGTGGTGATGGAGGAGCATGGCACTCCAGCAGGGCTTCGCCAAGCACTACGAGAGACGAGGAGGGAGAGAGGTAGGGCTGCGCCAGGGAGAGGTTTAACTCGTGTGTTTGCAGCACCCAATACCTCAAGTATATATAGGGGAAGGGGAGGGGCTGCACCCCCATCTAGGGTTCCCTCCCTAGGGGTGGCGGCAGCCCCAAAACCAATCTAGGGTGCGGCTAAGGGGTGGAGAGGGGGAAATTTGCCCCCCAAGCAAGGTGGAGGCGCCCCCTCCCCAAACCCTAGGCGCCTTGGGCCGTGGTGGGGGGGGGGCAAACCAGCCCACCTGGGGATGGTCCCCTCCTATACTTGGCCCATGCAGCCCTCTGGGGCCGGTGGCCCCACCTGGTGGACCCCCGGGACCCTCCCGATGGTCCCGGTACGTTACCCATAGCACCCGAAACTTTTCCGGTGACCAAAACAGGACTTCCCATATATAAATCTTTACCCCCGGACCATTCCGGAACTCCTCGTGACGTCCGAGATCTCATCTGGGACTCCGAACAACATTCGGTAACCACGTATATCTATTCCCTATAACCCTAGCATCATCGAACCTTAAGTGTGTAGACCCTACGGGTTCGGGAACCATGCAGACATGACCGAGACAACTCTCCGGCCAATAACCAACAGCAGGATCTGGATACCCATGTTGGCTCCCACATGTTCCACGATGATCTCATCGGATGAACCACGATGTCGAGGGTTCAATCAATCCCGTATACAATCCCTTTGTCTAGCGATATAGTACTTGCCCGAGATTTGATCGTCGGTATGCCGATACCTTGTTCAATCTCGTTACCGGCAAGTCTCTTTACTCGTTCTGTAACACATCATCCCGTGATCAACCCCTTGGTCACATTGTGAACATTATGATGATTTTCTACCGAGTGGGCCCAGAGATACCTCTCTGTCACACGGACTGACAAATCCCAGTCTCGATTCGTGCCAACCCAACAGACACTTTCGGAGATACCCGTAGTGCATCTTTATAACCACCCAGTTACATTGTGACGTTTGGTACACCCAAAGCATTCCTACGGTATCCGGGAGTTGCACAATCTCATGGTCTAAGGAAATGATACTTGACATTAGAAAAGCTTTAGCATACGAACTACACGATCTTTGTGCTAGGCTTAGGATTGGGTCTTGTCCATCACATCATTCTCCTAATGATGTGATCCCGTTATCAATGACATCCAATGTCCATGGTCAGGAAACTGTAACCATCTATTGATCAACGAGCTAGTTAACTAGAGGCTTACTAGGGACATGGTGTTGTCTATGTACACACACATGTATCTGAGTTTCCTATCAATACAATTATAGCATGGATAATAAATGATTATCATGAACAAGGAAATATAATAATAATAACTAATTTATTATTGCCTCTAGGGAATATTTCCAACAGTCTCCCACTTGCACTAGAGTCAATAATCTAGTTCACATCGCCATGTGATTAACACTCACAGGTCACATCGCCATGTGACCAACATCCAAAGAGTTTACTAGTGTCACTAAACTAGTTCTCGTCATCATGTGATTAAGACTCAATAGGTTCTGGGGTTTGATCATGTTTGCTTGTGAGAGAAGTTTTAGTCAACGGGTCTGCAACCTTCAGATCCGTATGTACTTCGCAAATCTCTAGGTCATATTGTAAATGCTGCTTCCACGCTCCACTTAGAGCTATTATTAATGGTTGCTCCACTATACGTATCCGGTTTACTACTCAGAGTCCTTCGGATAGGTGTTAAAGCTTGCATCGACGTAACCCTTTACGCCGAACTCTTTATCACCTCCATAATCGAGAAACATGTCCTTATTTACTCCAAGGACAATTTTGACCGCTGTCCAATGATCCATTCCGGGATCATTCTTGTACCCCTTGACTGACTCATGGCAAGGCACACTTCCGGTGTGGTACACAGCATAGCATACTATAGAGCCTACGTCTGAAGCATAGGGGACGATACTCGTCCTTTCTCTCTCTTCTGACGTGGTCGAGCTTTAACTTCATACCTTACAACTCAGGCAAGAACTCCTTCTTTGACTGATCCATCTTGAACACCTTCAAGATCATGTCAAGGTATGTGCTCACTTGAAAGTACCATTTAGCGGTTTTTGATCTATCCTCATAGATCTTGATGCTCAATGTTCAAGCAGCTTAATCCAGGTTTTCTATTGAAAAACACCTTTCAAACAACCCTATATGCTTTCCAGAAATTCTACATCATTTCCGATCAACAATATGTCAACAACATATACTCATCAGAAATGCTATAGTGCTCCCACTCACTTCTTTGGAAATACAAGTTTCTCATAAACTTTGTATAAACCCAAAATCTTTGATCATCTCATCAAAGCGTACATTCCAACTCCGAGATGCTTACTCCAGTCCTTAGAAGGATTGCTGGAGCTTTGCATACTTGTTAGCATCTTTCAGGATTGATAAAACCTTCTGGTTGTATCACATACAACCTTTCCTCAAGAATAACGTCGAGGAAACAATGTTTTGACATCCTACCTGCAAGATTTCATAAATAATGCAGTAGTTGCTAATCCAATTCTAACAGACTCTTAGCATCGCTACGAGTGAGAAAGCCTCACCGTAGTCAACTCCTTGAAGTTGTCGGAAAACATCTTAACGACAAGTCGAGATTTCTTAATGGTGATACTTACCATCATTGTCCATCTTCCTTTTAAAATCCATCTGTACCCAATAGCCTTACGACCATCAAGTAGTTCTTCCAAAGTCTACACTTTGTTTTCATACATGGATCCTCTCTCGGATTTTATGGCCTCGAGCCATTTGTCGGAATCCGGGCCCATCATCGCTTCTCCATAGCTCGTAGGTTCATTGTTGTCTAGCAACATGACCTTCAAGACATGATTACTGTACCATTCTGAAGTAGTACGCATCCTTGTCATCCTACGAGGTTCGGCAGTTACTTGATCCGAAGTTTCATGATCACTATCATCAACTTCCACTTCAATTGGTGTAGGTGCCACAGGAACAACTTCATGTGCCCTGCTACACACTGGTTGAAGTGATGGTGCAATAACCTTATCAAGTCTCCTCCATCCTCCGACTCAATTTTCGAGACAAACTTTTCCTCGAGAAAGGACCTGATACAAGAAACAATCCCTATTGCTTTCGGATATTAATTAGGAGGTATACCCAACTGTTTTGGGTGTCCTATGAAGATGCATTTTATCCGCTTTGGGTTCGAGCTTATCAACCTGAAACTTTTTCACATAAGCGTCACAGCCCCAAACTTTTAAGAAACGACAACTTAGGTTTCTCCAAACCATAGTTCAAACGGTGTCGTCTCAACGGAATTACGTGGTGCCCTATTAAAGTGAGTGTGGTTGTCTCTAATGCCTAACCCATGAATGATAGTGGTAATTCGATAAGAGACATCATCGTACGCACCATATCCAATAGGGTGCAACTATGATGTTTGGATACACCATCACTCTATGGTGTTCCAGGCGGTATTAATTATGAAACAATTTCCACAATGTCTTAAATGCATGCCAAAGCTCGTAACTCAGACATTCATCTCTACGATCATATCATAGACATTTTATCCTCTTGTCACGATGACCTTCAATCTTCACTCTGAAATTACTTGAACCATTCAATAATTAAGACTTGTGTTTCATCAAGTAAATATACTCAGTATCTACTCAAATCATCCGTGAAGTAAGAACATAACGATATCCACTGCGTGCCTCAGCACTCATTGGACTGCACACATCAAAATGTATTACTTCCAACAAGTTGCTTTCTTGTTCCATTTTACTGAAAACGAGGCCTTCAGTCATCTTGCCCATGTGGTATGATTTGCATGTCTCAAGTGATTCAAAATCAAGTGAGTCCAAACGGTCCATTTGCATGGAGTTTCTTCAAGCATATAAACCAATAGACATGGTTCGCATGGCTCAAACTTTTCAAAAACGAGTGAGTCCAAAGATCCATCAACATGGAGCTTCTTCATGCGTTTTATACCAATATGACTTACATGGTAGTGCCACAAGTAGGTGGTACTATCATTACTATCTT
The DNA here is from genome assembly GCF_002162155.2 of Triticum dicoccoides. Lineage (NCBI taxonomy): Eukaryota > Viridiplantae > Streptophyta > Magnoliopsida > Poales > Poaceae > Triticum > Triticum dicoccoides. Next base: position 501,959,333 of record NC_041383.1, read on the forward strand.
ATATCTTTTGGCATGAACATGTGTATCACTATGATCGAGATTCAATAAACCATTCATTTTAGATGCAAGACCATTGAAGGTATTATTCAAATAAACAGAGTAACCATTATTCTCCTTAAATGAATAACCGTATTGCGATAGACATAATCCAATCATGTCTATGCTCAACGCAAACACCAAAATAACAATTATTTAGGTTCAACACCAATCTCGATGGTAGAGGGAGCGTGCGATGCTTGATCACATCAACCTTGGAAACACTTCCAACACATATCGTCAGCTCACCTTTAGCTAGTCTCATGTCATTCCGTAGCTTTTATTTTGAGTTACTAACACTTAGCAACCGAACCGGTATCTAATACCCTGGTGCTACTAGGAGTACTAGCAAAGTACACATTAACATAATGTATATCCAATATACTTCTATCGACCTTGCCAGCCTTCTTATCTACCAAGTATCTAGGGTAATTCTGCTCCAGTGGCTGTTCCCCTTATCACAGAAGCACTTAGTCTCGGGTTTGGGTTCAACCTTGGGTTTCTTCACTAGAGCAACAGCTTATTTGTCGTTTCATGAAGTATCCCTTCTTGCCCTTGCCCTTCTTGAAACTAGTGGTTTCACCAACCATCAACAATTGATGCTCCTTCTTGATTTCTACTTTCGCAGTGTCAAACATCGCGAATATCTCAAGGATCATCATTTCTATCCCTGATTTGTTATAGTTCATCACGAAGCTCTAGCAGCTTGGTGGCATTGACTTTGGAGAAACATCAGTATCTCATCTGGAAGATCAACTCCCACTTGATTCAAGTGATTGTTGTGCTCAGACAATCTAAGCACAAGCTCAACGATTGAGCTTTTCTCCCTTAGTTTGCAGGCTAAGAAAATTGTCGGAGGTCTTATACCTCTTGACGTGGGCACGAGCCTGAAATCCCAATTTCAGCCCTCGAAACATCTCATATCTTCCGCGACGTTTCGAAAACATCTTTGGTGCCTCAACTCTAAACCATTTAATTGAACTATCACGTAGTTATCAAAACATGTATGTTAGATGTTCGCAACATCCACAGACGACGTTCGGGGTTCAGCACACTGAGCGGTGCATTAAGGACATAATCTTTCTACGCAGCAATGAGGACAATCCTTAGTTCACGGACCCAGTCCGCATAATTAATACTATCAACTATCAACTAAATTTTCTCTAGGAACATATCTAAAACAATAGAACTAAAGCGCGAGCTACGACATAATTTGCAAGAATCTTTTGACAATGTTTAGGATAATTAAGTTCATCTTATGAACTCCCACTTAGATAGACATCCCTCTAGTCATCTAAGTGATTACATGATCCGAGTCAACTAGGCCGTGTCCGATCATCACGTGAGACGGACTAGTCATCATCGGTGAACATCTTCATGTTGATCGTATCTACCATACGACTCATGCTCGAGCTTTCGGTCTCTTGTGTTCCGAGGCCATGTCTGTACATGCTAGGCTCGTCATGTCAACCTAAGTGTTTCACGTGTGTAAATATGGCTTACACCCGTTGTATGTGAATGTTAGAATCTATCACACCCGATCATCACGTGGTGCTTCGAAACAACGAACTTTCGCAACGGTGCACAGTTAGGGGGAACACTTTCTTGAAATTTTAATGAGGGGTCGTCTTATTTACTACCGTCGGTCTAAGCAAATAAGATGCATAAACATGATAAACATCACATGCAATCAAAAAAGTGACATGATATGGCCAATATCATTTTGCTCCTTTTGATCTCCATCTTTGGGGCTCCATGATCATCATCGTCACCGGCATGACACAATTATCTCCATCATCATGATCTCCATCATCGTGTCTCCATGAAGTTGTCTCGCCAACTATTACTTCTACTACTATGGCTAACGGTTTAGCAATAAAGTAAAGTAATTACATGGCGTTGTTCAATGACACGCAGGTCATACAATAAATTAAGACAACTCCTATGGCTCCTGCCGGTTGTCATATTCATCGACATGCAAGTCGTGATTCCTATTACAAGAACATGATCAATCTCATACATCACATATCATTCATCACATTCTTTTGGCCATATCACATCACATAGCATACCCTACAAAAACAAGTTAGACGTCCTCTAATTGTTGTTTGCATGTTTTACGTGGCTGCTATGGGTTTCTAGCAAGAACGTTTCTTACCTACGCAAAAACCACAACGTGATATGCCAATTGCTATTTACCCTTCATAAGGACCCTTTTCATCGAATCCGATCCGACTAAAGTGGGAGAGACTGGCACCCGCTAGCCACCTTATCCAACAAGTGCATGTCAGTCGGTGGAACCTGTCTCACGTAAGTGTACGTGTAAGGTCGGTCCGGGCCGCTTCATCCCACAATACCATCGAAACAAGATTGGACTAGTAACGGTAAGAATATTGAACAAAATCAACACCCACAACAACTTGTGTTCTACTTGTGCATAGAAACTACGCAATAGACCTAGCTCATGATGCCACTGTTGGGGAACGTAACAGAAATTTAAAATTTTCTACGCATCACCAAGATCAATCTATGGAGTAATCTAGCAACAAGGGGAAGGAGAGTGCATCTACATACCCTTGTAGATCGCTAAGAGGAAGCGTTCAAGTGAACGGGGTTGAAGGAGTCGTACTCGTCGTGATCCAAATCACCGGAGATCCTAATGCCGAACGGACGGCACCTCCGTGTTCAACACACATGCAGCCCGGTGACATCTCCCATGCCTTGATCCAGCAAGGAGAGAGGGAAAGGTTGGGGAAGACTCCGTCCAACAGCAGCACAACGGCGTGGTGGTGATGGAGGAGCATGGCACTCCAGCAGGGCTTCGCCAAGCACTGCGAGAGACGAGGATGGAGAGAGGTAGGGCTACGCCAGGGAGAGGTTTAACTCGTGTGTTTGCAGCCCCCAATACCTCAAGTATATATAGGGGAAGGGGAGGGGCTGCGCCCCCATCTAGGGTTCCCTCCCTAGGGGTGGCGGCAGCCCCAAAACCCACCTAGGGTGCGGCCAAGGGGGGGAGAGGGGGAAACTTGCCCCCCAAGCAAGGTGGAGGCGCCCCCTCCCCAAACCCTAGGCGCCTTGGGCCCTGGTGGGGGGGGCGCACCAGCCCACCTGGGGCTGGTCCCCTCCCACACTTGGCCCATGCAGCCCTCTGGGGCCGGTGGCCCCACCTGGTGGACCCCCGGGACCCTCCCGGTGGTCCCGGTACGTTACCGATAACACCCGAAACTTTTCCGGTGACCAAAACAGGACTTCCCATATATAAATCTTTACCTCCGGACCATTCCAGAACTCCTCGTGACGTCCGGGATCTCATCCGGGACTCCGAACAACATTCGGTAACCACGTATATCTATTCCCTATAACCCTAGCATCATCGAACCTTAAGTATGTAGACCCTACGGGTTCGGGAACCACGCAGACATGACCGAGACAACTCTCCGACCAATAACCAACAGCGGGATCTGGATACCCATGTTGGCTCCCACATGTTCCACGATGATCTCATCGGATGAACCATGATGTCGAGGATTCAATCAATCCCGTATACAGTTCCCTTTGTCTAGCGGTATAGTACTTGCCCGAGATTCGATCATCGGTATGCCGATACCTTGTTCAATCTCGTTACCGGCAAGTCTCTTTACTCGTTCTGTAACACATCATCCCGCGATCAACCCCTTGGTCACATTGTGCACATTATGATGATGTCCTACCGAGTGGGCCCAGAGATACCTCTCTGTCACATGGAGTGACAAATCCCAGTCTTGATTCGTGCCAACCCAACAGACACTTTCGGAGATACCCATAGTGCATATTTATAGCCACCCAGTTACGTTGTGATGTTTGGTACACCCAAAGCATTCCTACGGTATCCGGGAGTTGCACAATCTCATGGTCTAAGGAAATGATACTTGACATTAGAAAAGCTTTAGCATACGAACTACACGATGTTTGTGCTAGGCTTATGATTGGGTCTTGTCCATCACATCATTCTCCTAATGATGTGATCCCGTTATCAACGACATCCAATGTCCATGGTCAGGAAACCATAACCACCTATTGATCAACGAGCTAGTCAACTAGAGGCTTACTAGGGACATGGTGTTGTCTATGTACCCACACATGTATCTGAGTTTCCTATCAATACAATTATAGCATGGATAATAAATGATTATCATGAACAAGGAAATATAATAATAATAACTAATTTATTATTGCCTCTAGGGCATATTTCCAACAGCACCGCCTCGGATGGCCAGCGCGATCCGACCGTGCCGCAATGCTGAACTGGACGTCTGATAAAGCTTCGGTTGATACTATGACGTCGAGGCCCATAACTATTCTTGCATGGTGGTTAGTGCGTAAAGGCCAGAGGCCAACTCAGAACAAATACCCAAACCTGTTAGTGCATTGGGGGCAAGCGGAGATGAGCAGAGACTCACGATAATGTGAGCTCGTTACCCCATCTCGTGGACTTACGACAAGGTCCCAGAATACCTGATCGTGCCTCGTAGAAAACTTGCGGGTGCTCTCTGGGCCCGCCTGACTTCCACAACAACTCGCAGGTACCCCTCAGGGCCGACCCGACTTAAATAAAGGTCTCAAGTAAAGTCCAGGTAACGTGTGTCCAAAACATCAAGGGGGAAAACCCGAGGAATCACCCTCGGTGGATTCCACTCGATGTAATCATCAAGGTGAATGTGGGAGGAATCACCCTCGAGGTCCACACTTGAGATGTTGCATGACAAATTCGTATCGGAAATGGTGAAGGAGGAATCACCCTCGATGACCACGACCGAATAACTACACTACAGAGTTATCATCAGGAGTGCATTATGAGGTATCACCCTCGACACTCAATAGTATCTCTGCAGAGTCAAGCAACAAAGGGGGTAAAGTGATGTGAGGTGTCGTGCTCTGGTTGTTGATCACGTTGATCGAGTCGTCAATGATGAAGCAAGCTGATAACCCACAAGTGTAGGGGATCGCAACAGCTTTCGAGGGTGAAGTACAACCCAAATTTATTGATTCGACACAAGGGGAGCCAAAGAATATTCTTGAGTATTAGCAGTCGAGTTGTCAATTCAACCTCACCTGGATAACTTAGTATCTGCAGCAAAGTATTTAGTAGCAAGAGTGGTATGATAGTAATGGTAACAGTAGCAACAGAAAAGGTAAATCTTTTTGGGTTTTTGTAGTAGTTGTAACAGTAGCAACGGAAAAGTAAATAAGCGAAGAACAATATGTGAAAAGCTCGTAGGCAATGGATCAATGATGGATAACTATCCCGGATGCGATTCCTCATGCAATAGTTATAACATAGGGTGATATAGAACTAGCTCCAATTCATCAATGTAATGTAGGCATGTATTCAGTAAATAGTCACACGTGCTTATGGAAAAGAACTTGCATGACATCTTTTGTCCTACCCTCCCGTGGCAGCGGGGTCCTAGTGGAAACTAAGGGATCTTAAGGCCTCCTTTCAATAGAGAAGCGGACCAAAGCATTAACACATAGTGAATACATGAAATCCTCAAACTACGGTCATCACCGAGAAGTATCCCGATTATTGTCACTTCGGGGTTGTCGGATCATAACACATAATAGATGACTATAGACTTGCAAGATAGGATCAAGAACACACATATATTCATGAAAACATAACAGGTTCAGATCTGAAATCATGGCACCCGGGCCCTAGTGACAAGCATTAAGCATAGCAAAGTCATAGCAACATCAATCTCAGAACATAGTGGATACTAGGGATCAAACCCTAACAAAACTAACTTGATTACATGGTAAATCTCATCCAACCCATCATCGTCCAGCAAGCCTACGATGGAATTACTCACGCACGGCGGTTAGCATCATGAAATTGGTGATGGGGGATGGTTGATGATAACGACGGCGATGAATCCCCCTCTCCGGAGCCCCGAACGGACTCCAGATCAGCCCTCCCGAGAGAGATTAGGGCTTGGCGGCGGCTCCGTATCGTGAAACGCGATGAAACTTTCTCCTTGATTTTATTTCTCCCCGAGACGGTATATATGGAGTTGGAGTTGAGGTCGGAGGAGGTCCGGGGGGGCCACGAGATAGGAGGGCGCGCCCCTAGGGGTGCGCGCCCCTGTCTCGTGGACAGCCCGTGGGCGCCCTGACTTTGATTCTTTCGCCAAAAATTCTTATTAAATCTGAAAAGTGCCTCCGTGGATTTCCAGGACATTCCGAGAACTTTTCTTTTCTACACATAAAACAACATCATGGCAGTTATGCTGAAAACAACGTCAGTCCGGGTTAGTTTCATTCAAATCATGCAAGTTAGAGTCCAAAACAAGGGCAAAAGTGTTTGGAAAAGTAGATACGTTGGAGACATATCAACTCCCCCAAGCTTAAACCTTTGCTTGTCCTCAAGCAATTCAGTTGACAAACTGAAAGTGATAAAGAAAACTTTTACAAACTCTGTTTGCTCTTGTTGTTGTAAACATGAAAAGCCAGCATTCAAGTTTCAGCAAATATTATGAACTAACCATACTCACAATAACACATAGGTCTCACAATTACTCATATCAATAGCATAATCAGCTAGCGAGTCATAATAATAAAACTCGGATGACAACACTTTCTCAAAATAATCATAACATGATATAACAAAATGGTATCTCGCTAGCCCTTTCTGAGACCGCAAAACATAAATGCAGAGCACCTTTAAAGATCAAGGACTGACTAAATATTGTAATTCATGGTAAACGAGATCCAGTCAAGTCATACACAATATAAATCAATAATAATGGATGCAAATGATAGTGTGCTCTCCAGCGGGTGCTTTTAATAAGAAGGATGATGACTCAACATAAAAGTAAATAGATAGGCCCTTCGCAGAGGGAAGCAGGGATTTGTAGAGGTGCCAGAGCTCAATTTTAAAATAGAGATTGAATAACATTTTGAGCGGCATACTTTCGCTGTCAACGCAACACCTATGAGATGGATGTATCTTCCATACTAAATGCATTATAGGCAATTCCCAAACAGAATGGTAAAGGTTTATACTCCCCCAACCACCAACAAGCATCAATCCATGGCTTGCTCGAAACAACGAGTGCCTCCAACATACAGCAGCCCTGGGGGAGTTTTGTTTAATTATTTTGATTTGCTTTGATCTTTTTGGATCATGGGACTGGGCATCCCGGTTACCGGCCCTTTCTCGTGAATGAGGAGCGAAGTCCACTCCTCTGAGAATAACACACCTAGCATGGAAGATATAGGCAGCCCTAGTTGTTACATGAGCTGCTCGAGCATACAAAACAGAATTTCATTTGAAGGTTTGGAGTTTAGCACATACAAATTTACTTGGAACGGCAAGTAGATACCGCATATAGGAAGGTATAGTGGACTCATATGGAACAACTTTGGGGTTTAAGGAGTTTGGATGCACAAGCGCTTAGTACAGGTGAAGGCTAGCAAAAGACTGGGAAGCGACCAACTGAGAGAGCGACAACAGTCGTAAACATGCATTAAAATTAATTCACACCGAATACAAGCATGAGTAGGATATAATCCACCATGAACATAAATATCATGAAGGCTATGTTGATTTGATTCAACTACATGCGTGAACATGTGCCAAGTCGAGTCACTCAATTCATTCAAAGGAGGATACCATCCCATCATATCACATCATAATCATTCTAATAGCATGTTGGCATGCAAGGTAAACCATTATAACTCATAGCTAATCAAGCATGGCACAAGCAACTATAATCTCTAAATGGCATTGCAAATATGTTTACTTCATAATAGCTGACTCTGGAGCGATGAATCATCATATTTACAAAAAGAAGAGAGGTCGAGTTCATACCAGCTTTTCTCATCCCAATAAGTCCATCATATCTCATCATTATTGCCTTTCACTTGCACGACCGAACGAAGTGTATAATAATAAGAGTGCACGTGCATTGGACTAAGCTGGAATCTGCAAGCATTCAACTCAAGAGAGAAGACAAGTAATATGGGCTCTAAATATAAATAATCAATCATGCATATGAGAGCCACTAAGCATTTTCATTATGGTCTTCTCGACCCCCAGAAGAAAGAAAATAAAATAAAACTATTTACACGGGAAAGCTCCCAACAAGTAAAAGAAGAACGAGAAATCTTTTTGGGTTTTCATTTTAATTTCTACTACAAGCAAGGAAATTAAACTAACTAATTTTTTTGGTTTTTCTTAAGGTTTATCAAGCACACAAGAAGAAAACTAGAAAAAGAAATTTAAACTAGCATGGATAATACAATGAAAGAGTATGAGCACCGACGACTAGTGTGGGAACGTGAATGTAAAGTCGGTGAGAAATACATACTCCCCCAAGCTTAGGCTTTTGGCCTAAGTTGGTTTAATACCAAGGACCGCCTGGCTGATATCCATAAGTGAAACTGGGATTGTACTGAGATGCAGAGGCAACAGCCTCTTGGGCAGCAACATGTTGGCGATCTGCCTCCATTCCCCTCTCATATTCAGTGGCTTCTTCCCTGGTGATAACATATCCTCCTCTAGCCTGATAATCAAAAAGGTAGGGGCAGGAAGAGTGACAGGGATGACGTTGCGTCTATCATAGATTAGTCGATAATGGAGGAATTGTTCATTCCTCTCAAGAAATTGATGATCAAACCTAGCTTCTTTATCTAAATAAGCAGGAGGTACAATCATATCCCCCTCTCGTGGAGCTATATTAAGAAAATTTGCCACACGGGTTGCATAAATTCCTCCGAAATTTCCCTTTCTACTATTATTATGCAACCTACGTGCAACTATTGCCCCCAAGTTATAACCTCTGTAACCAGACACAGCACTCTTGAGGACACAAAGATCAGGGGCACACAAGTGACTTACTTCATCCTTACCGTTAATGCATTTACCAATGAAGAGAGCAAAGTAATGTATAGCAGGAAAATGAATGCTCCCTATGGTAGCTTGTGTTACGTCCCTAGATTCTCCCACAGTAATACTAGCAAGAAAATTTCTAACTTCAGATTTGGGAGGATCATTAATATTACCCCACCGTGGGAGTTTGCAAGCAGTTGTAAAATCCTCTAAATCCATGGTATAAGATGTATCATAAATATCAAACATAACACTAGGAGAATTACATGAAGAATATATTCGAACCTCCGCATAAAGGAATCAGTCAATTGATAATATTGAGGACACTTATCTTGTAAGAAGTCCTCCAGCTCAGCATTACGCACATACGCATCAAATTCCTCCTTGAAGCCTGCTTCGACCATAAAATCATTGGATGGCCACTCACAAGCCCGTACATATGCATCCCTCGACAATTGAACGTCTTGCTCACGTATAGCAATCCTTGTCCCTTTCTTTGCTGAGGAACCACCTTGGTACATTCTCCTAAGCATATTTCTTTTTCTGAAAATTTCTAAAATTTTAGTAACTACAAAATAAAAGTGAATAAAACTAAACAGGATTGATAGCAACTACTCCTACAAGTGCCTAGAGCCTATATCATGCATTGGAATTCCTTGGGACCTCAAAAATTTAACATGCAAGCTCAAGAATAGGGTCACCAAGACAGCAAGGATTTGCAATGAATAAAGCACTAGAACAAAAACTAATTGGACCAATGGAGGAGTCACATACCAAGCAATAATCTCCCAAAGCAGTTTTGTGAATGGAGCTTTGAGCTAAGAGATCGAAAATCGCAGCAAAATGAGCAAGAACTCGTGCTTGAGCTGGATGGGGATTTTTTTGGGTAGAAGATGAAGTGTGTGGGTGCTGGCATAAGTGGAGGGGAGCCACCAGGGGCCCACGAGACAGGGGGGCGCGCCCTACAGGGGGGGCGCCCTCCTCTCTCATGGCCTGGTGCTTGGCCCTCCTGCAGTGTTTTCAGTGCCTAAAATCCTCAAATATTCCAGAAAAAATCATACTAAATTTGCAGGGCATTTGGAGCACTTTTATTTTCGGACTATTTTTTTATTGCACGGATAAATCAGAAAACAGACAGATAATATTATTTTTGCTTTATTTATTCTAAATAACAGAAAGTAAAAGGAGGGTACAGAAGGTTGTGCCTTCTAGTTTCATCCATATCGTGATCATCAAAATGAACCCGCTAACAAGGTTGATCAAGTCTTGTTAACAAATTCATTCCGAATAACATGAAACCGGAGAAATTTCGAATAACACTAAGTTACCTCAACGGGGATATGAAAATCCCCAACAATAAGAATATCATACTTCTTCTTGATAGTAGGGAGAGGAAATTCAAAATCTCCAAAAATGATAATTGGAACTTTTTCAATAGAATTAATGCTATGAACTTGAGATTGTTTCCTCGGAAAGTGTATCGTATGCTCATTGCCATTAACATGAAAAGTGACATTGCCTTTGTTGCAATCAATAACAGCCCCTGCAGTATTAAGAAAAGGTCTACCAAGGATAATAGACATACTATCGTCCTCAGGAATATCAAGAATAACAAAGTCCATTAAGATGGTGGCATTTGCAACCACAACAGGCACATCCTCACAAATACCGACAGGTATAGCAGTTGATTTATCAGCCATTTGCAAAGATATTTCAGTAGGTGTCAACTTATTCAATTCAAGTCTACGATATAAAGAGAGAGGCATAACATTAACACCGACTCCAAGATCACATAAAGCAGTTCTAACATAATTTCTTTTAATGGAGCATGGTATAGTTGGAACACCCGGATCTCCAAGTTTCTTTGGTATTCCACCCTTAAAAGTGTAATTAGCAAGCATGGTTGGAATTTCAGCTTCCGGTATCTTTCTTTTATTTGTGATGATATCCTTCATATACTTAGCATAAGGATTTACTTTAAGCATATCAGTTAAGCGCATACACAAGAAAATAGGTCTAATCATTTCAGCAAAGCGCTCAAAATCCTCATCATCCTTTGACTTGGATGGTTTAGGAGGAAAGTGCATGGGTTTCTGAACCCATGGTTCTCTTTCTTTACCGTTCTTCCTAGCAACAAAATCTCTCTTATCATAATGTTGATTCTTTGATTGTGGGTTATCAAGATCAGTAGCAGGTTCAATCTCTACATCATTGTTATTACTAGGTTGAGCATCTACATGAACATCATTATTAGCATTATCATCAGGTTCATGTTCATCTCCGGATTGTGTTTCAGCATCAGAGATAGAAGTATCATTGGGATTCTCAAGTGTTTCTGCATTAGGTTCACTAGAAGTTTGCAAAGTCCTATCATTCTTCTTTTTCTTCTTCTTAGAAGAACTTGGAACAACTAGATTATTATTCTGGGAATCTTGTTCAATTCTTTTCGGGTGGCCTTCAGGATACAAAGGTTCCTAAGTCATTCTACCAGTTCTAGTAGCCACTCTAACGGCAAAGTCATTTTTATTATTCAATTCATCAAGCAAATCATGTTTAGCTTTGAGTACTTGCTCAGCTTGAGTAGCAAACATAGAAGCATATTTGCTAACCCGGTGAAGTTCATCTTTAACTCTAGCCAGATTATCACATACGCGTCCTATCTCGAAAGCATTATTCTTTAACTCTCTACCAACATAAGCATTAAAACTTTCTTGTCTAGCCATAAAGTCATCAAATTCATCTAAACATGGGCTATGAAAATTAGTAGAGGGTATTTCGACTTTATCGTATCTATAGAGAGAATTTACCTTCACTACCTGTGTCGAGTTATCAAGACAATGTAGTTCTTCAGGCGGTATATTCGGACCATGTATTTCTTCAATAGGAGGTAAATTCTTAACATCTTCAGCTTTAATACCTTTTTTTTCATTGATTTCTTTGCCTCTTGCATATCTTCAGGACTGAGAAATAAAACACCTCTCTTCTTCGAAGTGGGTTTAGGAATAGGCTCAGGAGTTGGCTCAATTGGTTCAGGAAATACTTCAGGAACTGGCTCGGGAAGAGTCCAATTTTTTTCATTAGTCAACATATTATTCAATAGTATTTCAGCTTCGTCGACTGTTCTTTCCCTGAAAACACAACCAACACAACTATCCAAGTGGTCCTTGGAAGCATCGGTTAGTCCATTATAAAAGATATCAAGTATTTCGTTTTTCTTAAGATGATGATCAGGCAAAGCATAAAGCAACCGGAGAAGCCTCCCCCAAGCTTGTGGGAGACTCTCTTCTTTGATTTGCACAAAATTATATATTTCCCGCAAGGCATCTTGTTTCTTATGAGCAGGGAGATATTTAGCAGAGAAGTAATAAATCATATCCTGGGGACTACGCACACAACCAGGAGCAAGAGAATTATACCAAGTCTTAGCATCAACCTTTAATGAGAATGGAAATATCTTAAGGATATATAAATAGCGAGACTTCTCATCATGAGTAAATAGGGTGGCTATATCATTCAACTTGGTAAGATGTGCCACAACAGTTTCAGATTCAAGGCCATAAAAAGGATCAGATTCAACTAAAGTAATAATATCAAGATCAACAGAGAATTCATAATCCTTATCAGTAACACAGATAGGTGAAGTAGCTAAAGTAGGATCGGGTTTCATTCTAGCGTTAAGAGACTGCTGCTTCCATTTAGCTAATAATTTCTTAAAATCAGATCTATCATTGCAAGCAAGAATCTCCATAGAAGCTTTTTCATTCATAACATAACCCTTAGGAACAATAGGTAAAACATAATCATTGGGGGAACGTTCATCATCACTATCATCAATAGCATCTTCAATATTTTCATTCCCCCTAACTCTAGCAAGTTGTTCATCAAGAAATTCACCTAATGGCAAAGTAGTATCACGCATAGAAGTAGTTTCATCATGCATAGCAGAAGTGGCATCATCAATAACATGCGACATATCAGAATTCATAGCAGTAGCAGTTTAGGTGTCGCAAGCCTACTAATAACGGAAGGAGAATCTAGTGTAGAGCTAGATGGCAGTTCCTTACCTCCCCTCGTAGTTGAGGGCAAAATCTTGGTCTTGGCGTCTTTCAAGTTCTTCATAGTGATCAACAGATATAAATCCCAAGTGACTCAGAGAATAGAGCTATGCTCCCCAGCAACGGCGCCAGAAATTAGTCTTGATAACCCACAAGTGTAGGGGATCGCAACAGCTTTCGAGGTGAAGTACAACCCAAATTTATTGATTTGACACAAGGGGAGCCAAAGAATATTCTTGAGTATTAGCAGTTGAGTTATGAATTCAACCACACCTGGATAACTTAGTATCTGCAGCAAAGTATTTAGTAGCAAGAGTGGTATGATAGTAATGGTAACAGTAGCAACAGAAAAGGTAAATGTTTTTGGGTTTTTATAGTAGTTGTAACAGTAGCAACTGAAAAGTAAATAAGCAAAGAACAATATGTGAAAAGCTCGTAGGCAATGGATCAATGATGGATAATTATGCTGGATGCGATTCCTCATGCAATAGTTATAACATAGGGTGATATAGAACTAGCTCCAATTCATCAATGTAATATAGGCATGTATTCCTCAATAGTCACACGTGCTTATGGAAAAGAACTTGCATGACATCTTTTGTCCTACCCTCCCGTGGCAGCGGGGTCCTAGTGGAAACTAAGGGATATTAAGGCCTCCTTTTAATAGAGAACTGGACCAAAGCATTAACACATAGTGAATACATGAACTCCTCAAACTACGGTCATCACCGATAAGTATCCCGATTATTGTCACTTCGGGGTTGTCGGATCATAACACATAATAGGTGACTATAGACTTGCAAGATAGGATCAAGAACACACATATATTCATGAAAACATAATAGGTTCAGATCTGAAATCATGGCACTCGGACCCTAGTGACAAGCATTAAGCATAGCAAAGTCATAGCAACATCAATCTCAGAACATAGTGGATACTAGGGATCAAACCCTAACAAAACTAACTTAATTACATGGTAAATCTCATCCAACCCATCACCGTCCAACAAACCTACGATGGAATTACTCACGCACGGCGGTGAGCATCATGAAATTGGTGATGGGGGATGGTTGATGATGACGACGGCGATGAATCCCCCTCTCCGGAGCCCCGAACGGACTCCAGATCAGCCCTCCCGAGAGAGATTAGGGCTTGGCGGCGGCTCCGTGTCATGAAACGCGATGAAACTTTCTCCTTGATTTTTTTCTCCCCGAGATGGTATATATGGAGTTGGAGTTGAGGTCGGAGGAGGTCCGGGGGGCCCACGAGATAGGAGGGCGCACCCCTAGGGGGGCGCCCCCTGTCTCGTGGACAGCCCGTGGGCCCCCTGACCTTGATTCTTTCGCCAAAAATTCTTATTAAATCTGAAAACTGCCTCCGTGGATTTCCAGGACATTCCGAGAACTTTTCTTTTCTACACATAAAACAACATCATGGCAGTTCAGCTGAAAACAGCGTCACTCCGGGTTAGTTTCATTCAAATCATGCAAGTTAGAGTCCAAAACAAGGGCAAAAGTGTTTGGAAAAGTAGATACGTTGGAGATGTATCACAGGCGCAACAAGGACAAGGTGGGGGTCACTGATGGATCACTATCCAACCTATAGTAAGCAGTTTAGGATAAACAAGTAAGGTACAACAACAGGTACAAAAGCAGGCTATGCATCAGAATAGGAGCAATCATACATTATCATAATCTAATGCAAGCATGAGAGAATGGAATGGGCGATATCGGGATGATCAAAGGGGGGGGGGCTTTCCTGAAAGCTCCACTGAAAGGGAAGAAGGGTCGTCGTCGACGTAGTCGATCACAATGACATCATCCGTCTCGAGGTCTATCGGAGAGAAGAGGGGGGAGAAATAGTAAATACAAAGCACACACATGCATCACTAAGCATGACATGGCGATACGCGGTGCTAGGGGTGTTATAACGCAGTGTTGCACGATACAGGCGAAGGAGGATAACATCCGGGAAAGTTTTCGAGGGGTTAGGCATTTTCGGATAGATGAATTGGAGGGGGATGGTTGCACGTGCGCTATGCTAGGGACGTGTGGCAGACGAACGGACTGCGTATCCGGAATCTTCACGTTGTTCTGAGCAACTTTCATGTAGAAAACATTTCATCCGAGTTACAGATAATTTCCTATGATTTTCTAAAGTTTGAACAATATTCTAGAATTATCTTTAATTCAAAAAAAAGAATTATGAAGTTAGTCTCACGTCAGCAGTCAACAGAGCGCTGACTGGTCAAACTGATGACTGGGGCCCACTGTCATGGTCACTGATTAATTAATCAGACTTTAATTAACTAATCATGTAATTACGGTTAACTAAACAAATTAATTAATTTAATTATTAATTTATATATTTAGTATATTTTTTAAAACATTTTTTTGTTCTTAGAGACGGCCCCCACCTGTCATTGGACAGGGGGCCTTATCGGGCGTTTGGGCATGCGGGCTACGGGCGTTGACGCCAGGCGCCCAATGGAGCGAACCCGGGCGTGCGGACTACGGCCGCCGGGCGCCGGAGTAGGCCGCGGGCGCGACGATGGCTCGCGGGGCTGGAGGCGGAGGTTGGGCACGGGCGATGGCGCCAGTGGCAGGGAAGGGTGGAGTGGCACCAGGCAGGGGTAGGGCGCGCGGGCGGCGGGGCGCTGGTGGCCAGTGGGGCGGCCAGGGGCGGAGGAGGGCCATGGCCAATGCGGGGACAGCAAGCGGCAATGGTGGTGGAAGTAGGCGGCATCGGCAGCAGCGCTAGATGCGGCAACACGAGGGGGCCAGTAGTGGGCAGGGCTACTAGCAGCGGCGATGCGATCAGACGCGAGCCGCTAGCGCGCAGGAGCACGGACGTGGAGCTTTGATGGCGGCCATGGCAAACTCAAGGCGGCGATGTAGGACACGGGAATCGACGGGGTTGGGTGCTATGGGTTCCTGAGAACTCCAGGAGCACGAGGCGGAGCTCGTCGCGAGCTTCACGAGCAGTGGCCGCGGCGGCGAGATGAACTCCGACGGTGAGCTTCGGGCGCGATGTTAGCTAGGCTACGAGCACGGATTAGATGGTGTCATAGAGGGGTTCCGGACGCCTGCTCACATCGTTGACGAGGAGCCGCTCGAGGAGGCACGGAGTGCAGTGGTGGCGATGGAATTGGCGAACTTTCCAGTGACTTGAGGTTGAACAATGCGATGGATCCGGCAATGCAGGGGCTCCCAACTTCGGTTTGTTGGGGGAGACGAAGCAGAGGAGCACGACGGAGCTGCGAGACACGGTCCTAGCCGGTGGGAATGGCGGGGAGCGCGCGAAAGAAGGAGGCCATGGCGATGGAGGTTGCGGGTGTGTGCATAGCGACAGATCCG